>NC_141990.1:42076391-42393058 GCF_049901715.1 Pseudonaja textilis
AGTCAACTTTTGGTCTGTTTTAGGATCTGTGCCTCCTGTGAGCATACTTAGAAATGAACGGGATGTGGTCAGCAATGACAGCATAGATCATGATTCCATGAGGCAATAGTCTGTCTCTTTCCTCAATTCAAGCATACTGTCCAGAGGCATATACACTGCTTTCTTGGTGGGGTACGACAAAATTCAGGGAAAATTGCTAGGAATGTATAAAACATACAACGAACGGTTGCAGGAACTGGGCTTGGCTAGTCTAATAAAAAGAAGGACCAGGGGAGATATGATAGAGGTCTTCCAATATTTGAGGGGCTGCCACAGGGAGGAAGGGTCAAGCTATTTTCTAAAGCACCTGTAGGCCAGATAAGGAATAATGGATGGAAACTGAACAAGGAGAGATTTAACCTGGAAATAAGGAGAAACTTTCTGACAGTAAGAACAATTAACCAATGGAACAGCTTGCCCTCGGAAGTTGTGGGAGCACTATCACTTGAGACCTTCAAGAAGAGATTGGACTGTCATTTGTCAGAAATGGTGTAGGGTCTCCTGCTTGGGCAGGGGGTTGGACTAGATGACCTACAAGGTCCCTTCCAACTCTGATTATCTGTTATCTGTTCTTAATATATATTATTGTCCTCATGTTCTAAAGAGCCTGTGTGCTCAGGTTACTGTCAATTTGTACAGAAGAAAATATACAATAAGCAGTTAACTCAAAATAAGAGAAGTCTCCAATCAATTTTTATTCTTCATACCCTCCCCTCCAAAAAAATGTTTCTCGTGTGTTTCTGCTCTTCAGTAACATAATATGTGCTGTTGGTCTTTGGGGTTGTGGTCCCCTTTCTTTGATTTTATTCTCACTCATGAAGCAGATTCAATGCAACAGGAGCACAATACAATTCCTTGTAGAAGTTGTTTTTTATTTAGTCGTGTTTATGAAAGGATGGTAATAAATATACAGTATATTTGTTAATTTCAAAGCTCTTGAATTCCTCTTTAAGTATACAGAATCAATATCCAAAAGTAATGCCAGCTTCACACTGCCATTGTTGTTTTCAATCTTCGCAATAATTTTAGTGGGACCGAGGAGAAAAACACAGCATCAAGAGAAAAGGGTAAAACAAATCTTCCCCACCAGCACCAGCACCAACAACAACTTGTATTTTGGTGTGCTCTAAAAGCTGTCGCTTCATAACATATCTCCCATTTGGGATAGTATGCAATAGGTGTATAATTAAGCTTCAGGCATAGACTCTAATTTTCTTGGCAAATACAGTAAAATATATTTCCTTTCTTACATACTTAAACTTCCATTTATATGGTTCTTTATTAATTTTTAAAAACGTGATTCATAAAAATATTTTTATCCATGTTTCTTTCTAATTTTTCCTATTTGTCTCTTCTCTAATACTTTTTTAAGCAGACTACTGCTCTGTAAGATAAAATTTGAGTTAGAAATTGACTATTGGGATATTCTTCCTAAAGTGATATTCTAGGTAAGCAGAGACCTTACAGGAAATCGTGGTTTCCAGTTAAGTAAATAGGTTTATGTTTATCCCCCTCTGCTGTGTCTGATTGCTACAAAGTGCAATTTTCGTAATTTCTCATTTTAGGGGACCATTTTTGTCACAATTAAAAAACAACCTTCAATTCATGATCTTCTGATCTCCAGGCTATTTTTTCTACTTAAAAGCAGAAGCTGAAGTTTCCAATCTCCTTATGGACTCAGAAGAGAAGGAGGTATATAGTCTGCTCACATGTCAGGAAACTGTAATTTCCAATTTTATTTAAACTGACTCATTCAGCTTTTCACTAAGCTATCAAACAAGGAAAACACTCATAACTCATTCCCCAATATCCACTCACAATGACTTTATTAGAAGGGAATATTTGGACACGATGAGCTCAGTAATGCAACTTCTCTATTTCCTTTATACTAAACTGAACACATTGCTCTTTAACCTCAGTTTGTAAACTATATTCTGACCATCCGAGTACTGTATTATGCTCACAATGGTCAATTTTTTTCAGCACTTACATTAAACTAGAATCATTTTAAAAGTATTTCTCCGTTTTACAAGTAAGTTCTCCAACTTATAAGTGGAGTCTGCCTGTCAGAATAATGGAGGCACAATTCTGGAACAGCATCCTCCACACCCCAAGATTTATAATGGTTTCCACTCTCCAACTATTCTACAGATCTTTGAAAACCTGGCTTTGATCCCAAGCCAAAGATGCTTCCGGGTCCTGATAATAGGCATTAATTAATTGATGGAACTCAAAGGGTGCCAACTCTGCCAACAATCCATAAAAACAAATAAAACAATATAATCAAGTCAGATAATTAATACATTCATCCTGAAACATGTAATTCCAAACACACAAAACTGAAGGAGTTAACACAAATAGAAAGTCACTCAAAGGATAAAGGCCTGGTCAGAATGTAGGATTACTAAATTCCAAATGCAAGAGCATTGGACGTGGTGACTCTTTGAGAGCTGCATGCAACGAAATTTCATTTTCATGTATGTCAATTAGTGTACATTCAAAGTGACAATAAAGTTATTCTAAGTTCTTCTAAAAAGTCAGATCTTCAACTGGTTTCACCTGGAGTCATCTGGCGGATAATGATGGCTGTTAAAGGAGGAGTATTCTAAAACTAGGATGACACAACTGATGACAACTTCCATATAATGCTCATGCAGGGGTGGGATTTGACAGGGTTAACTACCAGTTCGGGATTTATGAGCTTCCCTGCCCGCTGTGAGCCGCGCGCCTGTTAATCGTCATTAGCACACTGCGTGCTGAGAAGCAGCCTTTGAAACAGCCCTCGTTTCTTGCTTTTCTAACTGCAGCTGTGCCTCGTTCGGCAGCTGAAGTTGAAAAATCAGGAAATAAAGATCAGGTAAGAGCCCAGGTGGGCAAAAATATCAGCAGACATAGAACCAGTTCTATGTCTGCTGCTCTTCAGCACTATCGGTTCTACAGAGGTGGGCAGAACCGGTAGAAACCCACCCCTGTGCTCATGTTAATAATAGTGCCTAAAGATTAGATTTTTCCAGCTAGGTGAATTATTCTTAAAAGAATAGGAAAGTATTCTAGCCAAAGGAGAAGAGACAATTCAATGAGAGCTAGAATATCTGCGTAGTTCCAGGATGCCCTATATAGTATGGTTTAAATCAGGGGTATCAAACTCAAGGCCCGCAGGCTGAATCTGGCCCATGGGGTGCTTAAATCTGACCTGGAATTATCAAAGGACTGGCCTGCGGTGCCTCTGGTGGCTAAAACAGGCCACATATGGTCCCCCTGCTCCTTGTTTTCACCCTCCATAGCCTCCTGCGGCATTCTGCCTGCTGGAACCCAGGCCCAAAACAGGTCTGAAAATGGGCCATGCAGCCCGTTTTCAGCTGGCAGAGTGCTGCAGGAGGCCATGGAGGGTGAAAACAAGGCATAGGGGGGCCACATGCTTTGGCCTGTAAGGTGCTACAGGAGGCATCCCCCTGCTCACCCCCCCTCCCGGCCCACACAGGAGAAATACAATGCGGATCCAGCCCTCAAAGAAATCCAGTTCAACACCCCTGGTCTAAACCAAAGAATTTTTTCAAAAATAGTTCATACTTTTATTCAGTGGATCTGAGTTCAACTTCAAATAATATGTCTGGGAACTTAATATTACTTATGCCAATCAGTGTTTCAAGGACTTAAGCAAAGGTCTTCCTGGCAATGTTACTCTGACTGTTTGCCATAGAATTAGCATTTGTGCAGCATTTTTTTGCAGTTATTACTGATGACTAATAAACTAATTGTCTGTTTATTAACTGTAGGTGAAAACATTATAATGACAGATAAAAATAACAGGAAATAAGAGATGCTGGAAAGGACACAGCATGTCTGATATGATTGCTCTAAGATAAAATTATTTTTATAAAATTGTTACATTTCATTTAAAAAAACAACAAGACGTTAGCTTAAACATTTACAAAAACAAGCTTACATAAAGCTACAATTGTTGTATATGATAATTGTGGATTATATTGAAGTATAGAATTAGCAATATAAACATTAATTTTACATAATTATAGGACTTCACAATAAGATTCATGCAATCAGCCTATTTTATAATTAGGTATAATAATGGAATTTGTCAAATAATATATTTCACAAAAGGTAAGCAGCTCTGTCAGATGCTGCACAGAACCAATGATGGACAAAAGAAAACATTCTTTCTTTTTAAACTGAACACAATTAACAGGGCATTATTGAATATTTACATTCAGTAAATCTTTTGCTTTTTGTATTCTCAGAGTCTTCATTCAGCAATCTACGTTCCCCTGATTATTAAGAGGACACTCATTATTCAGTGGCAATGCTATCTTGACATCAAAATCTAAAAAGAAAACAAAATGTTATGAAAACCAGTTGTATCCATTTATTAAATATTGGTCTTATGAGAAGGCTACTTTTTCCTTGGCAATATAAATTATTGCTACAGTTCCCATGGCAGCCCCTATCTAGTGAGTGTCAATTCATGGGAGGACAGGACAGGACCTTTTTGACGACAATAACTTAACTATGGCATTCTTTTCCTGAGAAGATTAAAATAATTGTTTCTTTGTTTGATTTCAATACTGGCGTTTTATTCTACATAGCTTTTGAAAGTATTCAAATGTATTGTTTCTATTTCTTTTTCTTAAAAAAAGAAAAAGAAAATTTTGGCACTTGGTAGTTCATATTCAAACCTCTTCAATAAGAATTAGCAGCCATCATTTAATTTTCTTGGTGGTACTACTGACAACATATCAACACTTCTTATTTATTATTTTGGGCTGCTTTCTCATGAAACAATAGATGTCATAATGTATTCTGGTAGTCCCTCATCTTATTTACACATCAGGAGAATTATGTCCATAAAACTAAGAATGGATAACAGAGTTTGCCATTACATTTTCTTTAAAACACTAATTATCACCTAGCTACTAGAAATGTAACCTAAAAAGTGATATGGAGATCTTATCTCTGAGAATATTTACACAAATGAATCTTACAACTGTAACTTACAGTTAAAATTTGTAGATTGTATATCTTTAAGGAGTATGGGAAGAAGTGAAGAGTAAAGAGACTTTAAGAGAGGTTTAATTGAAATGCACAGGCAGCACTTATTCCTTTTGGGAAAAGTTCTGTATTTGACTGTAACTGGATCTATTACTGTCTGACTGAATTTGGGGTGATCAAGATGAATCAGTTGTGTCAGTGTGTCTTCCATTTGCTCATTCATCATTTGCATAATATTTGTTGAGGAAGGTATCACATAAGCATTTGTTAATAGAAATGCCTGTAAATAATATATATCAAGAATTATACAAGAATATGCATTGAGACAATACAGGTAAAAAGATATCTGAATATTGCCATGAGCACCAATGTTCTCTCTGACTTCTCCCTGTCTTACCACCAGCCAACTACTCTCTCGTTTCTCATTTTTTTCAACTAAAAACAGAAAATAGGCAGCTGCGGAACACCAAACTGCAACATATTTATTTATATTTATTACAGGAATTGCCTTTGGATTTCATAAATGTCCCATTCACATGGCAGAGACCATCTTGGGGACAATTTCAGCTTTTAAGAAATGAAATTATCCTACTACTGTGGCAGTCATTTATGAATAAGCTAGTCTCCCATAGCAACCATTTTGTGAGTATAACCAGGAATATTCTGTATAGGTACTTAACCAAAAATAAGTTTACCACAGCTGGACCACATCTTTACCTCTTTGCAGTATCCTACAGAGATCACATTTTGGCAGCATCAGATCCAGTAGCCTAGCTAAAGATGCCTCTGTATTTTTATACTTCCAAGTATCCTTTGAAACTTTACTATAAATACTGTATGCAGACCCAACTTATAATGGTCTGAGTTTCAAAAGGGAACATATTTCTGCTATACTACACCAGGCAGATTTTTGTAATTTGTAGTGAGACTGTTATGGCTGATTTTGCTCATATTGCTAGAAACTTGCAAATGTCACAGTATACCAACTTCCAGCCTTACCAGTTATTACTCTGAAATGTATTGTTCAATTTGAATCAGAATCTTGCTCAGGATGTAACATAGCAATTGGCCTGATTTCTTATTTGCTCCTTGTAGCTAGTCCTTGACTTACAGATGTAACGGAACCTGCATAGTCATGTTGGATGATTGTAAATTGAGTCACTCACATGACTGATCTGGTTTTACGACCTTTATTAAGTAAATGCTGCCGTTGTTAACCAATGTTTTACTATGAGCTGATGTTTTACTGCTGAAAATCCGAAGTAAATGCCAGTTTTCAGCAAAGCTACCTTAAAACATAGTCACATGATCTTGGGATGCTACAAGTGAGTACCCAACATGCAGTCACATGACTGTGGTAGATAGGGGAGATGGTGGCCATGGAACTTCAGA
This sequence comes from Pseudonaja textilis, assembly GCF_049901715.1. NCBI lineage: Eukaryota > Metazoa > Chordata > Lepidosauria > Squamata > Elapidae > Pseudonaja > Pseudonaja textilis. The sequence goes on from NC_141990.1 coordinate 42,082,827, forward strand.
ATTGGGTTGTAAGTACCCCCTGGGAGGGACATCATAACTTTAAACAGTCATTAAGCAAAAGTTCATAACTGGAGGACTATCTGTAATATTTTTTGCACAGCACTTTATTGTGTCAATTCCTTTCTAGCTATTTCTTCGGTATATAGATAGACCACTATTTGCATGGAATGGCTGTTTTTGCAAATCTTATGAGTATGGCAATTGATAACACATACACATGTGTGTATGTGTGTGTACAACTTCAATTAGTTAAGCAAAACAATTATTTTCCATACATGTAATAAATGGAATTTCGAGCCTGCTTTGCAGGAAAATGTGATGTTTTTTAAGCAAACTGATGTGAAAGAAGAGAGCACTGATCAGCCTTTTGTATAAAACAGTAGCTCCAGATCCAAGCTGTTTTCAAAATCTAGTCAGAGCATGCTCTATAAATGACAACTGAAAGTCTTGACTAAAACTTGTTCAATATTTTGCCACCCAGGTAGCTGTATTCAGAACTAACTATAGACTATTATATAAATTTAAACTAGCATAGGGTCTTTTCTCTTATATTACTTAGAGACAGGCACTTCATAATGTGACACCATAAAATTATTGTTCCTTTGAAACATGGTTGAGGACAAGATTGAAAGTATAAATAGAGCTTAAAAGAAAGATAAGCTACTTAAATCTTAAAAGGAAAACTAGAAAACCTAATGTTATTTCTCAGGTATCATATTTCAAAGAAGAACACTTTATAGAATAAAGATCCCATTACGTTAACTCATGACAGTTTTATTCTCATACCCACAAATCATTTCATTGTTATGTTCTTAAATTGTAGGAACTGCTGCCACCTATAGGATTTGAACAATACTGGCTATCATTTTACTCAGCAGTTCCCTCTATTGGGGACACAAGTATGCTGAATGTGCAGGCACTTTTCTTAACAGCAGGTGTCCCCACATTTCCTGCCAATTTTCGTCAAATACATTAGTTTAAAAGCTTTTCCATGTCTTGTAAAACAAGTTTCAACTTCAACTTCAAAGATAAATAGGAAGGTTGGCTTAGGAAAAAAACATAACAGGTCTTGAACTCTGTTAATCCAGTTCAATAAATGCAATGTTGCAGAACAGTGAAGATTTCCCCATTTGCTAGTAATGTTTCATCTCTTAACTTTGCTATTTGGAAAATTTTATGGCTAGAAATTATTTTCTTCCAAGAAGACCTAATTGAAAGGAAAACACAAAACTATTAAGCTAAAAAGTATTATAAAGTACTGTAATAGTTTTGATTTTATTTAAACTCAATGAAATATTGCATGCTTTCATTTTAAATACTTCCAAATAACAGCAGATCTGACTGAAATTCTTAGCACAAGCACTTAGAAGTAAAATTCCTGATATCCTTGAACAAAAAAAGATAATATCTACGATATGTTTATTGCTAACTAGAAACCCATTATAATTTTTTTGCATGAAACAGAAAAAAATAACTTATGATTTATAGCAGTGGTGGCTAACCTTTTTGGGCTCCTGTGCCAAAAATTGTGCCCGTGCTGGCGCTTGCATGCTAGCACCCAGAAGGCACGACCCCTGCGCATGCACGCACAATTCCCCCTGCCGCTCCCCGCCACTCCCCTCACCGCCCCCTTACTTCCACTGCGCCTCACAGCTGATTTTCAGCTGATTTGAGGCCTTTTTTGGCCTCCCAGAGGCTTGAAAAAAGCCTCTGCGGGCTTTGCAGGCCAAATAATAGGCCCATTTCATCACTTCTAGTATTACAGGAAGTGACAATATGAACCTATTTGATCTGCAAAGTCTGCAGAGGCTTTTTTCAAGCCTCTGGGAGGGCAAAAAAGGCCTCAAACAGCCAAAAATCAGCTGTGAGACGCGCACATGCGCAGTGAGGTAAGTTTGCCTGCGGCTCACATGCGGGCACAAATGGCTCTGTGTGCCACCTGTGGCACGCATGCCATAGGTTCGCCATCACGGATTTATAGTTTTAATTATTAGATAGATTATAAAAAGAAAACTGTTACAACCAGAGTAAGAGGTTAATTTACTGTTTATCCTCTAAAAAGACTTTAATAACAATTCTATCTATCTATCTATCTATCTATCTATCTATCTATCTATCTATCTATCTATCTATCTATCTATCCATCCATCCATCCATCCATCCATCCATCCATCCATCCATCTTACACAGACACATACACACACAAAAACACACATTTTGGGCTCAATTGTGCATATAGGTAGTCCTCGACTTACAATCACAATTGAGCCTAAAATTTCTGTTGCTAAGCAAGACATCATTAAATGAGTTTTGTTCCATTTTATGACCTTTATTGCCACAATTGTTGAGTGAATCACTGCAGTTAGTAATACAATTATAAAGTGAATCTGGCTTCCCCATTGACTTTGCCTGTCAGAAGGTTGCAAAAGGTGATCACATGACTCATGAACACTGCAATCTTCATAAATACATCTAGCTGTCAAGTGTCCGAATTTTGATCACATGACCATGGGTATGTTGCAACGGTCATAAGTATGAAAAACAGTCATAAGTCACTTTTTTCAGTGCGTTTGTAACTTCGAACAGTTATTAAATAAATGGTTGTAAGTGGAGCATTATGTGTGTGCATACGTAAGTAAATTCCCTATAACCTAGACTTTTATGAAATTAAAATAAAATGATTGGCTATGTTAATTTGTTTATTTCAGATAAAAAAATAAAAATGGCAAATATGCTTTATCTTTCTTTTCTGGGGTGACAGAAAATGTTCATGTGAATTATTCTATTTTTCTCTCAAGGATCACATGGAGGAAAGTAGGCAATGGGGTACCCTAAGAGTCTGTCTTAGGCCCATTATTCAATATTTTTGTCAATTGTTTAGATCAGGGTGTCAAACTTGATTTCATTGAGGGCCACATCAGGGTTGTGTTTGACCTTAGGGGCCGGGGGTGGGCATGGCCAGGGTGGCCAGCTCCACATCACTCGGGTCAGGGGTGCTTGTGGAGGCCCCAAGCTCTCTGCCGGCAAAAACAGGCTCCTGAGTGCCACTCATGGCCCTCGCGAGCTCCATTTTCAGCTGTGATGGCCTCCTGCAATCTTCTGCCAGTATAAACAAAGCTCGGGAGTCTCCCGAGCTCCATTTTTGCTGGGGGAGGCACTGCAGGCCAGTCCTTTGCTGTTTCCAGGGTGGTCCCACAGGCCAGATCTAAGCACCCTGCAGGCCAAATCCAGCCCCCAGTCCTTGAGTTTGATACCCGATTTAGATGAAGGGATAGAAGAGAACTCATCAAATTTGCAAATGACACCAAGCTGGAATAACCAACAATCCAGAGGTCAAGATACAGAAGGATCTTGACAGACTTGAACACTAGGCCCTATCTAACAAAATGAAATTCAATGGTGAGAAAAATAAGGTTGTATATTAGGCAAGTAAAACCAAATATAAGTAGTCCTCGTTTTATGATCACAACTGACCCCAAAATTTCTGTTGTTAAGTTAGACATTTGTTAAGTGAATTTTGCCCCATTTTATGACTTTACCTACCACAGTTGTTAAGTGAATCACTGCACTTGATAAGTTAGTATCCTGGTTGTTAAATGAACCTGGCTTCCCATTGAAGTTGTTTGTCAGAAGGTTACAAAAGGTAATCGCATGACCCCAGGACACTGCAATGGTCACAAATATGAACCAGTTGCCAAGCATCTGAATTTTGATCACATGATCATAGGGATGTTGTAATTATGAAAAAACGGTCATAAGTCACATTTTTCAGTGCCATTTAACTTTAAGCAGTCACTAAACGAACTGTTGTAAATTGAAGACTCCCTGTACAGGTAGATACAGGATACAGAATAGGTGGGACCTGGCTCAATAGTAGTAACTGTGAGAGGGATTTTGGAGTCTTAGTAGACAATTACTTAAATATGAGCCAGCAGTGTGCTGCAGCTGAAAAAAGTCCAATACAGTCCTAGACTGCATTAATAGATGGATAGAATCAAGATCACGTGAATTGTTAGTACCACTTTATAATGCCTTAATAAGACCACACTTAAAATATTGCATCCAATTTTTGTTGCCATGATATACAAAAGACATTGAATCTCTAGAAAGAGTGCAGAAAAGAACAATGAAAGTGATTAGGAGCCTGAAGGCTAAAAAATATGAAGAACGGTTGCAGGAAGGCTAAAAAATATGAAGAACGGTTGCAGGAATTTGATTATGTCTAGTATAATGAAAAGAAAGACTAGGGGTGACGTGATTGCAATGTTCCGATATCGCAGAGGTTTCCGCAAAGAAGAGGGGTCAACCTATTCTCCAAAGCACCTGAAAACAGATCAAGGAGCAATGGATGGAAACTAATCAAGGAGAGAACCAACCTAGAACTAAGGAGTAATTTCCTGATAGTTAGAACAATTAATCAATGGAACAACTTGCCTCTAGAACTTGGGGTACTCTAACATTGGACATTTTAAAGAAGATATTGGACAACCATTTATCTGAAATGGTATAGGGTTTTCTCCAACCTCTGCTATTCTGTATTCTGTTAATCTTTCTTAGTGAAGGAAGCAAAAGAGCTAACTTCGATAAACTCTTCAGTGGCATACTGAGAAATGCTCTGACTTCACGGCTTCTATCCCTACTGCATTTTATTATGATACCACTGATTGAATTACCTGCATACTGCCTTTTTTCTACAAAAGAGAGTCTCTTTATTGAGGTAAATATTGCAAAGAAAGATGCTAAAACAAAGTGCAGATTTCCAGGGCTTTAATATATTGGTGAGCCAAGGTAAAGTACTTTTCTAACCTTAAAGAATTTCATAACAGAAGCCCATTTAGCTAGGTAGCACTCCTACTATCAAACTAAATAAAATTATGCTATGAACCAGAAGATTTGAATTCAATAGTCGCATACATCAGATTCCATATTTCAATTCTCTAAAGTAATTACAGCAAAGCAGCTTATTAAGCACAAAATATAGAAACAAAGAGCAAATAAAGCAGTACTAAAATCTCTAGTTAGACAAGTCAGATAAACATCTTTACTGTTATTTTGATATTTTTAAAAAGCTCTTCATTTTTACAAACAAATAGACAAAGATCCAATACCTTATTTTTTTAAATAATAAGAACATCTCTATTACAGCAGAATTGTTTCCACCTCCATCACAAAGGCTCAGAGCAATTTAATAGGGTTAGATCTAGAAGCAATCTTCATTAAAATGGTACCATTAGTGTCATTGGGATATTAGTCATGATTTCAATGATCAACTTTAATTATGATCACTCTCCTTTCTTTTTATCCATGAATACTTTGTGAATCAAGGCAAATACCAGTGACTATAAGAAGAAATAATTTGGCAGTTTGATTTGGATCCCTCACATCCAAGCTCAAAACATCTCTGGCAGTCAGGGCAAAGGTTCCTCTTTTATGCAGCAGTTACTAGTATACTGATATTTTCCAAGATAAACATGAAGAACAAGGAGAGAGTGGATCCATTCCTGAAAGTTTAATGGATTGCAGTTCCCTAGCCCATAACCCCTGGGTATTTCTGTCTCCCCTCCCCTCAATACTTCAAAAAATGCTTCTGAGAAAACATTGATACAGGTAGTCTTCGACTTATAGCAGTTCATTTAGTGACTGTTCAAAGTTCCAACGGCATTGAAAAAGGTGACTTATTAACTATTTTTCACACTTATTACTGTTATGGCATCCCCATGATCATGTGATTTACCTTCCGATGCTTGTCAACTGACTCACATTTATGACAATTGCAGTTCCTGGGGTCATGTGATCCCCTTTTGCAACCTTCTGACAAGCAAAGTCAGTGGGAAACCACATTCACTTAAAAATCATATTACTAATTTAAGAATTGCAGTGATTCACTTAGCAAATAAGACAAGGAAAGTCGTAAAATGAGGCAAAACCCACTTAACAAAATTTAATAACTTAAATTTTGGGCTCAATTATGATAAAAAGTTGAGGACTACCTGCTGTTTCAAAACAAGCTTTTTGCTGCAAGAGTGCTTGTACCTAATATTATTTAAGTTTCTTCAGAAACACAAACGTGGCCAATATATGATGGCTGGAGACAGGAATGAAATGTCAGTGACAGTCATATTAGTGGTCTTGCAAAAGCATTCTTGTACTTGAAAATAAGCCCAACAGAACTCCATACAGAGATGGAGCAGATGCTATTCAACTATGCAGTCACAAATTGAGCACATCAACTAGCAGATTTTCTGCCTCAGGGAAGATCATGCTTCTCTTTGCATACCCTCCCCAAAATAACTCTATTTGTAGTAATAAAACAGAGAGAGGTCCACAATGAACTTTATAGGGAAAACCCATTGAGAACTCCCAGGAAAGCCCAATGGGCCTTTTGTGTTATATCTGGCACTTGAGATGTTTTCAGGAATGTGCAGAAGAAGAAGAACAGTTATCATATCCTTGGGAACACTGTTTCTCAACCTTGGTCATTTTAAGTCCTGTGGACTTCAATTCCCAGAATTCCCCAGCCAGCATATTCTGGGAGTTGAAGTCCACAATCTAAGTGCTATTGCTTTTGGTGATTAATGACTTTTATGAGCTTGGGTTGGTTTAGAATAGAATAGAGTAGAGTAGAATAACAGAATTGGAAAGGACCTTGGAGGTCTTTAGTCCAACCCCCTGCTCAGGCAGGAAACCATATACCATATCAGCCAATCTCTTCTTAAAAATTTCCAGTGTTGGAGAATTCACAACTTCTGGAAGCAAGTTGTTCCACTGGTTAATTATTCTTCAGGAAATTCCTCCTTAGTTCTAGGTTGCTTCTCTCCTTGATTAGTTCCCATCCATTGCTTCTTCTCCTGCCCTCTGGTGCTTTGAAGAATAGCTTGACTCCCTCTTCTTTGTGGCAACCTCTGAGATATCGGAGCACTGCTATCACCCCTAGTTCTTGTTTTCATTAAACCAGACATACCCAATTCCAGCAACCGTTATTTTTATGTTTTAGCCTCCAGTACCCTAATCATCTTTGTTGCTCTTCTCTACACTCTAGAGTCTCAACACTTTTCTTTACATTGTGGTGACCAAAACTGGATGCGGTATTCCAAGTGTGGCCTTACCAAGGCATTATAAAGTGGTATTAACACTTCAGGTTCTATCCCTCTGTTAATGTAGCCTAGAACTGTGTTGTCTCTTTTGGTAGCTGTAGCACACTGCTGGCTCATATTTAAGTGATTGTCTACTAGGACTCCCTTTCACAGTTATTACTATTGAGCAAGGTACCACATATTGTGTAACTGTGCATTTTGTTTTTTTTTCACTAAATGTAGAACCTTACTTTTTTCACCACTGAATTTCATTTTGTTAGATAGCACCCAATGTTCAAGTCTGGTCAAGATCCTTCTGTATCTTAAGCCTATCTTCTGGATTGTTGGCTATTCCTGCTAGCTTGGAATCATCTGAAAATTTAATGAGTTCCCCATCTATCCCCTCATCCAAATCATTGATGAAGATGTTGAAGAGTATTGAGCCTAAAACAGAGTAGTCTTGGGGTAGCCCACTGCATACTTCCCTTCATGTTAATGCAGTTCCATTGAGGACTACTCGTTGAGTGTGGTTGGTCAGCCTGGCTGGTGATGTTGTCTAACCCACATTTTTCTATCTTATCAAATAGTAGACTGTGGTTTCCTTTATCAAATGCCTTGCTGAAATCCAAGTAAATTATATCCACAGAATTCCTCTGGTCCACTAATTTTGTCATCTTGTCAAATGATGCAATAAGATTTGTCTGGCATGATCTGTTTTTGACCAACCCATGTTGGCTTTTGGTTATGACTTTGTTTGCCTCTAGGTGCTCACTGATCCATTGTTTGATCATCTTTTCCAGAATCTTCCTAGATATTGAGGTCAGGCTATTAGATCTGTAGTTTCCTAGATTTATTTATTTTTCCTTTTTTGAAGATGGGAACTGCTCAGCTCTTTTCCAGTCCTCTGGTAGTTTCCTGGTGCACCAAAATCTTTGGAAAATATAGTTCAGTGGTTCTGAGATCAATCTGCCAGTTCCTTCAGAACCTTGGGGTGTAATCCATCTGGTCCTGGTGATTTAAACTTATCTACTGTGGACAGGTGCTCACTTTCTATTTTCTTGTCTATTTTAACTTGTGTTTCTAATCTGTTTTTTATGGTACTGTTTTTGATAAGTTGGATTTTTTTTCCCCTTTGTGTAAAATTAGTGCAAAAAACGAGTTAAGCAGTTCTGCTTTCTCTTTGTTGCTTGTCACCTTCTTGCCACTTTCTCCCATTAGTGGACCAATTGCTTTCTTGACTTGTTTTTTACATGTTGAAAGAAGCTTTTTGTTGTTATTTTTGACTTATGTTGCAAGTCTTAGTTCATTTTGTGCCTCACTTCATCTTTGCAGATGAAAGTGGCTATTTGCAGATATTCTGTCTTCATTATGTACCCCTCTTTCTACTTTTTATATTTGTCCTTTTTATCTTTCAATTTATCAGAGAGTTCTTTTTACAGCCATGCTGGTTTCTTTTGAGAGCTGTTATTTTTCTTCTTCACTGGTATTGTGCTAGATTGGGCCTTTATAATTTCAGTTTTCAAAATTTCCCAAACCTACAATCCAAACTGCAAAAACAAAACAAAACAATTAATTTCAAGTATTAATTTCAATTCCTGCAAGTTACTTGACAGGATTTTTTAAGTGGTTTCCCATTCCTTACTTCCTAGGACTTCCTAGGGCTGTGAGGGAAATACTGGCTAAAGTTCACCCATTTAGCTTCATGACTAAAGCATAATTAGAACTTGTGCTCTTCCAGTTTTTTATATCTCACGTACTTTGAGGCAAACATGAGATCTAACGCATGACTGCCTACCTGAGTTGATCCAAAGATAACCATGATTGCCATAGAAGCCATTAATTCCTGATCCTTGCCAGAACCAAACCTCATGAAAATTGAAGTCACCAGAAAGCAAAGCTCTCCAGCACCAGAGCCAAGACCAATTTCTTTAACATTTCCCTATCCCTTAACACCCTTAATGTTGTTTTGTCTAATAGCACAAAGATCAGTACTTAGTCCCCAAATGTACTGAAATTTTCATTCCTTGAAAAACATATTGATAGCTGTTTCATTTTATTTACTAATATTCAGAGGTGGCCCATATGAATCAAGTTAAAAGGAAAGGAAATTACCTTTTGTCCTAACTTAGAAAAAATATATACATCTTAGAAGCAATGCTTTTCTTAATGACAGAACAGGCAGGATTTGCAAATAGTTACAAGGTAGCTGGGTTTATTATGTTTTCAATAAAGAACTTACAAGGTGTTTTCATTCTTTTCTAGACTAGCTCTGTACATACAAAGAGCAGAGCAATGGAAATCATCATTCTATTATTGGAATAAATGAAGAAACTACCGAACACAGGATCTCCATGTGTGCATTAGAATGTTTGAAGAGCTCTCCATTAAGGGCCATGTAAATATCTCTACAACTCTGGATGTATTTAATGAGTAGGTGCATATAAAGAACAACAAAAGGGATGAAAATTCATTGCATGAGAGTATCAAAGCAATACCTAGGAAATCACTTCAAAGCTTATATGATGCTGTATTTTTCAAAGTTGACTCCATAGTATGATTTTTTATTTTCCTATTATACTTTTGTACTCTCAAGGCCATTAAATAACCTTAGTATTCATAATATTTAATTTCTGGCAAGATGATGTATGGTATCACTTGATTATGTATTATTCTGCTAGAACCAATTATTTACATTTTACAGGATCCATTTTACAGTGGTTTAATATTTGAGAACAATGAAAATATGTAGCAGCATCCAGCATTACTGCTTTGATAGTTTGCTTTGTTTTTCATTTAATTATGTTCTACAAATCAAAACATTTTCTAAACAAAACATATCTTTTCTCTGATCTGTCCTCATTTCAAAAATGTTAAGCAATATTAGTCTTACATACTGAATTATTGCTTAACGACTGTTGCCAGCCATTGGAGTATATTTACCTTTCTGTATCAGTTTGACCCAGCTTCCAGTGCTTAATGGTCCTTTAGGCTAAAAGTGAAAGCTGATCCATCAGACTTACATTAGCATAGAATAACAGTCACTGTCTGTTGATGTGTATGCAGTGTAACTACCGCCTTCAGTACCAAGCTAGATCCATTATTTTCATTTTATCTCAAGTCATTTGTATGATTCTCTGTCCCAGTTAAAAGTAAAGCAAGATTAGTGCTTAAATGAATCTGCAAGAAAGGAGACAAATGCCCTTTGAACTTCAAGCACTTTTCTATCAAGGCTTTCTAACATAAAATATACTAGTATTTTTGCAAGGTCCACTTAGAAATGTCTTCAATGATTTTTTTTTTTATCAAGAGATGTGAAGGGGAAAACCTGTATGTGAATTAAAAGAGCCTTATTTCATTATTATTATTCTTTAATAAATTTAATATATGGATTTCTCAATTCCTGTCTCCCTATTTAGATATTGACTATGTACCTAATATACGAAATAGCTAGGATTTGTTTTGGAAATTGGGTGTTATCTTCCTGAATGCCATTTTTCCTTGTAGGCTAGATAGGTCAGACAATGGGTTGTTCTTGTCTTAACTGATTGGATTGAGTCTGTCAAAAGGCTGATTGGCCTAGCTCCGCCCACTGTGGGTGGCTCCTCCCAGCTTTCAGCAAAGACATCATGACAGACAGGACTGCATCTGAAACACAAATAGAGACCCTCCTATTGGCCCACATCCCAGACCAAAATAATCAGGGTGGGGCTGACCTATCTAGCCTACAAGGAGAAATGGCATTCAGGTAAAACAATGCCCATTCCCCTTGTAATGCTGCGATAGGTCAGGCATGGGACATACCAAAGCTGGATTGTCCTCAGGACAAGGGTTCAAGTCTGGTCCTGATCCCCATTATCTGTGACAACTCTTTGCAGAACTCTTCTGCCAAACACAGCATCCGCTGAAGTGAAAGCATCCAGACAGTAATGTTGGATGAAAGGAGATAGGAATGTCCAAATGACTGCCTTGCAGACCTCTTCAATCAAAGCCTGTGTTGCCCAGGCCGCTGTTGTAGCAGCACTGCGAGTGAAATGAGCCGTGATGACCTTGGGTACCGGGAGGGAACAACTCAAATACACCCTGGAAATGTAAGCCTTGATCCATCTGCTGACTGTAGATGGAGTTACCTTACCCCTCCATCCCCAATGTGGCCAGTTGAAAGGAACAAAAAAGGGATTCCATTCTGTGAAATTCAGAAGTCCTTTTGATATAAATCTTTAAGGCCCTATGCAGATCTAGGGTGAACCAAGATTTTTCCAAGTCATAGACCAGTCTGGGACAAAAATCTGGAAGAACCAATTCATGTAATCTGTGGAACAAGGTGTTGACTTTGGGAATAAATGTTGGATCCAGCCTGAAAACCACCTGTTGAGGGTGGAATATACACAGGTCTGGGCGAACTGAGAGAGCGACCAACACAGAAACTCTCCTGGCTGAAGTGATAGCCACCAAGAAGGTTACCTTAAGCATAAGGAGATGCCGACTAGCCAATTTGAGAGGTTCAAATGGAGCCTTAATCAGGGACTGCAACACCTTTGACAAGTCCTATGTAGGATACCTGTGGACCACTGGAGGGCGAAGATTGGCTGCCCCTCTGAAGAACCTATGGACTGTAGGATGGTGTGCTAAGGGCTCCAACTTGCCACAAGTCAGTACTGATGATATAGCCACCACCTGACAACAAAGGGTATTGGGAGAAAGACCTCTATTCAAATCTGCCTGTAAAAATTCCAAAATGTGTGATACAGAAGCCTCTAAAGGCTGGATGTTTGAGTTAGAACACCAAAGAGAAAAAGCTTGCCAGGTAATGTCATAGATGCAGATGGAAGAAGATCTCTTGGAGGCTTGAATGGTTCTGATTACTTTGTTGGAGAGATGGGTGCATTTTAACATGCTCCATTCAATTGCCAAACTGTCAGCTGTAGCCACTGAGGCTCTAGATCAGTGGCCCCCAACCTTTTTTGAACCAGGGACCGGTTTTACGATTATTTATTCTTCCACGGACCGGTACCTTCTACTACTAGTCCCTAAAGCAGCACGGAGCTGCTTTAGCCGGGCTTCTCTCTCCCTTCTCAGTCTCTCTCACCTTCCTCAGTTACCTGTCACCCTTCTTCTTTCCAGCCTCGGGAAAAAAAAAAAAAGATTTGGCACAGCCGGCTAGAAAGCACGCCCGAATTCCTCGCAGCTTCCCGCCTCCGCCTGTGAGGAAGTGGGTGGTGGCGGGGGGGGAGGGGTGCAAGTGTGGGCCGGGAAGCGGGACTGGTCAGGGAATGACCTTCCCCGGGAAAGTCAGAGGCGCAGCCGCCACCGCCGTAGCTGCTGCTGCTTCTTTGCGCTCTGGTGACAGACACTGTGGCTCTCCTTCAGCTCCTGTGCTCAATCTGTTCCTCCGGGTCGTGGTGCAGCAGCAACAGCAACAGCAACAGCTTTATCTGCACGCATGCGTGTGCGTGGTTGACGGAGGAGAAGGAGAGGAAAAGGGAGAGTAGCGCTGGGCATACTGTAGCGCTCTTTTCTCCCTCTCTCCCCCTCGTGGCGCCCAAGCTTTGCAGCCTGGTAAAAAATGATCCACGGACCGGTACCGGTCCGGGGACCAGTGGTTGGGGACCCCTGCTCTAGATGAATCAGGGACCCCTGGGGGAGAGAGATATCTTCCTTAGGAATCTGCCAAGGATGAGCTACGGAGAGACCCATCAAGTCTGCAAACCAAGGGTGCCAAGGCCAATAATCTCTGCTCTTTCTGCCAAATTCTTATGTATTATGGCTGACAGCAGAGGCAAGGGAGGAAAACCATATAACAGTCCCTGGGGCCACTTGCTATGAAGAGCATTGGTCCCTTCAGCCCCCAGAGTAACAAACCTAGGTAACTAGTGAAAAATCTAGGTAACTGAGCATTAAATGGCATAGCAAACAAATCCACCACAGGAACTCCAAATCTCTGAGTTATCTGTAGAAAGAGGGACGGGTGCAGCCTCCATTCCATGTGGTCAATAGTAGCTCTGCTGAGCCAGTCTATGCTCAGCCCAGATGGACAGGAGATGATGTTTTGCCCATCTACCCAAAACCTCAGTTTCTGTCATAAGGGATTGGGACATGGTGCCTCCCTACCTATTAATATGGGCTTTGGTGGCTAAACTCTCTGTCATGACTAGAACATGTGTGCCAGAGACCTGTTGACTAAACTTTCTGAGAACTAAATGGACAGCCCTGAGTTCCAGCCAGTTTATATTGTGCATTTGCTCCTCAGTTGACCAAATGCCCTGAGCCATATGAGAAGCCAGATGAGCTCCCCAGCCTGAAAAGCTGGCATCGGTCATGAGGATGAGTCTGTCCTCCACTTTGAAGGACAGACCACTGGAAATGGCTCTAGAGAGCCACCACTGAAAGGATTGCAACACCTTCTTGGGTACCCTAACCTTCATCAAGGAGTGACTCTTACCTAATTTTTGATGAGGCAAGAGAAACCACTGGAGGGCCCTGGAATGAAGCCTGGCCCAGGGAACAATGCCAATGCATGACACCATCTTACCTAAAAGTTGGGAGAGATGAGCCAACGGAGTGGAACCCTCTCTCCACATACATTTTGCTAACAACTGCCCTCTTGTAAAGCAATGGAAGCACTTTCCTCTTATCCTTGGACTCAACCAGGAATGGGTCTAATGCTTCCTCAAATAACTTGTCACCTCATACAGGAATCGATGCTAGCTTCCATTTTGTATTGCCATCAGCCTGCCAATTATGCAGCCAACACATGTGCCTGGTGCCACAGAAGAAGCAATGGCTTTGGTGGCAAACCTGGCCCTGTGTAGAGTGGCATCTGCTGTGAACTCTGCTGCAACTATCTTACTAAGATCTTGATGAGTATGGATGTCTGCATCTGGGATCGTGTCCTGAAGCTGCTTCAGCCATTTGAGGGATGTTCTGGTGAAGAACGATGCTGCTGCGGATGCCTTCACAGCCCAGGCAACAGCCTGGTGAGATCTTTGCAAAGACTGCTCGATCCTTTCTTCCTCGGCTCTGAGGATGTCTTCTGAAGGGGCCATAGAGGTAGAAGCCAAAGCTGCTTCAGGTGCATCCACCATGGGCACTTAGAGACTCTTGGTTAGCTCTGGACCCACATTGAAGAATCTGCGGTCAGAAGACAAGGGATTGGGTCCCAAAACCAGCGATTCCAGTTGCTTCTGTACCACTTTCAGAAAAAGCCTTGGGAATGGTACCACCTCCTTCCTCATGATAGGTTCATCAAAAAGCGTGGGAGGCTGAACAGCAGAATCTTCATCATGAGCATCTTTCAAGTTGGCTGTATTTCTAGCCTTGAAAGTAAAAGAGCAAATAACGTAGGTTGAACAGGCCTGCAAACATTGGAATCTGAGGGGTTAGGCCTTCATCCACAGACATGTCAGATTCCCTTCTTTCTGTTTCCCTTGCCAAGGAGGGAGCAGTAGAAATAGATGGAGCAGAAGCAAAAGCAGCTGGAGAAACACGTTCCTGAATCAAGGAACCCCTTTCTGATAGTAGATTCCATCCCATGATCCCCTGTTCATGGGATGGAATCACAGACACCTCAGATACCTCTGAAGAGTTACGGACAAACCGTTGAATGCCTTCAGAGATTCCCTTTCTGATAGCTCTGTCTATCAACAGCTGCATATTAACTGGGATCTCCAACTCAGAAGGCTCAGCAGGTCTGAGGCCAGCAGCAATAGGTGTAAAAGTGGCCTCCACTCCAGGCCTACTGCATTTTTGCTCCTGCCAAGGTACTGTCCTGAAACCTCCCTGAAGATCTCCATAAGGCCTCCATCAGCAGTAGGATGTTGTGTGGAATCACCTTCAACTGCATCAGGGGACCAAGTCTGGGCCATGACCCTGAAGGAAGATCCAGGTTCCTGATCTTGTAGATCAACTGCACTGTGATGAGAAGCAGAAGACATCTCTCTGACTGGAGATGTGATCCTTGAGGCTTTTTGTACCTTGGCAATTTGCTTCTCTAGGGCCTTCTGCCACCTGGAAGCACCCTTCTCCTCCGGCCTAGAGGCCTTCTTCGCTGACAAGGCCTTCTTCTCTTACTTGTTCCTTGAAGTCAGAGCAGATGAACTGCACTGTGGGATTTTCCTGCTCTAGAGACCCTGCTGCCTCTAGGGGCATCCATCATCTTGAAAGAAGAAGGCCTTGGG
Source organism: Pseudonaja textilis (assembly GCF_049901715.1). Classification (NCBI taxonomy): domain Eukaryota; kingdom Metazoa; phylum Chordata; class Lepidosauria; order Squamata; family Elapidae; genus Pseudonaja; species Pseudonaja textilis. Next base: position 42,098,074 of record NC_141990.1, read on the forward strand.
GAATTGCAGCCATGTGCAAGGAGGAGATGCACACAAAGGGAATTTTTAAAACACAGGGGATATCTTCACTGCTTATCCCCTAGCTACTGGGACTAACACCGCATTGGGGCCTAATGGGGCTTCTAATTATAGACAAGGCCCAGCCTGAAGCCTGAAGGCCCTGGTCTACCTTGAAGATAGGGACAAGGTCCCCCACCAGAATTAAATATTTTAGCACCTATCCTTCGTAGTCTTCTGGACCAGCAGCTTCCAGAGGCCGATGGCCTAATACTGGTCCTGGAGCTGGAGAAGCAGGCCAAACCTCCTGCCAATCAAAATGGCTGCTGCAGGCCATGAGGCCCTCCAAAATGACCACCATCAGCCTTGAGGCTTCCTGCTTCACTGAGGAACCCAAAGCAGGCTCCTCAGCCTTTTGCTACTCCCTGATGGGCAGGGGCAGCTCCTTGGTTGGCTGTTCAAACAGCAGTCTCCTTTGCCACTGAGGCTCACAAATGGCCCTGCGGCTATGGGAAATGTGGGGCCAATGCCTCCCACACTCCAAAATGGCCACTCGATTTGTGCAGCCTCCTCTTCACCACAAAGGCACCAAAAGCGGCCCTGTGGCCTTTGCCGACTGCTCCAGACTGCCGGAACAGCCCTCAGCTCTGAAAATATCAGTTCCTTTTCATGTAGCTCTTGAAATGTTCTTTTCATGAAGTTTAAATGAGCTAACATATCTCCACCTTTCAGAAGTTTACGTATAAGATGTATGTGTGCACCTACACTGTCACGAACATAAGTCCTCTTCAAATTCTCCCAACACCTAGAAGCAGACTCTTCTCCACGAATATGGACTAGCTGCTGGTCACTCAGTGTTAGTCCAATTATACAAAGAGCTTGTTCATTGTTTCATTTAAAGTCAGCAAGCTTCTTGGCATCGTCTTCATTATCTGGATCCCAAGCATTTATATCCGGTGGATCTTGAACTGCAGCCCATAACCCTTCTCTACGCAGAAGTAGACTGCACTTCATAGACCAGGAAACACAGTTTGTTCCATCCAACCGGGTTATCAGTGATAGACTTGTTGACGCATCTTGTGCCATCTTTACCAGGACAGTAACCCACAATTAAACAGTAAACAGCTGTCTGTATACGGTACTGTGTATTCACACTCATTCTCAGTTATCTGAGCCTGGTATGGTCTGGGCCAGGGGGTGGATGCCAGCTTCCACTTATGTTTGGTATCCGCTTTCCAGTGTCTGAGCCAGAGTAAGCGCCATGCTGTGACTTGGGATACTATGGGTCTTGAAAAGAATTTTACAGATTTAAACATTGCATCTCCAGAGAATTCTGCAGCTGCCATCAATTTGGCTATGTCCTGATGCGCCCTGGTATTTGATGAAGGAATGGAATCTCTCAGGTGATGGAGTCACTTTAGGGAAGATCTGGTAAAGAATGAAGTGGCTGTAGCCACTCTGATAGCCCATGCATCTGCTTGGTGAGACCTGCAAAGTGCTAATTCCACTCTCTTGCCCTCTGGTTTGAGAGCTTCCTCCGCTTCGCTTGGCATAGTGGAGGAAGAGGCTAAGGCTACCATAGGTTCATCTACATTGGGAGCTAGTAGGGAGTTAGAAAATTCTGGTGCTAGATTTTAAAAATTTTTGGTCATATCCCATTGGATTGGGATAAGCAACTGTAGAAGTCCACTGTTTTTGAACTAAATCAGTGAACATTTGTGGGACTGGTATGACCACTGCTTCGGTGACAGGTTGTAAAAAGGTTACATCATCCGACTCCTCTTGCGCTGAAGTGCGGTTGGGAGGTAGAGGTTGGACTGTCAAGGTGTACAGTGTTTTTCGCCTTGAATAATAAAGATTTAAATAGGTGAGGGCAGAAAACCCCTGTGAATGTTGGTTGATCTGGGGCCAAACACTCATCTTCCAACATATCCTTCTCTAGCTTCTCTGTCTCAGACAACGATGAAACATTGTCTTGGGAGAACACTGACACAATTTGTTCCAGTTCGCCTAACTGGTCTTCCCTGTATTGCATGATCTGGTCAGGCATATGAGCGATTGGAAGTTTCGCTTCCGGGGGAGATACCTGAAGTTGAATGGATGCCACCCCGCTTAGTGACCATGTCGACTGAAGATCATGATCAGGACCTGCTTGACTTTGTCTTGCCGGGAGGGTTTGTTGCACTCTTGCTGTGATGTCTTGCTTGATAGCAAGTTCCATCCAAGCTGTCATTTGCAGGGGAATTTCCTGAGGAAGAGTTTCCTCTTTGCAAAGACCTGCTGCCATGGGAGTGAATGTAGCCTCATGAACCCTCCGTGGTGCAGGCAGTGCAGTTGAAGTGCCTGCATATTCTGGCAAATTGATGCTGTACCTGGATTGCATTGACAGATCCAGTGGAGGAGCTGGAATAGAGCTTTGAACAGGAGCGGCTCTTGGATGAGACATTGTCTTTCTCAGGAGCCTTGGGAAGCTTTCTTGAGCCCGTTGTCTTCTGGGTTCTGGCAATTGCCCTTCTGACTGCCACCCTAGATGCTGAAGCAGAGCCAATAGAACTTCCACTTGCCATTGTAACTCCTGTATACAGGAGCTGTAAAAGGGTGAGGCTTGAAATTAGAGGCCGTTGGCACGCCTAAGCAACCTGCTCTGGAATGGGCAGGGATTCCCTTAATGTAATTGCTTTAATCTCCCTTTTCAAATTATTATTAATTTAATTATTTTAAATTAATTAATTAATGCCAAATAAAATCAAATTTATGCCAATTAAATATACACCCTAATTTGCCCAAATAGGATCCAACTCTAATAGGCGTCAAACAGCTTTAGTGCACAGGCAGTCTCAGGCCTGGGTGCTAGCTATTTTCCTGCTGACAGGATCCAACTGTGAGGGGTTTGCCAACTAAATTCCTTCAGCAAGTCTGTTCTTATCTTAAAAACTTGTTGAAGGCCCCTTTAGGCTGTCGTGGACCAGCCTTTTGGGAAACCACCCCTCATAACAGAAATTTAAAAGTTAAACTCTGATCCTTTATTTGACTCTAGTTTGCTGTAATTGACTTTAACTGTGAACAAAATGGTGCCGGCCATTATTTTTGGTGTGGGATTGGGACCTTCAGCAGTTGACACCCCAGTTGGAACTACCCTACTGCCGGGTAGGGGGTTGAAGCACTGATGCTTCCCCTCTTTGTCAGATGTTCTATGCGGGGAAATAAGCTTCCTTTTAAATTGCTTATTGCGAATGAGAGCCTGTGCTCGGTTCTTCGCAATGGCTCTTCACTGAGGGAGAGAAACTGGCAGCCAGTTCTTTGACCAAATGGCCAAGCAAGAGAAGAGCTCTGATTTCCTCTTCTGCATTAGGTGAGGGAATAAGCTCTAGGTGTGGTTTAAAATCGATGCGATCTTGAGCCTCCGCTCGGATCGTTGTTACAGCCCCAGCTGAGGGTTGAGATCTCTAACTGCCAGCCAATTGAAAAATGGTGTAGGAGCCTGTCTTGATAAATTTTGAGTGCTATGATGGTGGACAGCAGGAAGCTGTGATCTGATCTGGATTTTTGAAAATTTTACTGTTGAATTTCTGCTCTGAGTATCCAGGAACGGTTGCCTTTCTCAAACGAAGGCTGAGCAAAAACTGGTGACACTAAGGAAGAGCCTCAAGGAGGAGTGTCCTCAGAAATCAGCTCAGCCTATCAAACGAGAGACAGAAGCACCTCCCATGCCTGGATGCTCTGAACAGCTCATCTGGAGAATCAGATAATTCACTGGAAATTCAAATAATGAAATGAAGCTTAATAATTTGGACACAAATACAAAGATAAGATCCAATCTGAGTTGGTCACTGGGACCAGAGGTTTATTCTTCCAAACTTTTGACTCATGCTGAAGCTCATCCTCAGCTCAACCTCTCTCTTTCCAGAATGTATACACTGGGCTGTTCTGTGCATACTATTTTTGTAGTAACTGGTTGTGTGTGTCTTTTAATTTTTAATAGAGATGTTGATAGTTGACAAAGGACCTGTAAGCCAGTGGTAAATCAGCACACCTATTGACCAACAAGAGGCCCATTTCCCAGGCTCTAATCATTTTTCTGGCTATTTTTATTCCTGCTCAGCCAACAATCTTAGTAGCTGCAAAATTGAATCTATGCACATTCTACAAAATGATATGGTCATGAAAAGTCAATTTAACTGAATGATTGAACAACAAGGTTTCATCTGCAAGTGGTTCTGTAAAGCTTAAACTACCTGCCTATCTTGTACATCTATCACTCACTGTGAATTAGACAATGAGAGAGAGAAATATTTTGTTCAACTTCCTCACAAAATAACTCTGCTTTTGGAACTAAAGCTCTGCTATTATTCTATCAGCTACAAAAAACCAGTGAAGCAATATCCTTATGCAATAGATTGATACCGATTAAGCTTGCTGTAGGGCAAAGTGACAGCAGTTTTTCTCGCTACTATTCCTACTAGCTGAACTTTCAAGTGGTATTGGTACAGTATTTGATCTTTAGAAAGAGTGTTACATGCCCCTAATCACAGTGCTTTGAACTATGACTAGAAGGGTGCATGCTTAAGAGAATTATTGAGAAGCAATTTCAAAACAGAAGATAAATCTACAGACAGATGCATGAATAGAGACATTCATTCATTCAAATGTCGATGCAAAGCAATGCTTGTGGGGAGGGGGGAACTGTAGTCCAAAGGCATCACTCAGACCTTGGCAAATGTTGCTACCAAAACTTGGACTTTGTAAAAAGAACTTTCACCTGCTGAGTTCAGTAGATTTGAGACATTTCTCTCTTTAAAAACATATTGAAAATAAAGTTGACTTCTATTGGTGATCAAATCAGATAACTCTTGACAGCAAGCTCCTGAATTTTAGACACTCCAGATTTCCAGGGGGAGGACCGGGACTTTAACCAAGCAAACTTTAACTAAGTCAAAAGCACAAATTTATTTTCAATATTTGTTGAAATGTATTATGACCAATTGCTATAGAAAAGAAAACCATGCTGTTGTTTTGCAATGGACAAACATTCTATGTGAATCTCAAAAGGGTAGTGCAAAATATTGGGTATGTTTGAATATCCATTTTTGGAAATAATCACATTTCTGAAAAATTCTATCCAGGGACTGAGGACTTGTCAATTGTACAGTATATATTTATAACCATTATAAACATAGCATTTATTTCCACTATCCTGTGTAGCTGTTTCAATATTGCCAGTTAACTATATAGTTTGCAGGCAGAGATTCAGCTACATTATGTAATACTGATTGATGATGTAGCTCAAGAATTAGTATGCTGATGTGGATAATTATATTAATGTCTAATGAAATAAAATGTCAAGGAGCAGAAAAAAAAGGATCATAGATTGTCCTGGGGAAGTGAACTAACTCTGATCTGAGATTCTTGTCTTTAGTGTATGGCAATTTCATCAAATCAGATTAGAAAATTAGTATTAACTTCATGTACTTAAATACACTGACATAATTCGTATTATATATTATTTTATAAATTGTCTGATTTATTTACCACACAAATATGTACCCCTGAGCTGATATCTTTTGGCAACTTCAACAAGTACTGTACATTTATTAATTATATATTCACAAAGGTAATATATTTTTTATTCTTGGGAATATTTAGTTAGGTGTATTAACTTTAGCTGACTAGTTGCATTATCTATGCATACACAAATTATATCAAATCTAATAAATACTGATCATACACATTGTTCTTCTACAGTACCAATGTTCTGATTAATTGGCACAAATGAAATACATGGAGCACTTACATTTTTTAAAAAAAGTTCAAGTCAACTATCTTGTTTAAAATTCCCCGGAGGTTTTGTAAATAATGTTAGTAATATAAACATAACAATGGACATTGTTCTTGTTTACAGATAGTTTTAGTTTATTAATACAGATTGTAATGAAATAGTTGCATAAAGTGAAAGAAAAGCATTATAGTTTTTTTAAATTTCCTATGCAAAAAAATTTAAGATGTAAAAGAGTATTACTAATATAATGAAGGGTTATAAAGAATAACCGCCATGAACCACTCTGATCATACTTTATATGTGTATATGTATGTATATTCTATGAATGAATAAAAGTTATTTGTATGTAACAAAATTAAAACATTTGTAACACAAGAGGCAATTTGTGAACAAGACTGCTTTTTTTAACAGTAAATTGTGAATAGCATCAATAGCCGAAGCTTTTAATGACAAATATTGGTGATAAATATTATCTATTGACATAAAATTGCTATCAGAAATATTTTTTAATGGCTTATCTATAAACCTAAACCCAAAGCAGTGCAAATGTTGAAAATAGATACCTATGGAGTTATCTTAGTTATCTTAAATAGTCTATAGGCAGACAGGATAACCTACATAATTATGTATTTTTATGGGATGTAATTTAACAGAGAGAGACATACAAATAAGCACCAAATATGAAGATTCCCTTTGGCTATCATGATTTATAACTGTTTAAAGACACAGCTTCTTTCAATTTGTCAATCCATGACATTTGGGTATTTACCTAAATGTATATGTATTATGGGGGACACAGTGGCTCAGTGGCTAAGACACTGAGTTTGTCAATCAGAAGGTCGGCAGTTCAGCGGTTTGAATCCCTAGTGCTGCATAATGGAGTGAGCTCCCATTTCTTGTCCCAGCTTCTGCCAATATAGCAGTTCGAAAGCACGTAAAAAAAATGCAAGTAGAAAAATAGGGACTGTTAGGAACCTAACAGGCATTTGGGTTAGAAATATATAAACCAGAATAAACATTTTAAAACTGTATCTTTAAGAAAATGCAAAACTGTAATTAGGCGTGGTTTCTCAAACGGCCATAAGATGGAGCCAGAAACCTGGGTTGTTTAGCCTTAGTCTCAGAAGAGAGTGTATCTCTGTTTCCTTCTGTTGGAAAGTATTGCCATTCTTCCATTTTTCCTAATTGAATGATATTTCTGGATTTGATGTCAGCTTGTTACTGAACTGTTTTTGACACTGGACTTTGTTTACTGAATTATCCCTGGATTGAAAAACTGACTGATTTACCTGTGAATGATTTTTGGACTGCTTATCTTGAACTTTGCTTAAACTTTCTGAAAGTAAAAACCTACATTTACTGTACAGTGTATCTGTGTGCTCTGTGTGTATTATTCCAACACTATTCTCAAACACGTCTCCCTGTATGCGCTCATTCTCCTAATGGGGAATTACCTCAACAGGGACCACTTTGGTGGGAAGGTAACAGCGCTTCGTGTACCTTCGGTGTTTAGTCATGCTGGCCACATGACCACAGAGACGTCTTCGGGCAGCGCTGGCTCTTCGGCTTAGAAACAGAAATTAGAATTGCCCCTAGAGCCAGAAACAACTAGCACACATGTGCAGGGGAACCTTTACCTTTATACATATTACACACATGCACACAGGTATAAGTATACTTTCATCAGGATAGCTTCACTTTTGTCGTTATCCCACTGAGAAGCAGAAAACAGAATGGAAAATTATATGGGAACGCCAAATTGGTCTTCTTGGAAATAACGGTTTTATTGAAACTTAGTGATAATCTCCAAGGAGACACGAATTATTCTGGCAGCTCTTGAGCTTGGCTGAAAATCAGACTCTTTCTGCATGACAAATAGCAAAACTGTTGGAGACAATATCTGTGAAATCTAATCTAAATTTCTTAACATACTGAAACGTGATTTCAGGAAAGGCAAAACACTTTTGTTTTTATTTCTTATTCTCCTGAAATCTTTCCCCCTGAGCTCTATTATACTAACAACTCAGGACAGAGATTAGTCCAAAACTTGAACATTGTACTTCTATATTTCAGGAATGGGCAACCCTCTGTCTCATAACTGCGAACAGCAACTCTGTCTCTTTTGTGCAATTCCTCTGCATGTACTGCCAGATTTAAACTTCCTGTTCTTTAAATGTGGGAAATACATACAACCATAATATAAATGTTAGATCTAACACCCATTTTATAAATAAATTCCCTGTGTATTTTCTCCCAACCTCTCATCTACCTTGACCCTCTTTCCCAAAATGCTGAAGGCTAGTCCCCAACCTCCCAAGAAAATTCCTACTATTCTTACATAGGACACAATGGGTTATGGAAAATAAGAAATAAAAATCAATAATTTATCTTTCTTCACACAATGGAGTAACTAAAAATTTGTATTCCATGAACATCAAGTAGCAATTAGTGGCTGGTGGGAAAAGAGAGGGAAGAGAATGAGAGAGGGTTACCAGAATGCCCTTCTGATGATTTTTTAAAAATCTTTGTTTTCCTTATTAATTTTTGTTTTAAAATCGTATGTGTGCTTTTTTTGTTTTTACTTAATAAAATGAGAAGTTAAAAAACAAATAAAAATTTCAATTTTAAAAAAAATTATGTTTTTTATCAATCAAAAATATTTCTACAATTAACTTCATTGCGTTTATGCTATTGGCAATACAACTCTTTATTCAAATATATTGTTCCATTTTAGCAAGAAGCAAATTATATGTATTAATTCAACCTTGAGATTTAATGTTCAGTCACATGGGAGTTGACCTCTGGATAAAGAAAATGAATTTAAAAATTTAAAAAATCTTGTTCAGCATTAGAAACACAGACATGGTTCCAACTATTCAGTGGTTTGAAGATTAATACAGAGTGGTTAATATTAACCATGGATGGCTATAATGAACAATAGCATAAATGTAGTGATATACAAATGTCTGTAAATACACATTTTGTATATTCTTGTTTTTTAATTTCCTCCTTTTTTACTTTTTTTAAATTCTCTTTTCTTTTTGTATTTAGTTAATTAAAAGGGGAGACAGAGAGACAAGAAAATGTTATACTACATGGCATATATGTTCTTAATCCCAATTCTATTTTGAAAATATTAAATATAGATCATGTATAGTTTACATCCATCTCATTTTCCTTCTGTCTTCTTTTCAAATAAATTACTTTAATGTTCTTATTCAATAATTGGATCCTGGAAATGCTGAGCATGGGTTTCTTATCAAACAGTATATTGGGACATTATCAGAAAATTTTATAATTAATAAAGAAATTGAGTATACCATTGATCTGCTTAGCTGACTGATATTAGATGATTAAGTTAAGTATGAAATGAAAGGTAACAAGAACATCTGCTTAATACATGAAGGAAAAAACCCTCATAAATATATCAAATTGGACTAAAGTGACTTATTCTATTGTTTATGCTAGCTTCTCTCCCACTGTGGAAACTCTGCAAAATTTATTTTGATTTCTCAATCGCTTACAAGATAATAGGTATAAGTATATACATAGTTATGAATACATGAAATGGGTACATATAAGAAAAATAAAAGAAACAATAGGACAGGGACGGTAGGCACGTTGGAGCGCTTATGCACGCCCCCTTCTCCAATATATAAAATACTCCAATTATGCAAACATTTCCTAAAATATTCAGCCACAGAACTGTTAGAATACCTTGAATTATTATTCAAATTTTTGAAACCATAACTTTTTTGTCAGTCACAAAGCAAACAAAACAATAGCCATGGAACTAACTGAAAATATTGTCCATAAAATCTTTTCCATAGGACTTCAAAATATAAACCAATCTTTTCTATTCTTCAGAATCAACAACTTGAATTATAATGATGTAGTTTAAAATAAGATCTACAGTGAAGTATTTGTATTGTCTAGATGCCCTTGAAGCAGTAAACACATATATTGGCTCTTAGAAATGTCTCTGGAAGAATATATATATTGTGCAGTATCTTCATTCCTATGGGACTAGAAGTCATTCATAAGTACTTCTTGAAGTGCTCATTCATTCTAAAGAGAAAAAAAATCTTACCTATATTTACTGACACACAACACTTAACAAATCAATATAAAATTAATTACATTTTCTGTGTTACCGTGCCTTCAAAGTAGGTGAATTCTTATAAAATACAGTATATCAGTGCAATCACATCATCATTTTACTTCAGTTCTAATAAGCAGGTGTTGAAGCTTACTTTAACATGTACATAATTAGAATAACGTGAATTTTGATATTTTAGGAGATTTATAGAGAAGAAATTCTCATGTAATTCAGTAGCATTTTTTTCAGTATAAAATTGTATAGGTAATCTTTGACTTGGGATGATTTCTTTAGTGACTGTGTGAAGTCATGATGGCACTGAAAAAAAGTGATTTATGAACAGTCTTCACACTTCCAAGCCTTGTAGCATTTCCCGGTCATATGATCAAAACTTGGACATCTGGCAATCAGCATTCAGTGTCCCAGGGTTATGTGATCACTATTTGAGATTTTTTTTTTGGGGGTGTTCTGATAAGCGAAGTCAATGAGAAAGCTTAAGAGTGCACTTTGTTTAATGACCACAGTAATTCACTTAACAAGCTTAGCAAAAAGGTGTGACTCACTTAACTGCTGCATTGTTTAGCAATGGAAATTCTGTTCCAATTGTAGTCAAGTCAAGGACTAGCTCATAGAACTGCTTCTTTAAGGAGATTTGTGACAATACAATTATTGTGGAGTTCATATAAACTTCACTGAACTAATCTTCTAAGAACAAAATAAACATATAATGGCAAAGTGGTTGAATGAGAAATATATAAATACATTTCAATAGCTTGGTTTGGGGGAAAAAACCAGATGATACAGCAAGTTCTAAATTTACAAACAGGGCGGTATTGCAATTACTACAACAGTAGCAAAGAAATTCACAATCAGATATCTAGTATATTCTTTGATTTGTTAACTTAACAGTTGAACCTGACCCAATGCAATGTAAGATGCCTAGAGAGGTAGTTGTGATTAAGTTGTTAGAAGAAGAATTGGGGTTCCATGAGCCAAGGTGACAAGAATAACTCAAAAAATAAAATCCATTTATACTGTGAGAAAGATCCATTTATTCCCCTACAGAGAAAATGGGATACAGAGATTTGGTTTTATCTGTGGTGTGAGGTTGAGGGTATGGTTTGTGTTTGTGCTGTTTTTAGTGGGTTCTTCCTGTGCAGATTGAGGTTCTCCTGCCCTTGGCTTTGTCCCTGAGGTAGGTGTGAAATCCAGAAAGGAATTCAAAGGAATTCAGAAAGGAATCACCCTTGCCCACAAATATGTAGATTCCTCTTTATGTATGGATTTATTATGAGGGATCTAGGATATTCCTTACCCTGGGGGAATTCCTAATCCTTGGTGGAATAAAGGAGATGCTAGGAAGGGGCAGATGAGAGGCCTTTTAATTTCCAACAAAGTTTATGCAAATTTTATTCTTGAAGGATGCATTAATATGTGCTCAGACCTCTTGTATAAAACTGATACTAATACCATAAAAATACATTGAAAAAAGCATTAGAAAAACGGAAATACGCAGAAGTTTTCTATCATACTAGGCTAGGAAAAGGTGAATAGAGAAGAGCCAATAATTATGGCAGAATGATGAGCTGGCAAGCAGTTCATAGTCTTTTTCAAACAAGGAGAGGACTTGAAATTGTTCACAAGGGCTTCACAGAGTTGTTACTCATGAGGACACCACTTAAGAGCAATCACCAACAGGTTTGGGGCTCTGTAAAATGAGGGAATAGACTTATTTTTGCTCAATCCACATTAGTGGCTTTAAGGCACTGGGTTCACATATTTTTTTAAATCACTTTTGGATATTACTTGTTAATTGTTTTTCAGCTGTTAGAAATCTTTGGATTAACAAGTTTTATAGCACTGAGTTTCTTTTTCTTCTTCTTTTCCCTTCTTTTCTGGTTTTTTTTCCTTTCTGCATTATTTTTCCTTTTTAGTGTGTTTTTTAGTTTATATTTCTTCTTATCTTTTTAATTATAACTTTTAATAAAATTAATATAAAAAAGAAAAGACGGGGAAATACTTTTTTTGTATTATCTACTTTAAAAAATTAACTATATAGATTCTAAAGTACAAAAGGGGGAAGAGACAAGTAGAGATTACACTGACAAATACCAAAATACTCAGCTGCAAGGTCATAGTCCTCTTTTTGAAAAAGGAATGTTTTTATTTTCCATAAAAGGAAATACAAAAGAAAACAAATAGTGACTTCAACTTTTATGAAACCAGGAGAATATCTGAAAATAGAAAAGCATTTTCCCTCCAATAGCCTGCAGTTTATATAAGTAAAATGATCTTTGTGCTGTTATACCCTGAAGCATAACCATTCATGAGTATCTGATAAGGACAGGGATTTCTGATGGATTAGCTGTCTATGTGCTGCTTTGATAGAATAAGATGGAATGATAAATTGTATAAGGTATGTTAGTCACAGCACCAAGTAGATAGAGGAACTTTTAACACTGTAGTGTAAAGAAGTAATTTACACTTATATCTTGAGAACATTAACTGAAAGTCAAGTACTATATCTTTCAAAAGCCTCTACTATTTTGAACACTTAAAACCACAGTAAAAATCACACCCGTCCCAATGGATCTGACAAATCATAAATAATCTTCATACACTCTATATACAATCAAATTTCCACCCAACAACATATAGAAAGAAACACTACCTTTAAAAAAAAACCTCTTAACCACTATATAGTGTCCTTGTATGTCGAAGAAAAGTAAATACTAACCCTAAATTTATCTTTTCAATGGCTACATGTTATTTTAAAAAAATAATGATTATGTTCCCATTAGAATTTTAATCAAATAGTAGTTATGTTCAAAGACTATACTTGCTTTGTTGGCTCATCATGGCAGGGAGGTGTGTTCCTAGGTGGAATGGGACAACTTGCCACAGCCAACTCACTGCGGACAACTTGCTACAGCCAACTCACCTCAGCCAACTGCATTGCCATGACCAACTCACCTAAGCAAACTCACCATAAGACAACTTGCCAAGGCCAGCGCACTGCAGGATAACTTGCTGTGGGACAATTTAACAATTATATTTAATTATTTTTTTAAAAAAAGGGTGTTGGTACTTACCTGATATGTGACCTTACCTCTGTGAGCTGTGAAGAGCATCCAGTGACGGGAGGTGCTTCAGTCTCTTCTCGGAAGGCTGGGCTTAAACTTGAAGATGCTCCTCCTCCTCCATGAGACTCCTCCTTAGCGTACCCAGTTTTGCGAAGCCGAGGTATTGATACCCTATATGCTTAAGCTTATGTAATAACTCTGCCCGGAACAGACCCCCTACCAGATGGAATAAAAGGCTGGGGCTGGATGCTCTTCACAGCTCACAGAGAATGGGCGTATCAGGTAAGTACCAACGCCCTTTCTCCCATGAGCTATTCAGAGCATCCAGTGACAGGACATACTAAAGCTTGGCACTGTCCTAAGGGAGGGACTCCATCTGGGTTGCAGATGTCTCTGAAATAACTTGCTGCAGAATTCGCCTATCAAATGAAGCCTCAGAAGAAGCAAATAGATCAATTTTATAATTTTTAATAAATGAAGATGGAGAAGCCCAAGTTGCAGCTCAGCAAATCTCCTTTATTGTAGCTTGGGTCGCCCATGCTGCTGTGGTGGCTGAACTTCTGGTGTAGTGAGTGGTAATGCCTTGGGGCACTGGTATCGAGTGAGAGTCATACAACTTAGCGATGGCGGCCCCTTAGCCATCTACCTATGGTAAAAGGTGAAACCTTGCGCCCCAGGCTGTTAGGTTGAAAGGGCACGAAGAAGGCTTCTGTCTTTCTGGAGAGCATTGTGCGCTCTATGTAGATGGGTAAGGCCTTTCTTACATCCAAGTGGTGCCATTGATGTTCGAGCCTGTGTGATGGACGTGAGCAAAAATTTGGGAGCACCAGCTCTTGGGCTCTACGGAATGCCAAATTAACTTTTGGAATGAAGGAGGGATCTGGTCTGAGAACCACTCTATCCAAATGGAAAATGCAGAGTTCTTTGCGCACCGATAGTGCAGCTAGTTCGGAGATTCTTCGGGCAGATGTAATTGCTATCAGGAAAACTACTTTGTAGGTTAGAAACCGAAGCGTCATGGTCCTTAGTGGCTTGAAGGGACCTATAGTAAGGGCCAATAGTACGTTATTTAAGTCCCAAGTTGGATATCAGTGCACTACGGGGGGCTTCAAGTTCTTGGCACCGTGCAGAAAACTGCAAATGCGAGGGTGATGAGATATGGAGGTAAGATCATCCCAAGATATGACCGAAGCCAGGGCTGCCACCTGTCTCCACAGAGTATTGGGTGATAACCCTTTGTTTAGGCCCCCCTGTAAAAATTCTAATAACTGCGCTACTGATGGGGAAGTGGAGTCAAACTGAACCCTCTGACAACAATGGCAGAAGCTAGACCAGGTGGCCTCATAAATTCGGTTCGTTGAAGGATGTTGAATGGACTGAATAGTGTGAATAACTTGAGTAGAAAGGTGTTCATCTCTCAGATGTCGTTGTTCAACTTCCATGCAGCTAAGTTTAGCCATTAGGGGTCCGGGTGTAGCACTGGGCCTTGAGACAGCAATATGACCAATGATGGGATCCTCCACGGTGGTACCGTCGAGAGGTCCTTCAGGTCCGCGAACCATGCTCACCTTGGCCAATAAGGAGCCACTAACAGTAGGTCCGCTTTTTCTTCCAGCAACTTCTGAATCAATTTGGGGATCACGGGGAGGGGAGGAAAGGCGTATAGCAGTCCGGTGGGCCAGTGACATATGAGGAAGTTCACGTCCTCCGCTCCCTGCGATGGGTAACAAGAAATGAATCGGGGAAGCTGTGCATTGAGTGGGGAGGCAAACAGGTTGACAACCGGTTGGCCCAAACTCCGAGTAGCCTCCAGAAAGATCTTGGGGTCCAAATGCCACTCTGATTGGTCTAACGTGGCTCTGCTGAGCCAATCCGCTTGTACATTTGCTACTCCAGATATGTGCTCCGCCTTTAGAGAGAGAAGATGGGTTTCGGCCCACAGGAATAGTCTTTCTGCTTCCCTCATTAGTAGATTGGAATGAGTGCCCCCTTGTTTGTGATATGGGCCTTTGTAGTTATATTGTTTGTTAAGACGAGCACATGTCTGAAATGGAGATGCGGGAGGAATTGTTGGAGTGCCAAGTACAGCGCTCTCAGTTCTAGCCAGTTGATATTGTGTGCCTTCTCTGAATCCGTCCAAAGGCCTTACGCTGTGTGTGATTGGAAGTAGCCCCCCCATCCCACTAGACTGGTGTCTGTTGTAACAATCGACCTGTGTAGATCCTTGAAAAAGCAGCCCTTGTTGATTTTGGGTCATGTCCACCATTGTAGAGACCTGAGGACGATTGATAGACCTTTTACACAAGTCTTGGCATCGTCTCTCCCGGCGCGTTGGTATGGCAACAGGAACCATTGCAGGGTTCTTACATGGAACCGGGCCCAGAAGATAACAAAAATACAAGAAATCATTTTTCTGAGCGATTTAGAAAGGAGATATAGTTGTATTTTCCTAAGAGTTCTGATCTGTTGAGCCAAATCTCTAATGGTTTACTGTCTGTCAGGGGAGAGAAAAACTTTGCCTTCCAGGGTGTCAATGATGGCGCCAAGGTGAATGAATCTAGTAGAGAGTGTTAAATGACTTTTCAGCCAATTGATTGAGAACCCATGTTGTTGTAGGGTTACAAGTGTAATTTGAATGTTCGAATTTGCTTGATTGATGGAAGATGCCAGAATAACAATGTCATCCAAGTAGCATTGAATCAGATGGACTTATCTCTGAGTGATGCTGCCAAGGCAGCCAAGACCTTTGTAAAAGTTCTGGGAGCTGAAGCTAGGCCAAATGGGAGAGCAATATATTCGTAATGGACATTGTTGTAACAGAAACGAAGGAATTTGAAATGTGAGGGCCTAATTGGGATATGTAAGTAAGCTTCCATGGAGGTAAGGACATCATTTTTTCTGATGCTGAGAAAGATGAATTGGAGAGTGGTCATTTTAAATTTTCGGTAAACTAAAAATTGGTTTAGACATTTTAAGTCCAGGATTGCCCTCCATACCCCCGAACTTTTTGGGACCACGAAGAGGTGCGAATAAAAAACAAGACCTTTTTGATGAGACGGGACGGGTTGTATGGCCCGGATCTCTAGTCGATGTGCTATGGCTGTGTCCATGAGAAACCTTTTTTCTGCGTCCCTGGAAATTGGGGACTTCATAAAAAAATCCGTGTGTGTGTGTGGAGCTGAACTCCAGTGCCAGACCAAATCGTACTGTGTTCCTGACCCATGCATCAGTGGTAGAGGAGTCCCATTGGTCAGCAAACATTTTTAGGTGACCACCAATGGGAATCTCGTTGTGGTCATTACTTGGACATGCAGAAGGGCCTAGATCCTGTTCCTCGAAATTGTCTTCTAGGATGGAGTCCCCTTCTATATCTGTCCCCAGGTTCAATTCTATCTGTCTGTTGTCTGAAATCTTGGATAGTAGGATTGGTAGAAGGGGTGAAAGGAACCCCTACGAAAGGGCTGTGGTGATCTGGACTCTGATCGACAAAAAAGAGAGGGAAGAATTTTCTTTTTGGTTCTGGTTTCAATTAGGAGGGGTTCAAGCACACTGCCAAATAGTTTGTTCTCCTACATGGGAGCTGAGGTAAGCCGCCACTTGTGCTTGATGTCTGCCTGCCAATGCCTGAACCAAAGTAACCTTCTAGCCGCAATTTGGAAAACAATGGCCCTAGAGGAAAATTTAACTACATTGAAGGTAACATCTGCCGAAAACTCTGCAGTGGCACATAATTTGGCCACATCTTGATGTACCCTAATGTTTGAGGCTGGAATGGTATCCCTCAGGTGGCGGAGCCACCTGAGAGATGATCTGGTGAAAAAGGAGGTAGCTATGGCCGCTCTGATGGCCCATGTGCCCTGCAGAGAGCTAGTTCTGCCCTCTTTTCCTCAGGCTTGAGAGCCTCTTCAGCTTCACTTGGGATGGCTGAGGAGGATGCAAGCGCAATGATAGGCTCATCTACTTCCGGATTGTTTAGAAATTTAGAGAACTCGGGTGCCAAATTATAGTATTTTTATCATGTCCTGTGGGAGCGGGATATGAGACTGCTGCAGCCCATTGTTTTTGCACTGAATTGGAAAATATGTGTGGCACAGGGATAACCTCTGCCTCAGTGACTGGTTGAGAGAATATGAGGTCCTCTGCTTCCCCTGGAGTATTTGGTATGAGAGAGGTACCCGTATTATCCAGCCATGCGGTGTTCTTGGACTTAAACAGCAGGGATTTAAATAATTGTGTGTGGAATAATCCTATAAATACAGGGAGGTCAGGTGAGAGGCCTTTATCATCAGACATCCCCCTTTCTCGCGGATCCACCTCTGACAATACCTGGTCAACAGTGTGTACCGACCCCTCCTTCATTCGATCCATTGGATCCCCTTGATCTCCCATATCCTGTGTGTACTGAGGGTCTCTGACAGTGGGC
The DNA here is from genome assembly GCF_049901715.1 of Pseudonaja textilis. NCBI lineage: Eukaryota > Metazoa > Chordata > Lepidosauria > Squamata > Elapidae > Pseudonaja > Pseudonaja textilis. The sequence continues at coordinate 42,115,452 of NC_141990.1, forward strand.
AGTGATCGTTCTACCCGGGGTGGTACCTGATGAAGATGTGGATCCGTGATGCCCAGAAATCGTTCAGAAAGAGATCTGCAAACCGAAGCTGAGGGTGTTCTTCTTGCCTGAATAGCCTGTTGGACGCCTGCTGATATGGTCTTCTGGATAGCTAGCTCCATACACGCCCTCATGTTGGCAAGGATTTCCTCTGGAAGTTCCTCCTCTTGTGTGAGGCCAGCTGCAGTTGGCATGAATGTTGCCTCTGGGGCCCTCCTTGGGGAGAGAATGTTAGAAAGAGCCTCCTGGGGAGGTTGTATCAATATGCTGCTCCTCCTGGATAAATCCAGGGGGGCGGTTGTAAGGTTAGGGGCCTGTGAGGTAGAGGGTATGATGAGTGGTGAAGAGGTGGGTTGTACAGCTGCTCGTATATGTTTTTCCACCTGCCTTTCTAGTGCCTGATGGCGTCTGCGTGCATCTTTCTCTGCTGCCTTAGAGGTCTTTTGGGGCTCCATGGACTTATCTCTATTTTTAGCGGTTAGCCAAGATCTGGGGTCGTAGTTGCTGGCCATTGTAATGGCTTTGATAGATTAGCAATGGAAAGAGGCTATGAAATTAGGTGGCTGGAACACCTAGGGGCCTACTTCCTTAAGGGTTATGGGATCCTGGAATAAATAGTTCCCCGATGCCTTTAGCAAATGTTGTCTCCTTGTTCTGTTTTGCTTTGTTATCTATCTATCTATCTATCTATCTATCTATCTATCTATCTATCTATCTCTATCTCTATATATACATATATATGCACACGCACACACACACACACACACACATAAATGACTTAAATATTTGTAGAATTTAAGTCAATCAAGTCAATTTTTGAATAAAATACTACTAATATCAAATATGGAGACCAGAACATCCCCCTCCAGACCCAGCACCTATATGAAGGCACAGAGGTCTGTAACTGATAATTAGATCAGTTTAGCTGCACTTATTGCCTGTGGAATCCAGCAGTTCAAGTCCTCTATCATCCAGTGGACTGGTGGTAGGGACTCCCCTTCCCAGGCCCCCAAGAACGGAAACCTTGTTGGATAACTTGCCTCACAGACAGTCACAATTACTCAGCAAATTTAACCACACAGCCATTTAAAATGGTGGCCACCTCGTGGCAGAATGAAAATGAAAACAGCTATTACCGCCCGGCCTGCTGAAAGCAAAACCGTTCAGCGGGAAGGTGCAGAGGCTAATTCCCTGCCTTGAGGTGTTCTGCAGGGAAAGCCTCATAATAAAAGGAAAAAGGCTGTACTGTTTAAATTGAGGCTTCAAACCTTGAGGAGACGGAGCATTTACTCAGCTGGCTGGGAGATGGGAGAGATAAGCCTTCTTGTTGAGAAGGTTAAGGCTGCAGCTCTGAAATGAGAGGCTTTTAGCCTCAGGGCAGATCGGAAAGATAAGCTGCCGTGTTTATGAGGCTTTAGCCTCGGGAGGCTGGAACGCTCCTAAAAAATGAGTGAAATGACTTTTGGAGGTTCCCAGGGGTGGTGGAGGTAGTTGGTGACAGAAACTATGATACCTGACCTGAGAAATAAATCAGCTAAATCAGCTAAATCGCCAGTGTTCTGTTCTGACCAGGAAAACAATAACACAACCTGTCTGAAGAAAGGCTGAGCTAAAACTGGGGACGCTAAGGAGTCTCGTGGAGGAGGAGGAGCATCCTCAAGTTTAAGCCCAGCTTTCCTAGAAGAGACTAAAGCACCTCCCATCACTGGATACTCTGAACAGCTCATGGGAGAAATTCCAACTCACTGTGGCCAACTCGCTACAGCCAACTCGCCTCAGCAACTGCATTGCCATGACCAACTCAGTATAGCCAATTCATCATAGGACAACTTGCCAAGGCCAACGCACTGCAGAATAACTTGCTGTGGGACAATTTAACAATTCTATTTAATGATTTAAAATAAATAAAAATTATATTAATTTTTGCAATTCATTTCATTCTTTCCCTCCTTTTGCATCCTTTCTTTAACGATTCTATTTCACCATTTCTTTGATATTAGTGTAACTCTTGTCCTGTAGCGAGTTGTCCTGTGGGGAATTGGCCATGGCAAAGTGGTCGTGGCGAGATGGCCATGGCAATTTGGCCATGGCGAATTGTCACAGACCCATTCCTGGGAGATATGAGTGAAGAACCTTCAGAGTGTATGCCAAGAGTTGATACATCCGGTGGAGTTACCCAAAACACGAAGGTCATCCCACCTGCCCAACTAAAGCAAGTAGCACACAGCAGTTATATAAAGATGCTGGAGGCAGATGTTCACTCCAGTAACAATTGCAAAGACATATTGTTGAAATGGTAAAGCATTCCTGCAAAACCAGATGGATAGACAAAATAAAATGATTAATGATTCATATGGAGATGATTTGTCTATGATCACTAAGAGTCGATGGCAATTTGTTTGTGCATAATCAAGATTCACTGATTTAAATTAGATGTTTAATTTTCTTCTACTAAAATAATGAATGTGTCATTTATTAAACAGTTGCTGGCATTACACAAAACAAATAATAAGGAAATAATTTATGATGTGCAACAATATCCAGTATACATTTAGTAAAGAATATTCACAAAATTTTTGGATATTTCCTCACAATTTTCATTATAACTTTAGTTGTCTCTTAACTCAGACATTTGTGGGCGTCAAAGGTACAACTCATCCCAAAAAGGTCCTAGAATAGTAACACCTAACACTTCCAGATGAAATGGTCTGGATTAAGCAACATAGTGTATATAACTATATACACTTTTATATGTCCAATTGACACTGATATACCCCAAAATATCTTAACAATGAGAGAGCATGGGTTTGATATATTTCTGATCTTTAAAAACAGCTTTAATACAAAATAATTTCTTAAGTCTGCATATAGAAGTACAATGGACAGTTATGTAAAGCATAGGGCAGAAGAAATGCTAAGTAATCTATTCTTACATTGCTTTATGATGTATTTAAATCATCCTCAAAACTGAGATTCCTTTTACCATGAAATTTAACTAAGAGGAAAGCAAACCTATAATCAGAATACTATTTATTATTAAACCGTATACATTCAATTTACCCTTTTCTTCATTTTTACATTTCTAGTTTGTTGATGAACTAGGTCTATTTGGAATAATTAACACAAAGAACTTCAGAACTCAATGACTGAAAATAATTACTTCACCCTTTTCTTTTCTGAATATGCTAGAGCCCAAGCTAAAGATTTAGAGCTGACTGGACAAATATAAAAGATGTCAGAAACAGTGACCACTGACATGCCATTCAAGGCACATGGAAGAACATTCAGGCTTGAATGCCTCTAAACTGCTCATTGGTAAGATCAGCTATCAGTGAGGCACAAGTGTAAGTCAGCACAATTCACTGAGCCTGCCATGACCTTAAAATCATTGCTCCTGGGGCATGTTCATCCACCAATTAGTTTATATGCTCACTGGAAATCTATTGCTCAGTAAATGCACCGGCCTCTCATTCCACAGTGTTGATGAAGTGTGTGTGATGCCTTTTCTCTTCACAACTTGACCCCTAAAGCTGACCCATCTAAAACTAAGGTATTCCTGCCAATTGAGTACACCATCACCCCGGCTTATCACAGGTCTCAATAGTTTCTTTAAAAGCCGTTATAGATCTTTTTTCCCCACTCTAGCCTAGAACGATTTGTTAGACAACCCAGCTAAACATGATTTTAAATTTGCTAATGTTGGGAAGAATATTTTTAAACAAAGGATAAAGCATAACCAAACAGACAAATATAGTTCAGAATCTAAGAAAAACTACGATAATAGCATGCAAAATTTCTTACCCTGGGATGCAACCTTAAAAGATTATTGCAGAGGAAAAAATATTTATATATTGCTCTCACTAGGAACAAAGAAGATGTACGAGTATTTATCATCATTCAAGGATCTTGGAAAAGATTAAATATGTTAAATAAAATATGTCTGAATGATGCAAACATTTTGAAATTCTGCTCGAAATAAGGTTGCAGATTTCAAAAGCCGAAAGATTTGTAAATATTTCATTTCTTAATATTGTTCATATAAAAGTAAATAAACAATTATTTATTAAAATAATTATTTAAGTCATTTATTTACTATAAAGCCAGAATAATTGTTTTGGATGTATCAAGGGATGATGCCTTTTTCAAAAATTCTGCAACTGAAAAATTGTTATCATTCTCTTAATGCTGTCAATCACTTTCTGCTATGAATTCCTCAAAATTCTATAACTTGGATAATTATATTCTATTGTTCAGATAACTTTGTTTTATTTGGCTCCTAATTATTAATGGCCTTTTTTATTTTTCAAACTGTTGAACATTTCCCTTCCCTTCCCTTCCTTTCCCTTCCCTTCCCTTCCTTTCCTGTCCTTTCCTTTCCTTACCTTTCCTTCTTTTCATTATTTAAAATTATAGAATTATAAAAATATTATAGTAGTGAGGTAAAATGGAAGACCTTAGCTTTTTAGACATAACAGAAATGTCTGTTACTTATCTCACTTTAACATATTGAAGTTGCTGCTTTGATTTTTCTTTAAACTAGAAAAAGTCAGATAATGCTATCATGTTCTAGTAATAATCATGAAATAATTGTATTATTTAAGCTTTTGTTTTTTAAAAAAATTCCTAGGAAACTTTCTCAATTGAAATTTATTACTAGGTTCTGATAGAAAATAAATGTAATTATTCAATTCTATCTTCGATTCATATTTTAATATTCTATCCTTGTTTACTTAAATGAATCTACAGATTTAATTATTTAACAATTTATTGTGTCATGGACACTCACTGAAATATTCAATATGTATATTTCTGTGGAAAACTGCCCCACTTTCAGATGTTATTAATTTTGTGTATCTTTACCACTGAATTTTAGCAATAACTCATATGGGTCCAATGAATATAGAGAAATTTTGAATAAATCAACAACTCAAATGGTGCTACTTTCATCTATTCCATAAATGAATTCATCCAATATGTCAGTGTAAAAAAGCAAACATTCTCTTATATTCAGTAACTAGTTATACTGCTTTTAACCGCAACAATTGCAACCAAGCATTTACTTATAAGGTTTTTACACTAGTTATTGATTTTTCACATTGTTATATTTTCTCTGTGGCTACTTCATGTCAGTAAAATTTGAGGTACTCAACTCAGGACATGCTACAGAATTTCAATAGGCTTAGGTTTGGACTTTGACCTGGCTGTTCCAAAACATAATGTGCTTCATTATTGTTAGGACCTAACAGCTATTTGGGTTGGACAATATATAAACCAGGATAGACATTTTAATACTGTATCTTTAAGAAATTGCAAAACTGTAGTTGGGTGTACTTTCTCAAACGGCCATAAGTTGGAGCCAGAAACCTGGGTTGTCTTCGTCTTAGTCTCAGAAGTGTTAGGTGACTTACATTCCTAACATTCTCCCCTTTTGGGTGGGACAATATGTACAACCTTACATTCTAAGTCCATAATTTTCACAGCATGCCTTATGCTTTATAGCGGAAGCGTGCTGGTGTTAAGGTAATTCCCCGTTAGGAATTACAGGGAGATGTATTGAGAGTAGTGTTTGAATAATACACACACAGCACACAGATACACTGTACAGTAAATGTAGGTTTTTACTTTCAGAAACGTTAAGCAAAGTTCAAACACAGTCCAAAGTCATTCACAGGTAAGCCAGTCAGTTTTTAGTCCAGGGATAATCCAGTAACAAAGTCCAGTGTCAAAAGCAGTTCAGTATCAGATTTACATCAAATCCACAAATAACAGTCAATTAGAAGGAACAGCAAAACTCTCCAACAGAAGGAGGGGGCCCTAACACCAGACCACCCACCCCTTCCACTGGGCGCCTTGGAAGGATTTTGCTTTCGGGCCTTCTGTTGCGCCTCCGCCACTTCTGCAAGTTATGGTGCCCTCTTTCCACCACCTCCCACTCCCCCCACAGGCTTGGCAAGGCTCACCACGTGCAGGTTCCGCATTTGAGGCATCGTCTATGAAGCGATGAAACAATCAATGGACTACGTGGCCGGCAGTCAGTGAGTCTGCAGAGCCGGCACCTCGAACGCCTCCCTGCTGGCCCCCTTGCCTCTTACTGCCCCCTAAGGCATCCCACTGCCCCCCAGGGGGCAGTACCACCCACTTTGGGAACCACTGCTTTAGATCTTTGGCTCAGCACAGCCGAACCTCCTTTAGGACTGAATGTTTGCTTCAAAGCAAATTCAGTGCAGTCTCACGGCAAGCAAATTTGAGAGACTGAGCTAGCCGATGGCAGATAGATGAATGAGTCTGTGAGCAACTCAATCTGCCTGCTTTGCCTGATTTTGGGTAAAAGTTGCTCTTTTTTTAAATAAAAAAATCAATATTTACATGCACGGTGTGTTGTGAGTTAATTTTGTGAGTTTGCTTGCAAGCAAATTTTATGTGACAAACTGAGCTAGCTGATGGCAGATAGATTTCTGAATGAATCTATGATTCTGTGAGCAACTCAATCTGCCTGCTTTGCCTGATTTTTGGATAAAAGTTGCTCTTTTTTATTAAAAAAAATCAATATTTATATAAATATTTATAATATTTACATACAAGCCATGCCCAGCCAGTCACATGACCATCAAGCCACACCCACAAATTAGGCCATGCCCACAGAACTGGATAGTGGTCCGTGGGATCTAAAAGGTTGGTGACCCCTGCTCTAGTTAGTAGTGTAATATTACCAGAGAAAAAGTTATGTAAGATTAGGTTAACAACTCTTAATGCCCTTTTGGCTATGTAGTTACAGTGGGCTCTAGCACTTAGATCATTAGAGATGAGTACTCCAAGATCCTTGGCAGAGTTTGGATCATCAACAAGGTCTTGACTATTCAGCCTGTATTTTATTTTCTGATTTTTTTTGCCAATATGTAAGACAGAGCATTTATTTGTTGAGATTTGAAGTTGCCATTTGTTTGACCATTCTGATACATAGTCAAGGTCTTTTTGAAGGGTAGCAGTATTGTCTGTGGTGTTGAACAGCTTTACATCGTTAGCGAAGAGAACGTAGTTGCTCTTAATATGATCACAGAGGTCATTTATGTAGAGTATGAAGAGAGTTGGTCCTGGAACACTGCCTTGGGGGACACCACTGTTGACAGGTACAGAATTTGATAGGATGCTCCCAATTTTGACCATTTGTTGTCTGTTTGATAGGAATGCTTCTGTCCAGTTATGCAGGTGGCCAGAGAAAACTAAAATCTTAGGAGTAGTTTGTCGTGTACCACTGAATCAAAGGCTTTACAGAAGTCTATGTAGATTGCGTCTATTGCTTTGCCCAGATCGAGTTGTGTAGTCCATATGTTTTTGCAGTGTAAGAGTTGCAGATTGCAGGATAGTTTTTTTCTGAAACCAAATTATTTATTAGAGAGTAGGTTGTTTGTCTCTAAGTGGACAATAATGGATTGGTTAATAATTGATTCCATAACTTTACAGGTAATGCAGCATAAAGAGATTGGTCTGTAATTTTCACCTAGACTGGGGTCTTACTTCAGATTCAATGGAAAAAAAAGTAGTGGATTATACATCATTGGCATTTGTCTCCTCTTATACTTGCAACACATATATCACAATTATTCGTCTAAATGATGGAATGTTGTCCAAAAAAGGTCATTCGTTTATTTGTGGTTGTCATGTGATAAAGTTATATCCTTTTGGCAAAATAATTTTTGGAGGAGTATTATCACCAAACAAAGAATTGAGTGCTTTCTAGAGTTAGGCTTATTGCACTTTTTTACAGAAATAAACTAAAAATTTAAAAATAAAAAATTGATTATTTGTTTAATTATAGTAGTCAAAACAACAATTGTGCAACATTGGAAAACTTCAATAATATAACAACTGAGTTGTGGATTAGTGAAGTCTCTTCAATTGCCACATTACGAAAATCACAGATAAAGTAATGAAATTTCAGAAGCAGGAACCATAATTTGATCAAACTTTAAGTTGGATTTTATGATTTATGTTAATAGCAATAGATTTTGATTTGGTGTACTCCTTATATATGATACATTTTCACATGTATAGTATCTGACTTTTTATTTATATGGTAATAGATTTTTTTTGTATTTAAAATGGGCAGTGCAAAAATGTGAAAAATAAATATTTTTCTTGCTGTATATATTCTATTAATGCATCCATTAATGAATCCACCTGGTATTTCATTGGGATAAATAAATAAACACTTAAATAAATCATGTATCCTTAAAAATTACTGTTAGAAATCACAGAATCATGTGGAATAATTCAATCAATAATCACCACAATGCAAAACCAATATAATACATCCTAGAGCATATTCCAGGAATTATTTTAGTCCCATTAAGCACTGGATTGTGTTTAAATCATATATGGTAATCATCTCTGAAATAAATATTGTGGGAATAGTAACATTTAAACCAGTTCAAATAGATACTGTCTTTTAACCACTATTACAAAAAATTGAACTATTATTTCTACCATATGTCTGCATCCTCTTGAAGTTATTTTGCTGTGCAAGAACTGGTGCTATATATTCTGTTCTATTTAAAACAGATTTTATAACAGATTAAATATCTTGATAAATTTCATATATATAGTTATAACATCACTGAAAAAGTGACATGACCAATTTTCATACTTATGACAATTTCAGTATCACCATGGTCATCTAATTAAAATTCAGGCACTTGGCAACTGGCATGCATTTATGACTATTGCACTGTCCCAGGGTCATGTGATCACTATTTGTGACCTTCCTAACATGACCAATATCTTTTTAAATTAATTAATCAATTAATTTAAAAACATATTGGTCATGTTGGAGCTGTATAAATAAATCTGTGTTACAGTGGATACAATACTCTAACAGAACCTATGATGTAAATAATCAGCAGATCTTTGGACAGTTTGAGTTTTCTGAGTTGGTGCAGAAAGAATATTGTTGTGCTTTTTCGATGACATTTTTGATGTCAGGTGTCCATTTTAAGTCTTGAGATATGATAGAACCTAGAGACTTAAAGGTCTCTTGTTGATACTGTGTTGTCCAATATTGTAAGAGGTGGTAGTATAGGAGGGTTTCTCCTAAAATCTACCATGATTTTTACGGTTTTGAGTGTGTTTAGTTCAAGATTGTTTTGGTTGCACCACAAGGCTAGTTCAATCTCCCATCTGTATGCAGATTCATTTGAAGCTGTTTGATTGATTTCGAGTATTTTAATCTGCTTTAAATTTCTGTCCTGTTGCCTGTTATTCAAATTGTCATATAAACTTTAGCAATTGCACTCTTTGCTCCAATCATTACTTACCTTAAGGCTTTTGTTGCCTTAAAAATAATTTGTTTCTTGATTATTCTAGTGTTGGGTTTGTAATCAAGCACTACAGATTCCAAAACCAATGGGTCTGGCAGAATTTTTTCAGCGTACACCTTACTTTATCAACCTCTGTCTGCTACACAAATATACAAGATAGTGCAGACATTGATTTACTTCCTATTCTTCCATTACTGATGAGAAAGAGTCTTTGAACCCAGAGAAAAGTGGATTGCTGGAGTCATGTGGATAGAACTGTTCAAAAGAGGTAAATTACCATGAAGTGGACAACGTTTTCATTTCTCAAGTGTAAGTTCACAGGATTCCACTTGAACTGGATGAGCAGCAGACTCCCAGTGGGACAAAAATATCCAGTGGGTTAAAAAGTTTTTATTTATTTATTTTTAAATAAATTGTATTAATTTTACAATTAAAACAAACCAACAACACATACACAAATGAAAGAAAAGAAAATAAAAGAAAGAGAAAAAAATAGAAAGAATAGAAAGCAATTAAAAACATTCTCATCTTCAACAGTTTGTGAGATCTCTTTTTTTTCCATAACCCTTAATTTATGCCATATACACACACCTAATCTTTATATATATCTGTATATCACTGCTCTAGGTTTATCCTATCCTCTTTTGCCTTGTAGTGTAAAATCTATCTTTGGTCAATCCATTTGTACCAGCAGTTCCAACTATTGTAATATATTGAGGTGTCTTTTAGTGCCAAAGTTAGTTTGTCCATTTCTGCACAACTTGAGATTTTTTGAATGATCGTTTCCTCTGATGGAACCTGAGGCTGCTTCCAACATTGGGCGAAGGCTAATCTGGCCACTGTTAAAATGTGTATTGTTATGTATTTTGCTTTTTTTGATATTTGTTTGTCAAAGATCCCTAACAAGAAGGACTCTGGTTTGTATTCGATCTGCTCTTTTGTCATTTCTTCCAGCCAAATTTTGATTTTCTTCCAATAATTTTGGGCTTCTGTACAGGACCACCACATATGGAAAAAGGTTCCTTCTTTTTTTTTTGCATTTCCAGCAATTCAGACTCATATTGGGGTGCATCTTCGCTAACCTCGAAGGAGGAAGGTGCCATCTATAAAACATTTTATAGGCATTTTCCTTATATGCTACTGATTTTGTAATCTTATTGTTTCTACCCCAGACCTTTTCCCATTCTGTTCAGGTGATGCTGCTTCCTACACTCCTACTCCAGGCAATCATGTTCCCTTTTACAATTTCTTCTTCTAATTCGACTTCTAATAAATAATTATAAAATTTTGTTATTTTTTTTGCCTGATCCTAATAAAATTTTATCTAATTGCTGGAGTTTATTGTTGATTCTGAATTCTTTCTTGTCCTGTTTGTATATACTTTGAATTTGAAGGTATGCCCACGGATCATTTTTTTGTCCTTGCTCTTTAAGTTCTTGCCTCGATTTCAAATTTCCTTGTGTATCCAATAGGTCCTAATATTTAATCATTTTGGTGATATCCAAATTGTTTGGGTAGATCATCGCCTCCATTGTTGAAATCCAAATTGGTACTTTTATATGGTGTTTTTTCCGTAATTTCTTCCAATTAGTTAATAATGAGTCTCTGATTAGATGTCTGTGGAAATATTTTTGACTAGTTTTCCCTACATCCCATAGAAAGCGTGCCACCCCCTTTGCAAATCATGGCCTTCTAAAAATAATATTCTCTTGTTAGTTAAATTCACCCATTCCTTCAACCATACTAAAGAGGCAGCAATATAATACAACTCCCAATTTGGACGTGCCAGTCCTCCCCTGCTCTTCATATCCTGCATGGCTTTTAAATTTATTCTAGGTTTTTTCCCTTGCCAAATAAATTTAACAGTTATTTTGTTGAGTTCTTAAAAAAAAAATTTGTGTAGTTTAATTGGGATCGTCTGAAATAGATATAGAAATTTAGGAAGAATATTCATTTTAATGGTAGCAATCCTGCTTAATAATGAAAGTTGCAGCGTACTCCATGATTTTAAGTCCTTCTTTACCTGTTGCATCAATTTATCATAATTATTTTCTTTGAGTGTCTTACAATGTGCTGTCAACCATATTCCTAAGTATTTAACTTTCTTTGTCACTTGTATTTCCATAACTTCTTCTAATTGTATTTTCTGTTTTTCTGTTAAATTTTTAGTCATTAATTTAGTTTTCTTCCTATTAATTTTGAGTCCTGCTACTGCTCCAAATTGTTCTAATTCATTCATCAATTTTTGTCCTCTATCTATTGGTTCCTCAATAAAAAAAATCATATTGTCCACAAATGCTTGCAACTTATATTCTTCTTTCTTAACCTTTAATCCTTTTATATCTAGGTTCTGTCTAATTCACATTAATAATGTTTCTAATTATAATATGAAGAGCAGGGGTGAGAGTGGGCAGCCCTGTCTAACTCCTTTTTGTATTTTTATTGGGCGGGTATATTCCCTGTTTATTTTAATATTAGATTGTTGTGTATCATAAATAGTAATTACAATATTTTCAAATTTGGTGCCTAGGTTCATATTATAAATTTTTTGGATTAAAAATTGCCAATTTAAATTGTCGAAGGCCTTCTCTGTATCTAGAAACATAAGTGCAATTTGTTTTTCGGGGTGAGCTTAATAAAATTCTAAGACATCTAGTACTGTTCTTAAATTGTTTCTGATTTGTCTGGTCAGGAGAAATCCATTTTAGTCTTCATGTATATGCTCATTTAGCATTCTTTTTAATCTGCTTGCTATAATAGAAGTGAATATTTTATAGTCAGTGTTTAACAATGAAATCGGCCTATAATTGTTTATATATCTAGGATCCGAATCCTCCTTCGGGATCAGCGAAATCAATGCCCCCCTCCATGAGTCCGGCAACATCATTAAAACATCATTAAAAACTTCTACCATAAGAGGTCCAATTTGTTCTGCAATTGCCTTGTACAGCTCCCCTGGAATCCCATCTGGGCCTGGGGTTTTGTTGTTTTTCTGGTTCTCTATTGCTGGTTTCAATTCCAACCAAATAATGTCTTTGTTTAATAGTTCCACCATTTCTTCCCCAATTGCTTTATCCTTCACTTCATCTAAATAGTTTCTTATTCTATCCTCATTAACATCTTCCTTTTTATATAAATCTTCAAAATACTTATGAGCAATTTCTTTTTTCTGTTCTATCTCCTGCTGTATATCCCCCTTACTGTCTATTAGCTGATATATCAATCTCTTCTCTTTCCTTTTTTTTAGTTTATAAGATAGCCATCTTCCTGGCTTATTAGCTTGCTCAAAATAAGTTTGTCTAGTCAAATTCAAATTCAAAAATCATTTTCTCTTGTTCAATTCAATTCAATTTATATTTAGCTATCATTATCTGATTTTGCATTTTTGAATCCTTTGGGGTACTCTGTAATTGAGTTTCTAGTCCCTTAATTCTTTGTTGTAATTTATTTTTCTGGGCATATTTTTCCTTATTCCTCTTGGCATTATAAGAGATTGTTATACCTCTTATTACTGCCTTCATTGAATCCCAAATGTTTTGTTTTGTGGTTACTCCATTATCATTTTCCTTTAAGAAATAATTTAATTCCTCCTTAAGTTTGTTGGTATATTCTTTTTCTCTTATTAATTGAGTATTTAAACATCCATCTTTTCTTTGGTTTTGCCCTACCTTCCATATTATCTGAATTGGATTAGGATCTGCCCATTTATTAGGTAAAATTTCAATCTCTTTTATCTCATTTGCTATTTCCCCATTCAGCCATGCCATGTCAATCCGTGTCCATATTGATGGGGATTTGAATAGAATGTGAATTGTTTTTTCTCAGGGTGTAATCTTCTCCATGTATCAATCAAGTTTAACTCCTTCATCATTTCCCTACAAATCTTAGGAAGCTCTCTTTTCCCCCCTTTATTTTCCCCCCCATTACTATGATCTTTTTGATAATCAGCAATAGAATTTAAATCTCCTATGATACTAATATTTCTTTTTTCCAATCCTACCATTTTTCCATAAAGATGTTTGAAAAACTCTTTTTGATCTCCGTTCGGGGCGTAATTACCACTAAGAGAATTGGGATGGCATTGATCCAGATCTGCAAAACCAGAGTTCTTCCCTCAGAATCTGACCATATTAACTCCACTTTCAAATCCTCTTTAACATATACAGCAATCCCTTTCTTTTTTCCCGTGTCTGCTGGTGCGGTAAATAGCTTCCCTAATTTCGGGCATTCTAAGTGTTTTTCATCTGTTTTCTTTATATGAGTTTCTTGTAGGCATATTATATCGGCATTTTGTTTGATTAGTTTAGCTAGTATCCTTTTCCTTTTTATTGTGGAGTTTAAACCATTTATATTAATTGATAGTAATTTTTCTTTTTCTTCCATTTAATTAATTCTGTTTTGCTCTTTGTCTTGTAATGACTCCGATCTCTCCTTGTGTCTGAAGTTGTGTAGTTTCTTCTATCTCCTGGTGTAAATGAGTGTTTCCTTTATTTCCTACAGTTCCGTCTTTATTTTTGTAACCACCGTGATCTTCCTGGGAGTTTGTTTCCAGTTCCTCCTTACTGCTCTGATCTTCCGGACCCACCAGCCACTCATAGAAGTCCTGGGCCTTTTCCATGGAATCTATTTTAATTTTCCTTTCTTTCCAAGATACTAACATCCCTTCTGGGATAAGCCATTTGAATGCAATTCTTTTCTGGTTTAAGTAAGCTGCTAAGAACTTGTAATCTCGCCGTTGTTCTCTTACTCTTCTCGGTATCTGTTAGGGAATCGAGATTTCTTTACCTTTGTACATGATTGTTCCCTCTCTGGACATTCTATAAATAATATCCCGGACAATCAAGCAGAACACAGCAAACTCCAAGACCAATAAACACAGACCAAGACTCCCAACCAATCAGGATGAAGAAAAAACCATTCTGGCACAGCAGTAGGCTAGCCCCAAATTTAAAACTGAAACAACTGTAAAAGTTTGACTCACAGATGAACACAATACAGAAGCCTGATGATGGCAGATGAGATTCTGCCGAAACGTTGCTACAACTTTAAAAGCACAACTATAATGATGTGGGAAAATACCCAAACAAAGCTGAATACCATACATGTAAGTACCCACGAAAACTTAAGAATATGTATGTATGTATGTATGTATGTATGTATGTATATTCTGGCCCTTCCTTATTTTCTAATTTTGAATCAACAGAATCCCACCAATAAACTCTAAATACTGCATTTTAAAAATGTAACTTGTTTAGTTAAATTATTAAAGAACTCTATAAATATTATATATTATAGTAAAACTGAAGTATTTAGTAACATTAAAAATACTTGAACCAAATAAAGTTTATACCTCAGGTGATATTGTGATATTTCATTATCTATAACATTACACCTACCTTGCTAGAAAGTATTTAATGTGAAAATATAAATTATTATATTATAAATGTAAGCCATAGCATTCAATTTAAAACTACACTCATTAACACAATACCTCAATAAATTAAAATATCAAATGTCACCTTAACCTGTTCATAAAAGACTAATAGAATGTAAGATTACTTTAACAAAACAGAGCTATTTCAATGACAATACATACAAGGAGGTAATTTTTTGTTTATAAAAGCTCTTTAGTTAGTGAAATTGCTACTTATGCATAGTTAGGACTGAAGCAAATGCTTTAATGTACTCAGATCTTTATTTACAAGTTATGTATGTATAAAATATTGAGGCTTGTCAAAGATATTGCCTTCCTTGCAAGTTGCAACTGCTCATTGCTAGGTAGAAAACTATTTCAATGGTAGCTCTTGACAATATTTATATGTCCCTTTAAGTGTACATTTACTTCCTAGTTGGTGAGATGCAAGTAAAAATTAAGTTGGCTTACAAGGTACCCTAGAGATCCTAGTTTGCACAGTGTGTGTACATCATTGGGTAAAGTTGGGCTTTGACTGCACTTCTGGTATACTGGTCAAAAAGTGCCCAAGCTGATCAGTACTGTCCTTATCATGAGCAGGGACAGGTGCACTTGGTATAGGGATGACAAAGGCTGGTGGCTTAGTTTGCACATTCTCTAAAATGTAGCATTTCATACCTCAGTGTCTTAGATACTAGATGTAATGACTAAAACAGGCCTTAAAGGATCTGAATATGTCACTGGGCATGGGGATCAGAATAACAGATAATAACAGATAATCAGAGTTGGAAGGGACCTTGTAGGTCATCTAGTCCAACCCCCTGCCCAAGCGGGAGACCCTACACCATTTCTGACAAATGGCAGTACAATCTCTTCTTGAAAGTCTGAAGACGCTCCCACAACTTCTGAGGACAAGGTGTTCCATCGGTTGATTGTTTTCACTGTCAGAAAGTTTCTCCTTATTTCCAGGTTAAATCTCTCCTTGTTCAGTTTCCATCCATTATTCCTTGTCTGGCCTACAGGCACTTTAGAAAATAGCTTGACCCCTTCCTCCCTGTGGCAGCCCCTCAAATATTGGAACACTGCTACCATATCTCCCCTGGTCCTTCTCTTTACTAGACTAGCCAAGCCCAGTTCCTGCAACCATTCATTGTATGTTTTAGTCTCCAGTCCCCTAATCATCCTGGTTGCTCTTCTCTGTACTTTTTCTAGAGTCTCAGCATCATTTTTATAATGTGGTGAACAAAACTGGATGCAGTACTCTAGGTGTGGTCTTATTAAGACTTTATAGAGTGGTATCAGTACCTCCCTTGATCTTGATTGTATCCCTCTATTAATACAACTTAGGATTGCATTAGCTTTGTGGGCTGCTGCTGCACACTGCTGGCTCATATTTAACTGGTTGTCCACTAAGACTCCAAGATCCTTCTCACGGTTACTGCTGTTGAGCCTGGTTTCACCCAGTCTATATGTGTACTTTTGGTTTTTCTTGCCTTTACTTTTCTTGGACTTTACTTTTCTCTACATTGAATTTCATTTTGTTAGATACAGCCCAGTGTTCTAGTCTGTCAAGATCCATCTAGATCTTGAGTCTATCTTCTTGGGTGTTAGCTATTCCTGCCAGCTTAGTATCATTTGCAAATTTGGTAAGTTCCCCTTCTATTCCCTCATCTAAGTCGTTAATGAAGATATTGAAGAATACTGGGCCTAAGATGGAACCTTGTGGCACCCCACTGCTATCTTCCCTCCATGTAGACCCATTAAGGACTACTTGCTGAGTACGGTTTGTCAGCCAGTTGTGAGTCCATCTAGTGGTGGTGCTATCTATTCCACTTTTTTCTAGTTTACTAAGAAGTAGGGCATGGTCTACTTTGTTGAATGCCATGCTGATATCTAAATATATTATGTCCACAGTATTTTGCTGATCTACTAATTTAGTCACTTTGTTGAAGAATGAAATAAGATTGGTTTGGCATGATCTGTTCTTAACAAACCCATGCTGACTGCTAGTTATTACTTTATTTGTTTCTAGATGTTGGCAGAACTGTTTTTTTATTATCTTTTCTAGTATCTTCCCGGGTATTGATGTTAGGTTAATTGGTCTATAGTTTTTTTCCTTTTTTGAAGATGGGAACCACATCAGCTCTTTTCCAGTCCTCTGGTAGTTCTCCGGTGCTCCAGGATTTTTGAAAGATATGGTGCAGTGGTTCTGAGATGACCTCTGCCAGCTTCTTTAAAACTCTGGGATATAATCCATCAGGCCCCGGTGATTTGTGTTCAATGTAGGGCAGAGCCCATGAGATGTTTATGTTGATACTGAATTTGAACTTTTGTTTATAGTTTTATACCAGTTGTCATTTGGGTACCTATCATTATATTGCTGTTTGAATGTATTTTTAAAATCATGGTTAACCACCAAAAGTCATGATGAGAAGATGGGTAGCAATAAACAAACAAACAGAATGATATTTAGAAAGAGTTAAATATGCCAAGGTCTCGTAGAGAGCTAACCCAAAGTAGATTGTTAGGAATATAACAGCTAACAGCTATTTGGGTTGGAAATATATAAGCTAGGATAGACATTTTAATACTGTCTCTTTAAGGAAATACTAAAAGTGTAATTAGGTGTGGTTTCTCAAATGACCATAAGATGGAGCCAGAAACCTGGGTTGTTTTAGTCTTAGTCTTAGTCTCAGAAGAGAGTGTGTCTCAGTGAGTCTCTGTTTCCTTCTGTTGGAGAGTATTGCCGTTCCTTCTAATTGACTGCTAATTTTGGATTTGATGTATGTCTGATACTGAACTGTTTTTGACACTGGACTTTGTTATTGGATTATCCCTGGACTAAAAACTGACTGATCTTCCCTGTGAATGACTTTGAACTGTGTTTGAACTTTGATTAAACGTTTCTAGAAGTAAAAACCTACATTTACTGTACAGTGTATCTGTGTGCTGTGTGTGTATTATTCAAACACTACTATCTATACGTCTCCCTGTATGCGCTCATTCTCCTAACGGGGAATTACCTCAACACAGATCAGGGAATTCTGGAAATTCAAGAATAGGAATGCCCAGGTGTAGTAGTCTCATCAATAAGTGAAAGTAAATATCTACTGTAAATCAGGGTACATATGCTGATTACAGTATACTTCAATACTCCTGTATCCAGGGGTGGGATTCAAATTTTTTAACAACCAGTTCTGTGGGTGTGGCTTAGTTGGTGGGCGTGGCTTGGTGGTCATGTTATTGGCTGGGCGTGGCCAACTCAATATCACTCACTCACATTGAGGCACGCATCTCCTCACCTGGCCTCTCATGACTGTGCGGAGGCTGCAACAGTCATAAGTGTGAAAAATGGTCATGTCACTTTTTTCAGTGCCATTGTAATTTGAATGGCCACTCCACGCAAGCAAAGTACTAGCAAAGGAGGGGAAAAATATCTCCAGAGAAGTTCCAGAGACAAGAAGTCTAGTCCTGCCAAGAATGTAATAAGGGTCAACGGAGAGGCAGTTTCTGTAAGCAACACCAGAATGTTTCCTTCCTGCGTTCCTTACAGGATTAGGCCAATAATTTCTTCTAACAACCGGTTCTCTGAACTGCTTAGAATGTTAACAACCAGTTCTAGTGAATAGGTGTGAATCTATAGAATCCCACCCCTGCCTATATCCGTGATGGCAAACCTATGGCATGCATGCTGGAAGTGGCACACAGAGCCACTTCTGCTGGCAACCGAGAAGTCATCCGGAAGAGCCCCACTGCGCATGTGTGCGCACCGCCCACCTGACAGCTGATTGTCGGGTATCTCGTGCACATGCACAGGGCGAGGGAGATGTGTATGCATGCGTAGAGATGCACAGGGTGCGCGGGGATCTTGTGTGCATGTGCAGAGACGCTCAGCATGCATGGGGGACTGTGCATGCATACGTAGAGATGCACACCACACATGAGGTCACATGCACATGCACAGGGGGCATAGGGGTCCATGCGCATTGCCTTCTGGGTGCTGGCATGTGAATGTGCACGCGCAAGCACACAACAATTTTCAGCAAAGGAGCCCCCAAATTTAGCCACCACTGCCCTATATGAAATTAATTGTTTAATCAAAGTTTTTAAAAATGCTTTAAAAATAAGCTCTGTGGGATTTTTCTTCAAGAAGGCTGTCTGGTCCATAAACAAGAATGTGTTAGTAGAAGAAGACGTTGAAGAACTGTCCAGGTAGGATTCTCCTTTGCCGAAAAACAACAGAGAAATCCAGAATGTCAGGCAACCTCCTTCCCTTAATATTAACTAATAATAATTAGGACCCTCTTTTTATATTTATTTAATTTAGCACAGAATATTAAATGTACTACAATTTAAAATGTGGATTAAGGTGGTTTTTCCCCCAATATTTATAAAAACTACAAAGAATGGCATGGTGATACCAGAAGGATGCATGGCTATATATACCCTGTTTTGAACAGGCTTCCATAAGAGGAATACTAGCTTGAGAATACTAATACTGCTCTGTGGCTGGTGTTCTGTCTGCATAATCATTGGGAGGAAGGATTATTATAACAATTTATGGCATAGTGGCTCTTAGACTCTTTAACAACCTCAGTGAGATACCCAGCAGGCAATCTTCAAAGTCTACTGGACAACAGGAGGATTGCCTGATAATCGGATCATTGCCCAATACTATGCCAAGCTATAAGGTCCAGCCAATAATCTTGTGTTGAGGCTATTCCCCCCCGCCCCGCCCCTTCATGGACATAGCAGGTATAGTATGGAACAATAGGAAAAGAGATGCTTAGTTGCAATGAAAGTACTATATATGACAATGAAAGCTTTTAAGTGGGCATTCACTTTAAGGAATTAATTAAAATGGGAACAATGCCATTAAAATTCATAGGTGCTGAAAGAGGAATTGGAATGTCAGGATAAACAGGCTAGCTGAATGAAATCCTTGTTTGTAAGAACCGTCAACATAAAACAACAAATATCAGAAATAGAGAGAAATTAATTGTAATATTTTTGTTAAAGCTATTTTCAGATTTGATCCCTAAGATATTTAAATCAAACGGTGTTATCATTTTATTAAAGAAGAAAGTTTTTAATTATCCTAGACCACTTTTATCATTAACATGAGTGCATGTTTAAAAACAAGGCATATGCTTTAAATAAGGAATTCTAAAAATAATTTTATAACTAGGTTTTGAAATCTAGGTCAGTTGCCACTGAACTTTTTCCAGTGTCATTGGTTGTAATCCTGTATCAATTTATCCATACAACTTCCATTGCTTCTTCTAATCTTGTGTAATTTGCCCTATTTAATTCTTTGCTTCCAGATAGACTACGTTTGCCACCCAACGAGTTTATTTTACCAGTCTTTTCCTTTTAGCAGAAAATTAAAACTATTTGATAGGAATAATCTGCCTGCAAATTCAGCATAGGGTAAAAGGCTCTTATTTATCCCGTGTTTTGTACTATGAATTGAAGCATTATTAGTAAAAGTAGGCAATAAACAAAAACACCTCAGGGGCCTGAGAAGAGCAATGTAGCCAATTACATTTAATTAAATCAAAGGATGGGAGCAGTAGGGATGAATGAGCTGAAGAATGAATTTGCATTAACACCTAGCAGCCAAACATATAGTCATTAGTTTAGTCTGAAGCTGCATTTCTTGTTATCTTTTCTACTCACTAAAAGAAGCCATTAGCTAAATGATGAGGCATTGTTTACTCAGTGATATAAGGACAGCTTTCCCCACATTTTACTTCCTAGTATAGGAAAAGACATCTCTAACCCATACATTACTCAGAATAAAATAAAGAGAATAAACCATCATGTTTTAAAAACTGAGTTCTGAAATCTACAGTTGAATATTAAATAATGCAAAATTAAAGGGGCAAGAGAAAAGAGCTGACAGTATGAAACATAGCAAGAGGCAACTGATATCCACATTACAGCACTTGATCAGAGAAATTTTTTCTGTATATCCTTGCTATGTTTCAGAAACATAAAAGGAATAATTAACACAACTAAACTTAGAGACTGAGAAGAAACACAATCATATAATAGAGACACTCTGTGAGGGAGATGGGTTGTTTTAACATGCTTTATCATAAAATCCTAGAAATGAAAAAAAGTCTTACAATGTGTGTGTGTATATGTGTATGCACACATAGATACACACACACACACACACACACAAATTGTTTCCCCTACAGTTTATAAATTACATGATATTAGTATAACATACTAATATAATAATCAGGAGATAATAATAAATTACATCTGGCAACACCAAGTCCCACACTTTGTGAAGAAAATGTGATTCATTAATAGTTCCAACAACATATTTGTCCTTAATGTTGCAAATCTAGCAAAGAAGCTATTTTTTTCAAGTGCAAATTAAGCCTGCTTTTTTCCCCAGAAATGCATGCAAATAGACTGCAAGGTTTTTAAATCACTTTTCTCTGTGACTCCTACTGAAACACTGAATTTATTAAAATGACTTTTTATAGGCAATCAGTGCTTATTGTGCCCTGGTGATTTAATGGAAAGAAAGCCAAGTCAGTTCTGTGAAAAATGCCTGATGTACAATAATCTCATAATGTTTTGTGAGCTTTATGATTTAAGGTTCAAAGAAGAGTTGAGTGCACATAACAATAAAATGTTTTATAATGGAACTTTATGTGATACCTCAGGTTCTAAAATAGTATGTATATGTTTTGCTAATTTTATGTTCTGAAAGATTTAAACTAAAGTTTGTCTATGTGCATGAGAGAACTGATATAATAGTTGAAGCATGTCTATAATAATTAATAAATTGTATGTCTATCCACAAGAGAATTGTTAGTGCTTGAACTATTACATTAGTTCTTATAGTGAGATATATATATATATATTTTCTGAGGTTCTCGCGGGTATTTGTATGTGGATCTTTGGTTGTTCGGGTTTTCTCCCGCGTAAGGTTCAAAGTATCTAGGCAACGTTTCGATGAAGTCTCATTCATCATCTTCAGGCTTTATTGCTGTTACTGGCTTTGGGGTTTTGTTATTTTTCTTTTGTTATAATTGCTATTTCATATCTGTGTCATTTCTAAGTGAATTACAGTAGTACTTTTTCAGAATTAAATGACATACACATTGCAACTTTAAATAAAAAACAGATTGTTGCTGCCGTATATAATCTATCCTTGTAAAGGCTGTACAAAAAACGGTAGTAAAAAAATGTGAATCCCACCACTGCCCTATTGTAGTCTTTGGCTGCATTATCAGATGGACAGAAACAAGTTCATATGAAGTGCTAGTATCACTTTATAATGCCTTGGTAAGACCACACTTGGAATATTGCATCCAGTTTTGGTTACCATAATGTAAAAAAGATGTTGAGACTCTAGAAAGAGTGCAGAGAAAAGCAACAAAGATGATTAGGGGACTGGAGGCTAAAACATATAAAGAATGGTTGCTGGAATTGGGTATGTCTGGAGAACTGGTAGCAGAAATTTTGAGTAGTTCGGAGCAAATACCACCTCTGACTGGAGATTTTACAGTACCCTTACCCTGCCACGCCCACCAAGCTATGCCCACAGAACTGGTAGTAAAAAAAAATTGTCAACCTTTACTGCAATCTCCTGAAAAAAGCAAGAAGCAATGGATGGAAACTAATGAAGGAGAGAAGAAACTTAAAACTAAGGAGAAACTTACTGACTGTGAGAAAAATTAACCAGTGGAACAGCCTGCCTCCAGAACTTGTAGGTGCTCCATCACTGGAGGTTTTTACGGGGTAATTTCTCTGAAATGGTATAGGGTCTCCTGCTTGGGTGGGGGGTTAGACTGGAGGACCTTCAGCGTCCCTACCAATTCTATTATTCTGTTCTGATACTCTGTTATTTTTTCTATGAGCACATGTGTTTATTCCACCAAGCCCAAAGAAAGTCTGGAATAATATAGGATCTTCTACTATGGGCAGAAAGTTGGACTAGAAGACCTTCAAGGTCCCTTCCAAACCTATGGTTCTATTTCTACCTCCAGAAACTCTGTGGTGCCAAGATTCCCCTCTACTGCTTCTCCCGGTGCACTTTCCACCACAATTTCTGGCAAATAATGTTGATGTTGAGAAACCCTAAGAGGTCTTGGGGTACACCCAAGGGTACTACGATTGCACTTTTAAAAAACACTGCTTTAGAGGATCAGGCTCTTTACTGGGACTCTAATTTGACTTTTAAATTCTTTAATTAGAAGAAATGTGGAATAAAATATTAATAAACTGTAATTTTAATATTGATTTTGGTAAATTCAGTATGATTAAGGCACATTATCAAAAGTCTAATGATTTGGCATAACGCACATACACATACACTTACTTTAAATATTTCATTTCTATAATAATATCTCTAGAACTTACAGTATTCATACTGTCTGAGCTATAAAAATAATACCAATAAAAGTACTTCATTCCAGGCGTGTAACACAGAACATTTAGCAGATGTTAATTATCCTGACATTGTAGATGCAGGATTAGAAATTGGTTCAAACAGTGGTCTATCTTAATTCTACATACGTACAAAATCAACTATCAAGGCCTATTAGTGTATAGGTAATTGTTTAGCACTTGAAGAAGTGACCCTCAAGTCTTTGTTTTGACCCAGTTTCACAAATGGGGCACAGGAATGACCCTCACACAATATAACCAGTGGAGGATCTCAAAAATGTATCTGCCTGTTATGTGAAACCACAGCCTTGCTTATTCAGGCATGTTCACTTAGAAAATAAGTGAAGGATCATTCAAGCGTCATGTCAGGGTTAAAGAATGCTTTATAAAGCCTATAAAACCTCAGGCTTAGCACCAGGTTTTGTACTAATACATCAAAATACTCTCTCTACTAGTGCAAGCATTATTAAAAAATCCTGTACTATTACATATTTTAAGAGTTATTATTTTATATATAAAATAAATATATGTACTATATTTTATATATACACCTATCTGGAAAATCTCAAATGCATTTATTAACATAGCATGGTTATCTGCTAGTAAGATGCATGTTTAAAAAAAGATTATATATAAACATGATTTCATACATAAGCAAACTACTGTTGTAATACTAAAATGCATCAGTATTTATTTTGAAGCTGTGTGGATTTACTGTATACTGATGACATACTACGATGTGTTTTTAAGTAGAATCTTAATAACCTTTGAACTTCAACCTCTAAAGGAAATGGCCAAGGTGAGATGTAAGTGACACACAAGCCTATTTTCTCCTCTTTTCTGTAAGGCCAACAATGTATAAGAATTTATATTGGAAAAAGATGCAAATTGTTTTAAATTATAACTAAGCTCTGCAGATATTAAAGTTACATAATAGTTTTGTAAAATTCAGCTACAGTAACATACATGAACGTGCAATTATTTTGTCAAATTGAATTTATTAAAATTGGTTTTTATCCTATTTTAAGCACTTTGTACAATCAAAATAACTGAGAATTTAGATGAAATATCTTATGAAAGGCTTAACCTGTGTATATTCCTCTAACTTGTATGCCCTTGAGTTTAAATATGCTCCCCTTGCTTTTTAATTTGTACATTAACCCTCTTGTGGTTAATATAATTAAATTAAATGTAATTACTTTAAAGCATCACCCTTTGAAATTAGACAATAGGCATATTACAACCTTGCTGTAGCAACAATGTAGTACTTCCTTCACAAACATTCACTGGACTAAAAAAAAGCCTTAATAATTGTTCCCTAGACAATTATTGTTCTGGTAGTTAAGGTCGGTTGAATTTCTAAAATAAACTTCCTAATTGTCACAAAGTTATTTCAAATACATACCTGGCAACTATATGTCCAGATTAAGAGCAAGTAAAAATCTTCAAATATGACTTTATTATTTATGGTACCACCTGACTGTGAAGCAACTCTGGGCAGATAAACAAAGCTAAATCCACTGAATGTCAAAATTATGTCATCCACAATGCACAAAAATAGCAATTAGAGAGAAAAAAAGCTAAGTTTAAAACTACAAACTGAATGATGATGATTGACAATCACTAATAAAACATTTAAAACTAAATACAAGTCCATTGAAAATAATGAACCAGAAATTATTTAGTAAGAATTTTATTTGATTACTAGAAAGGCATTTTGCCTTCTTTGATACTTTTTATGGTATGATGGAATCACTAGAATTGCAATGTATCTACATGGAACTACTCTTGAACAGTATTTGAAAGCTATAATTAGCATAACATTCAGCACTGCATAGAATTCTAGGGCCCCAAGACTGGCCCATGTAACACCACTGTTGTATAAATTGCCCTGGTTGCCAATTTGCTTCTGAGTCCAATTCAAGGTAGAAATTTACAAGAGAGTGGAAAAATCTAAATAAAATGCACTGCATGGTTGCAGGGGGACTTGCAGTGTCAATGTGCAATAAATTATTTCTTCAGCAAGCTACTACTAGCAGAAGCAGGTTCATCAATAAACTTTGAACCAAAAGCAATCTTTTAACAACTATTGATGGTAAGATCTTGCTTCTAGCAGAGTATTTATCTGATGCTCTGTTTTTGAAATTTGAAACATTTTTCAGTGCAAGCTTCACATATATCCAATTTTGGTCCATCAAGGAAAACAAGTCTCTCTAATACTGTAGTATCAGCCATTAAAGTTCTCCAAACTAATTAGAAATATTTGACAGTTAAGGAAATAATCTAGTTTTTAACTCAATTATATGGGTATATATGTCATTTTATAAAATTCATACAAAACTGAAATGAAAGAAAACAGACATCAAAGAAATAGATAGACTACATTTAGAAAAAGCCAAAATTGCTATTAACTTAATATGCTAATTTTGTGTATGTCTAACCTCCATACATACAAAGTACAAGTATGTGTACTCCTATATGGACATAGATGTACGCTGGCATAATGAACCATGTAAAAGAAATAAGAATTCTTCTTAACAGGGTGTTCAAACCAGTCCTACGTGGCAGCTAAATGTAATATGAAATTCATTGTTAAAAGATTTTTCCAATCTTCTATTAAGCCTAATTTAAGGTGCCAAATCATTTCATAAAGAGTAATTTGTTAAAAATGGACAAGTTAGTTTCATGTCACATTCCACTTCGAAGTGTATTATATTTAAAATATACATTTCAACTTTCAGAACGCTCTCATCATTCAAGTAAAAGTTCAGGTAAGGGAAAGCTAAAGCCAAAGCCAATGCAGAAAAAAGAGTAAGAACAAGAGTCTTATGAATTACCACTGTATCTACTGAAAATGTTAGACAACAGCAATGGTGTATACTGCCAATAATGTTCAGTGTATGTTTGAAAGAACTAATAGTTTAATCTCCAGTCATATGACTTGATGAAAGAAATTCCAATAGTAAAGATAGTACTCGACTTATGACCGCCTGGAATTCCGCCTGGAATTTAGGTTGTATGTTGAGTTCATAAATCGAGCCACCATGTGTCTACATCACTCAGCAACCACAGTCCAGGGATTCCAAGTGGTGACCGTTTAATGATCACGTGGGTTATTACATGTGGTATGGGGGTGCCTCAGGGGTCTGGCACAAACCACACATGAGCGAGGGGGCGATATGGTACAAAACCCCAGCCCTACAGTGTGGCACACATTGGAAGAAGTGCTGAATCTGGGCTGAAGTAGAAACCTGAGTTTTCAGAAGTCACCCAGGCCTCTACGTCAACCCTAGCATCATTGCTGCCCCTGAAGAATGCTGCCCAACTTCCCACGCCTGCCTATCTTCCTCCTGATCTAGACCAACCACCCTGCACAGTGGCTCTCAGGTGCAGCACCAGACCTGAGCCTCATGTAGAGGCCTAGAGCCTTCAGGAGTTTCATTCAGCTGCCACCACCACAGGCCTCTATATCAACTCTTGCACCTTTGCTGCCCTTCAGAAATGCCATGTTGTGCCCTTCTTCAAGGTGCACAAACCTCGGAGAATAGCACAATTGCCCCCAATGTTCCTCCAGATTTGCTATGCACCATTTATCATTAGGCACTTTTCGCCTACTGTTACGAGGCCCTTCAGAAGGGTTCCAAAAGCAAGTGGCATACATATCTTGTTTACATATTCTATCAATTTCAGACCCCAGCTTGACCATAAAATTTGTCAACTGCCTCCTTTTCTGCATAAGTGGTTAGAGCATAAATTTGGAAAAGCTTCATAGGAGACAGAGCTGCAAGTAGATTAATTGCTAAATATATTTTGATATTCCATTACAGTATGGCAAGGATGGGAAAATCAGATTCTCCACTCCATAGGAAAATGTACTATAGCAGCTATCAGACTGCCAGAAAATTGCAACAATGTTCAGGTATGATAGGAAACAAAAGAAATTAGAAACACTCCACAACCTATTTTTTTTTCATACTACCTGTGGAATATATGCAGAAACCTGATACCAGGCAGGTAGATAGGCCAGAGAAATCTCTAGCTGAATGCTGTCCTACTGATATACTTCTCTCTACACAAACAAGGCTGCTAATGTTGAAGTATATGATGATGATTTTTAAAGGATGCATGCAACTACTAAATGGTGGATTTGGGGCTCTGAATGTCTTTAGGTCACTCTTGACTCCTGGCAATTACTTGGACAAGTCCATGCAGTTTTCTTGGCAATATTGTCACTGCCTTCTTGGCAATATTGCTACTGCCTTCTTCCTAAGGTGAGAAAGTGTAACCGGCCAGAGTTACCCGGCAGGCTTTGTATCTAAAGATGGGCTAAACTTGTAGTTTTCTTGTTTCTTCTCCAGTACTTTCAACCCCTTCACCAAAGTGGTTCTTTACTGCACATAATTTTCATGATTTTCATTTATAAATTTATATAAATGTTCTTTTATGAAACTATTTTATAGAATAGAACTAAGGAGAAATTTTCTGACAATGAGAACAATCAACCAGTGGAATGGCTTGCCTTCAAATGTTGTGGAAGCTCCATTACTGGAGGTTTTTAAGAAGAGTCTGGATAGACATTTGTCTGGAATGGTATAGGTTCTGCTTGAGCAGGAGGTTGGGCTAGAACAGGGGCCTTCAAACTTGACAACTTTAACACTTGTGGTCATCAACTCCCAGAATTCCCCAGACAGCATGGCTGGCTGAGGAATTCTGGAAGTTGAAGTCCACAAGTCTTAAAGTTTGGAGACCCCTGGACTAGAAGATCTCCAAGGTCTCTTCCAACTCTGATGTTCTATGTTCTATGATCTTCTCCTTAAAATTATGAATCTATTGCATTTGTTCACATACACATTTACAATCTTGCTCAAACAAATTCTTGTTAAGAATAACTCCCTGCTTTAATTGGATGAATATGTTTTTATACCGATACTTGAAAAGCAGAATAAGAAATTCTGAGATACTCAACCTATAA
The DNA here is from genome assembly GCF_049901715.1 of Pseudonaja textilis. Lineage (NCBI taxonomy): Eukaryota > Metazoa > Chordata > Lepidosauria > Squamata > Elapidae > Pseudonaja > Pseudonaja textilis. Next base: position 42,143,605 of record NC_141990.1, read on the forward strand.
TTTATGTCTATGTTTTCAAGAAAACTGGATAACTGCTTCAGATCCCAAACTTTGCCGGGTTCTTGAACATGACTAAAAAACACTTGGGTATGAGAAGCATAATATAAAAAAGGAGAAAGCAATATAAAACACAAAAAATAAATTTTGGAGGAAAATATTTGGAAGGAATGTGAGCAGAATGTTATCATCCACAATAAAATCAGAACTGTAGAAATTTAGATCATCACTTTAATCTACTAAATATAAATAAATAAATACACACACACACACACACACACACACACACACATTCCTTTTCTTTTTAGTAATCCTACAGTCCTTGAAAAGCTATTCTGAAGAGTTCCTAAATGATCTTGATCAGTTTTTGCAAATAGATGGTAAAGAAAATATCCCCACTCTGTGAAGGGAAACAATTCAACAGCAAATATTGTCTTAATAATAATATGTTACAAATAATAGTACAATAATGATATAGATAATATATCTAAAGTATATTATTGTTAAAAGAACATCTCTCAGATTTATCAAAGCAATTTTACAGTATAATATTCTTTATTACATTTTAAAACGTAAAAAATGTTCATGATATTCAGGCAAGTTAGCCATTCACAATAAAAGAAAATCAAATTCATAAACGTGTTGTTTGTAAATACTTATTTGTAAATTTGCATGTGAACAAGTATAAGACATTTATAATCTGGGGGCAGAAATATATATAATTCATAAGATTATATATTCAACGACATGTTCATTTTCTCAACCAGTTTTAGCAATCAGAAATACATACACAATTGAAATGCATTTCTATCTCCTGAGTGTTGAGCACAGCAAGGTCTTTAATTGCTTGGCTATTTAAACTGCTTCCTCACTGAAACATAAGCATAGAGAGTTGTACTGCCCCCTGCTGTTGACTTTATTTTAGGACAATAGCTATTTCCTGGAAAGACAGTTTTTATTAATTGAATTGATTCAAAGATTGTTCATCTTCAAATAATGTATATCTAACTTATGAAATTCAAATCTTCAATATTTCTCCCACTTGGCAAAATTTATATTTCACTTATCACTGTTTGCTTACTGAGTGAGAAAAGAGGGATACAAATCTAAAAAATAATGTTTCTTTCCCAGCTTCACCCCCGTGATATGCAGCATGAAATCACTAAATTGGTCTACTCAGTAAAGCTATTGTAAATCTATTCTGAAGGAATTTATAGACAATTCTAGGTGCAAAGATTCATAAGAATTTTGATTTTTTTTTTCTTTGCATACAATAATATTACTCAATATGTTATTTATGTTAACTAAACTAAGATATAAAACAGAGAGAGAATAACCCCCTGAATTTCAAGTTACTTTTTTTAAATTTTGCACCCAAATTAATCAGTTATTCAAATGTTTACCGTTATTGTTATGGCAGTCTCTGCCACTTATAAGAAAGAATTCAGTTTTTTTTTAATCATTCCCCAGAAGAACAGTGGCTGTATTAATGCAGTCAACAATTTTTAGCAAATCTGAATTGTCCTCTGGGGGTAAGCCACATAACTTTGTAAGCTTTTGAGTCATTTAGACACTTGAATCATGATCAGTTAGAACTACAGTGAAGATATCATCAGCATAGTAATGGTTGTCCACCACTCCCAGAAAGCATCCACATAGATTTGCTATATTAATGATAAATAGCCATTGGTAATTTGAATATATTAATACATTTAAGCATGTGAACATTTCAAATTGCCCTTAGTGTAGCACTGAAGCAAAGCATTTTTTAAAGATGCAAAAATGCAGCTGGCAACACAATGCCAGACTAATTTTAAACTATACAGGTGATAAAAGTACTAAAGCAGAGCTTGTCAAGCATGAGGTTCATCCCAACCAACTCTGTATTGTACTTGCAATGGAAAGGCCTACTGTAGCAAAAACCAGCCCTGCCTGCAACAAAACCATTACAAATCCATTCAACGGTACTTAAAAGTTTGTGAAGAACCTCTTTGAACTTTCAATATTTCTGCAATAGTTTTGATAGTAAGTACCCGGAATTACTGTTCTTTATGTAGGGAGGTCCTCATCTACTCACATACACCACATACACACACACACCCACACACACACACCCTTGTAATATCCTATTACATATTATCCTACTGATTGAAATAATTAAGTTGACTCTAATTTCCCCTTAAATGAACTGGTAATCTTATAGGCAAACATACTTATGTCATATATCCAATATGTAATTTTGGAACATTTTTCTCAATAAATAAATGAGCAAGCACAATGTTTTAGAGTGACTCATTTATTTTATTGGGTTCTTTTTAGTTTTAGCACTTGTATGCAGAACAGCTCACATTTTAGGGCAAATGCTTGCATATTTTAGGGAATAAAAAAATAAACATTAAAATAGTATAAATAACACTATAAATAAGTAGGATAAAATCATTTCATTCAATAAAAGATAGATGTAATCAAACAATATAAACATATTAAGCCATGTTTCAGTTTCTTGCATGAGGAGTATACATACTCATATAAAGACCAGCAGTTGGTAACCTATAAAACTTAAACTTGAAAGTAGATTATTCAAATTTAATATAATGCTGCCAGCTAGTGGCAGCATCTTATTTTGAGCTAATGAGCTAGTTTACTACTGAGCTGCTTTAGAAGTTAGACTATTTAGCTAGTAAGATGCCCAAGATAAGATACATGGATTCAAACTGTATATTAATCTACATTAAGCTGGCCAAAAAATGAAAAATCCCAATATTTATGATTAAAATTATTTGGATTTTGTGGTTTAATAATTAATATCTTAGATGTTTTAGTATTAATATTATCGCTTCAATTGGGATACACATTATACCGCAAGTTTCCCAATTTTTTATTTGTGCAACCAAATATTCCTCCATGCTTACTTGTACAGTTTTTTTCAGCACCCAATTTTGAAGAGCTTTCTAAATACAAGTCTCATTCATAGGGAGAATATGTGGTACAGATGGTCCTCACAACCACATGTTCAACAACTATTACAAACTTACAAAGATGCTCAACAAGTGATATTTATGACTGGTCCTTGAAGTTCTGGCCATCCAGCACCCTGTGGTCACATTTTCATGCTCCAGGAGCTTGGCAACCAGCTCATACTTACAAAAGTTGCAGGGTCCCCCTGTTATGTGATCACCTATTCTGACTTCTCTGCTGGCCTATCCGAGCAGAGTCTAAGCACCTCCCACTACTGGATGCTCGGAGCAGCTCATTGGAGAAGGTTGCAATTTGTGTCCGTAATTCCCTCCTGCTTCCTGCCACTTTTTCTTCTAAGGAGCATCCACCCATCTGCAGACCCCCGGCTCACACTCTTTAGCACATGCTGGCGGCCACTAGCGTAACCTGGAGCCAGCACCAGTTCACGTGGTGCTGTAGTAACCACTAGTGCACCCTCTCACACCTGGCAGCAGCCACCCTCTGCCTGCCTGTACTTGCAACAACCAGTTAACTTTCCTTTATCCTTCTTGAGAGCTGCCTGGGATTTGCAACTTTCTGCCATGGCTTCCCCATTGGATTTGCTAGATGAAAGCCAGCATACAGTTGTGAGGAGATTCCTTGCGTAAAGACTCATAATCCTCACTTAACAGTGGCAACAGGGATGTCTGGGTTTGCCACTGCTAAGCAATATAGTCATATGACATTGCATTTTACAATCACATGGCTTTCTGATCAAAATGTTGGTCCCAACACACACAAAAGGATACAGAAGCACAAAATAATCAATATTCACAAACTACCAGTTTTTCAGTCTCTGCACTCATTCTCCAATTTAAAATGCTATTAGTGCTATACAGTATGCTCAAGTAGGGTTCTCTCAATTAATCTTGATATTAGGTTTTTTGCAATATGTAAATTAGGGGGTTAGACTAGAAGACCTCCAAGGTTCCTTCCAACTCTATTATTCTACTCTAAATGATATAGAGAGAGCAAGTTTACTGTAGTGGTTATGTAGGCTTCAAGCAGTCTAGAACAGGGGTGTGAAACTCAAAGCCCAAGGGCCAGATATGACCGTAGGATGCTTAAATCTGGCCTGAGGAGCTAGACTGGAAATAGCAAGGGACTGGCCCGTGGTGCCTCTGGCAGCCAAAATGGAGTGCCCCCGCATCCTGTTTTTGGCCTGGATGGCCTCCTGCAGCGCTTTGCTGGCCAAAATGGGGCACAGGGAGGACCTCATGCAGCCGCCTGTGCCCCATTTTGGCTGGTACAGTGCTGCAGGAGGTGTCCGTCCTGTCTCCACCCCTCCCAACCAGCTGGCCCTCAAAGAAATCCAGTCGCAATGGCAAGTCACTTCTGAAAATGTTTCTGAGAAAATTGCAGGGATTATTTAGGCAGTTACTAGGAATTGAGACTGACTTAATGGCAGAGACACACAAAATTCTCATAGTCCTCCTTTCTTCTGTCAATTTGTGATTTAATTTTTTCTACCTAACAGTATTTCAATAACCCATTTGCTAAGCACACTTTAGGCAAACTGTTTTATAAAGCCTGAGGCACTCAGAGAGGATGAAAGCTTACAAGTGGAAGATGAATTGTACCTAGCTTTTTGCTATGTTATTAACTATCATGTAGATTCTATTATCTTTCTAAAGTCAAAAGTTAGTCTATAAAATTGTATAATTTTATAATTGCTTAAAATGTCAATGCACAATGAAGTATAGCCCAATTTTGATTTAAAAAAACATATTTTAAATAAATTGACTATATTTAAGAATGGTTTCATGTTATTACTAATGGAAGCAGAGTATTAGTTCTTTTTTCAGCCTTATTTATCTAGATTTTTAAAAAAATTTGTATATGGGTTTTAAAAAAATAGTAGCATTTCTGAAAAAAGCTCTGAATATCTGATTATTCTTTTTAAGGATATTGCTAATGTTCCTATAACTATGATATTAATAATATTTCCAATACTTCAACATGTCAATATGCTCCATTTTATTATTCAGAAATTTCTGTACCTGTAAAGACTCATAAATCAAAATTAGACTTTTACATATAATATCCCAGACTCAGACACTTCGTTTTCTTTACCTTTTAATGAACAAAAATCTTGTATTGATTTATAATGTTGGGTTTGCAATACAAAGGAGGGTTCTCTTTAGTAAATCAAAAGCATTTAACAAGTTAAAGAAGAGGAATCTTTTTATTATCCTAGAAGTAGGCGAGTTCAAGAGAACCTAGTGATTCCCTCCTTTAGTCCATTTGTTTTTTTTTTCTCTCCCACTAGCAAGTGATTTGAAATGAGAGGACTGATTGGGGGCCATCCTCAAATTTGATATCAACAAGGCTGATTAGTAGTCACTTTCCTCCAAATTTCCTGCCTCTTTTCTCCCCCTCCCATACCCCCCAAAATGAACAGTGGCATACTATAATCAAAGCCAGGCTATCATGGATAAGTTTGGAGGAGTTGTACACACACCTGCCTTTTCTGTTCCCTTTGTTCCTCCCTTATTGGTTTCCAGGAGTGGGACAAAACAGGCCCCAGAAATGGAATACCTAGAGATTTTGTCTGAAAATTAAACTTCAGGTAAATTTAACTTAGTCCAAATAAAACCCAAGTCTTTGGGGGTATTAAAGCTAACCCTATTTGGATTCGGTTAGATCAAATAATTGGGTTTTGAAGATTGCACCATAGAATCTTCTCCTAAGATCCAGTTAAGGATATTGTCTGAATCAGGACAATGACAGCTACTGAAAGAGAAACTCCAACAAGTATTTCTTCAAAAGTTCAACTGATGGGAAACTGCATAGAGAATTACTGAGAGGAAAAGATGAGATAACTGAGTTGGAACATCTGAAAGCAACACCAAAAATATGCACTCATACACCAATAGCAAAAATCAAAGAATAAGAATTAATATTTTAGGATATTCCAACAGTCAAATCCTCTATTATACAGCATATCCATCTATACTGAAATAACTTGAAGGAAACCTAACTCTTAATAGGATTGTATTGTGACATGGGTAATTGGCTCTTTGAATGGCATACTCTTTCTATAATAAACAATATTACAAATGAATATATTGAAAGAGAAGTAAAACCTTTGTTGATAATTATATTTTCTACATTAAACTGAGATTAAGTGTTACTTTGCATGCACAGTCATTGTTAATCTTGATCTCAAAGATAATTGGTATTATACATATGTAGATTCTCTTATGTAATGATGATACTTAAGGAACTTAATTATGTGTCAAAAGAGATCTCTGAATAAACGGGCCTAGAAAGTCAAATGGATGCAAAGTGCTATGTCAAAATATTTAATTTGATGAAATTGTTATTATATTTAGTTGTTCAAAATCAGATTGAAAAAAATGAAGCAAATTTATTTATTTATACTTGTGAGGTGATATGAAGATCAGGTAAATCTGTTAGACATGACTCCATTTCATGGAATATTCTGCCCCCACCCCCACCCCCAAGAAATGAATGGCCTCAACCTACATTTTATAAGTTAGGACCCTTTTGTTCCAGAGTGTTTATTCAATCCTTAGTTTTCAGGATGCTAGTACTCCATAAGTACTAACACTCTCTTTATTGTAAGATTACAATAACAGATTCTTGCAACTCTGAAAACACTTCCCCTATCCCCTGTCTTTACTTTCCAGATAATTTGGAGAATGGGCATCTTCTAAGATATTTACTCTAACCTCATTCCTCCTTTCAAGTCAGATTTTATTTATCAGATCTAGGCTGCAGCTCTTCCTCCTGTTTCTCAAAGTTGTCATCACAACCCATTGCAATATATCAATATGTGATATTATAATCAGTTTTCAAGGCTCGTGTGAAGCAGATATTTCAACAGATAATTACAAGAGAAAGAAAAATGTTTTCAATGCAAAAGTTACTTTCTCTTCTTTGTCTTATTTTAGTTCTGGTTTTCCTTCTGTGATATTCACATTGAAAAAATATTTTGGCACAGATTTTTGTACTGAGATACATGCTAAATGTTATTAATAAAACAACCATAATCAAGAACAAAAATCATTACTTACAAACGTTTCCTGTGTTGTCAAAGCTTGTCAGAACATCTTCAATATTTAATAATCTGCTGTTGCATCTAAGAAAAAAAAAATAACCACCACCATTATCAGTGCAAAAAAAGGACAATGTCATATGTACAGCCATCACAATTTTTTTAAAGTCTTACCACCAGAGGGAGAAAAGGAAAAAGTCCATATCCTACTATTCTGTGTTCAAATTATAACTCATTAATCCCTGAAATGTAGTGGGCCTTTGTGAAAATATAGAACCTGAAGATAAAATGAACCGTTTTAATAGACAATAGACTGGTGTTCCCATTTCTTCATCTAGTTTTATTTTTTCCCCTGCTTTCAGTCCTGGGCTCCTTCTTTCATTTCCTCTTTCCTTGCACTTTTCCTCATTCATTTGTGGTTTGTGTACCACAGTTACTGATTCACACTGGTACTTTTTGTTATTTGAAGGTACAACCATATCAAGACTTCAGAATACAAAATAAAACTGTAACTATTATTCCAACTGAACAATTTGTATTTTCATTAGAAAAGGCTGCACATGCAAATTCTCTTACTCAGTGACAAATAGATTTTTGTCTTCTTACCTTTCCTCCATGCTCAATGCAAGATCAACAATACATAATTATTAATACATCGCCATAGCAACTATATCTATAATACAAAGTGAATATGATCAAATCATCATCTCTTTCTGGAACACAGGGGTGTATCAACAAATAAGAACCATGTAAAATTGAATGTTCTCATGAATAATATGCATGGCAAGCTGGAACTGTTCACTCAGATGTCTATTTTCAAATGATCAGTAAAATGTAGTCATGTTCATTGTCCCGTATATTGTTAGATGTTAAGAATTTAAAATCTATGCAGTACATAAAAGCTTGGTCTTAACCTCCTTAAGATTCAAAACATCCTAAGTAAACAAAAAAAACCCATTACAAAAAAAACAGAGTCATCTAAAACATACAGTGTAAAGACTGTAACAGCTACAACATAGGATCGACAGGTAGAACATTAGTGGAGGGCATTCATGAATACCAACTATCAGACAGAAAACATTATGAAAACTCTTTAATCTCACAACACATAAATAGATTCAGCCATAGTTTCAAGTGCTAGAGAATTCCTGGAAGCTTGACATTTGGACAAATCAGCCAATAATAGACACATACAGATAAATCATATTTGCATATCATTCCAAAAGAGGCAATTTAAAAACCTAAGAAGGAAATAAAAAGACCAGAACTCCTCCTCACCAGCAAACTATACCCATATAAGCAGGAACTCACATAAGACAAACAATCCAGCAGAAAACAATATCAACATCAAGCAGAAAAACAAAGGACCCCAATGTTCAACCCTGAGCTACATGTACTTCTCTTTTATTGGATTTTCTCCATATTGATCTATCCCTAACCTGGTCTTTCAAGGGTTCCAATGGTGCACCTTTCACCATTGTCCTGCTGGTCATTCTCTTCTGCTCTTTCCTTTCACCTTTTCCTCAGAGAGGTAGGGCTTCACATAATATTTCCCGATATTTGTGCCGTTAGTGAGAAATCTGGGTTGATTTTTCTCCATGTAGTTTTCTTGATATAAATAATAGTTTACCATTACCTTCTCATGGGCACTATTAACTGATGCCTTTTCCATTGTCACTGTGACCTTTTGTCTCCAGCATCTTCCTATATTGCTGCTGCCCAATATAAATGCCTCCTTACTTTAGCTGGCAGCTGAGATGACCATCATGCTTTGGGTCTTCTTGCTGAGAATATATTTTCTAGACATATATGCCTAACATATTTCACTAATCCCTTTCAAAATACCCCCATCATCACCATCACAATAAGGTGGGCAACCAATAATAGATGCTCCTTTTTAAAAAAATCAGATAATTAAATTGTTTAAATTCTTTGTGTAATCGCATTTAGTACCATGGCTATCTTCCTTCCCCATTACCACCACTATCCTACCACAGTCCTGGTTTTGGTTGTGCTTTCAGTATCAGTTTTCCTGAAGTATGTGGAACACATTTAATCATACATAGTTTTCATTTGTCTAGCCTAAAAACTGGTTTGTTTGTGTGAGTAACAGGACATGTAAAAGATTTCTCTGCTTTTACATATCTATCAACTTTTTTCCAAGAAAAATCACATCCTATTTTAAATTCTTTATGTACCTTGCTTAACAATGACATATGAATCTGTTACAAGAGTGCACGAAATGGAAAATGTGTTTTGTTTCAAATCTGAAATAATGATAGTGTATTGCAAAAGTTCTGCTGATCCATTCCAGATGGGCTGAAACAAAATTGGATTGCTGTTCCAACCAAAACAAAATCATCAAGTGGTATTCATGGAGTGAGAAGGCAAAGCTGCTATACATTTTCCCTCCTTCCCAAGCAGTTCTAAGTATGCAACATCCATAAACCATCTTATTATATCTTTCCTCCTTTTCTCTCTGCTTTCCTTCAAATTCCAGAGGCCCACCCACTTTCTAATATTCCCAGGGCCCTTATTTCTCTTCCCCTTCTGCAATTCCTCAGTTGTCATTAATAAGCTTAGATTTTTGCTGCTCTTATCCCTTATTTCAAAACATTTCAAACTCTAATATTTGTATTAGTCTAATAACTAAATCCAATTTAGTTTTGTATATCAACTGAATCATCAAATTTGGACATACTGTAAGCCACATGAAACTAGTTGGTCAGTGCATGGAGCTGTTTTTAACTGAACTGTTGGCACAGCACTATAAGCAGCTTGTTTTTCAAATAGGTCACATCTATGAAAATTTGGCATCAAATTCATCAAATCCATTCAAAAAGTCCTGTCAGACTTAACTCTAGTCTAGGCAATAAGCCATTCCTTTTTATTTTGCCTTTATTGTTTTTTTGCAAATAATTCAAGGTAGTGAACATATCTAACATACCTTCCTCCTCCTATTTTCCCCACAACTAGTCTATGAGCTGAGTTGGGCTGAGAGAGAATGATTGGCCCAAAGTCACCCAGATGGCTTTCATGACTAAAGCGAGACTAGAATTCACACTTTCCCACTTTCTAACATAGCGACTTAACCACTAGACCAAACTGGTCTTGTCATTAAGTAACTGAGGTAGTAACTGGTCATCATCTATTCAGAAACTTGCTTATACCAGAAAGTCACAAATCATATGACCCCACACACATATGGGTTCTGTGGTGTTTTTTTTCCCAGTACAATAGAGAAGCAGACTCAAATACCAATTAAATCTTTTCCCAATGGCATCTTTCAAAATCCATTTATTTGGCCAACAATGTGGTAAGAAGTTACTGCTGCAGGTGATGAGCAGGGTAAGTCTGAGGCCAAACAAAATATAAGTGTTGTATCCATAGAATCAAAGATTAGGTTCTTCAGTCTCAATGAATATGTGCATTGATAAACTGAACCAGTCAGTTCCTAGGACTATTAGTAAATTTAATGAGTATGCTAAATAAAATTGTAGAGACTGTTGATGATTATTGATAGTGAATAAGAGAGGATCAGTGCACTTAGACATGGATAAAAATAACCATCAATAGCTTCAACAAACTGAAAAATGAACAGACTCCTGGGAGACAGCATACTTATAGCTAACGAAGTTTTCAGTGGTGCAAGTTCTATTTCTGTTTGGCTCTATAATGTAACAGGAATGACTAACTGACAGTGCATCACATTAAATGTTTGTGATCCACTTAAAGTCTAGATGCTTCATTTCTGACCCTGTGGGATCATCTTCTTGAGGAAATTAGCAGCAAGGACAAAAGGCAATGGAACTTCATTTTAAAATTCCATAATTGGGAGAAACACATCACAGGCATATTTTTCTTGCCTTGTTATATGTACCCTTGTCCCCTTTATAGCATTTTATTCAAGTCTAAATATATTCTTTGCATATAGATAAGTATTAAATACAATAGGACAGTGCAAACAAAGGAGGGGAAATTATACAAACAATGACAGAAAGTACATTTTGGTGAGCTCTAATGGTCACAAGGCTGAGCTATTAGCAGCAATTAAGGACAGTGTTAGACAAAACTATTCACAATACTTATTTAATTATAAGGACTTAACAAACCTTGAAAAGTATAAACAGGAAGCAATTCAAACAATGCATGCTTATAGGCAGGTGAAGGTCAGTCTTAACTGAGCTCTGACAAACTTAACCTCTTCAGAGGTGGGGGAAAGATCCAGTAACACCAGCAAGGGAAAATCAAGAATGTAAATTCAAGGATAGAATAACAAGGAAAAAATACAAAGTTACCTTTTTTTTTCTAAACCCTATGATAGCTATTAGCAAATGTAGGACATAAGTAGGATAAGTAGCACAGCAATGAAAAAAAAAAGTAAAATGGAAAAAGAGAAGATCTTATTAAAGTTGCAGTATCAAGAACAAATCATAACAATGTAAAAATGCACAATAATGTGAAGACTGTTTCATATATAATTTCTATAACCTCATTTTTTGATAGTTTAGATTTGGAACATTTCAAGCCTTGCTTAAATTTAACCATTTTGTTGGTGTTCTGGAAGGAGATGTTTTAGCTGTGCATCTTTTACAAAATGGCCATATTCTCTATAATATGAATGTAGACATTGTATACATCATCACAATTTTTCTTGGGGAAAAAATAGAGCTCTGCTAATGCCTATGAATGTGAGTTCAACTTCTGAAATATGGGGGAAAGATGGGAGGGGTCTTAAATAGCTTCTGCTGTTTAATTACATTGAAGGAGGATTAAATAGACAGAAAATGCATGGTATTGTGTGATTTTTTTTTTAATGGGGATATTCTATAACAGAACAGCCATCAGGTAATTTAAATAATTTACATTTTTGTCTTGCTTCACTTTAATTCATTTTAATAATCCTGACTGAGGAAGAGCTACCTACTGCAGTGAAATCTTTCCCACTTGCTACATTACTTGATTCAGTGTCTGAATTAACTAGTTCTTCTCAGTTACAATTTTTTTGTGACACTAGAAAAATAGTGATGTGGCCCATGGTCAGCAGAATTCCAAGAATTTAGCTACTGTTTAAATCCTGGGGATGTAACACAAGGTTTCCCCCTACAGCTTTGGAAGTAGAAATAGACTGATTCATGATTCTTCATACAATCACCGTAGATAAGTAAAAGTTTTACTGGTATTAGAAAAGGACAGTTTGAAACAGAACAATTAGCTCCATTTCAGATAACAGATAATCAGAGTTGGAAGGGACCTTGTAGGTCATCTAATCCAACCCCTAGTGCAGGAGACCCTACACCATTTCTGACAAATGGCAGTCCAATCTCTTCTTGAAAGTCTCAAGTGATGGCGCTCCCACAACTTCCGAGGACAAGGTGTTCCATCGGTTGATTGTTTTCACTGTCAGAAAGTTTCTCCTTATTTCCAGGTTAAATCTCTCCTTGTTCAGTTTCCATCCATTATTCCTTGTCTGGCCTACAGAAGCTTTAGAAAATAGCTTGACCCCTTCCTCTCTGTGGCAGCCCCTCAAATATTGGAAGACTGCTATCATGTCTCCTCTGGTCCTTCTCTTCACTAGACCAGCCATGCCTAGTTCCTGTAACTGTTCTTCATATGTTTTAGTTTCCCGTCCCCTAATTTCGAAGTGTCCCCTTTGCAAGCAGACAGGCTTTGTCTCCCTCTGGGCAAAATGTGTGAAGCAGAGCCAGGCAGAAGCAGAGGCGATCCCGACATGCCGCCCACTCTGTCCCACTGTCGCTCACTTGCCTGCGGCTGCATCAAATAAGCACCCATGCAGGGTGTTGGGATCAGCTGGCTCCCTCATCCCCCATGCCTCTGCCTTCACTTCCTGCCGGTGCTGCCACACAAGCCTCCCAAGAGCCTCCCATGAGCCAGGCAGCCTCACAGCACGTCCGAATCACCTGTCTTCTCCCCATTCACCTCTGCCTCCATGCTTGGACTTATCAGTATTTGTGCTGCGCCAAGGAGCCAGGGGGCTGCAGCTACTGCCGGACACCATCAGCCCCCACACACTGGCCACCTCTCTTGCTGGCCATGCCCACCCCCAGGCTTATTATCAGAGTAGGGCTTATATTAGTCCCTCCCCAAAAAACCCAGGCTAGGGCTTGTTTTGGGGGTGGGTCTTATTTTTGGGAGACACGGTATATTTGGTTGCATCAAAAATACTAAAAAATCTTTATTGCATACTTTAAAACCTGGGATTTTTGCTCAATTTTCTCACCTTTATCCACATAAAAATAACATTTTTCAAGTAACAAAGCACAAAATCCCCTTTGGGCACAGTTAATAAATCAAAGGCTATTCTCTTCTGCAGGACCTTTGATAGGGAAGATTTCATCCTGCAGAGTCTCTATAGAGTCCAAGATTGCATTAAAAACAAATTTGAACTTTGCTGATATTTCTTTTCAATTTCTGCCATAGCCAACCTGGAGTGTTAGAATCTTGAAAATTTATGGAAACTCAGTGTTCACAGTTTTATAATAGAAACTCTTCCAGAAATTATTCTCCAGGTTTTATTGACAGAACTATTTAAATTTAAATTTTTATTTATTTATCAAGGCAATTTGGGGGTGCTCTAAGACATTGGGATACAATAATCTAAGTACATGTTCTTATCTGTCCTGAAGGTAAGGTTTTGTAAACCTAGTTTCCACAAATATAAAATAAATGGGATGTTTTTATCCATGGTATCAAAAAGTCCGTAAGTGCCTCTGCCACTGTTCTGCCAGGCTAGCAGTTTACCATCTCCACGGCTGTTCCACTGCCAGTTCCCTCATCACGGCTGCTCCACTGGCTCCTGGGCTATACTCACTCTTCCAGGTTGTGCCATTGTTGGCTTGCAAACTCATCCAGTTCTCTGGATACACCACCACTCAGCTTGCCACTCAGCTGCCTGGTACTCAGCTACTCTTACAGTTTGCCATTCCTCCAGACACTACTGCTCACTGCTAAGCCTTTTTTTTTTTTTTGCTTTTTTCCTCCTTTTTTCTTTTCATTCTTTTCTTTTCTGCATCTTTTCCCTCCTCCAATCCTCCTTCTCCCTCTTCTTCTCCCTCTTTTCTTCCTCTCCTTCCATTTTCTTCACTGAGTAGAATAAATTTTTATTTGCCACAACGCCACATTTCCTCCATCACTGCTATTATCTTCTGTTTTCCTGAGCTTGCCTGCTCTGCTAGAATGTAATATGTTGGAGGACAACCTGACTATGAAGATAGGCCTCTGTAAAATTACAGAATTAATCCATTCCTTTGGATTTATAGTATGCATTTATATTAACACTGTAGTAATAACCTAATGACGGCTTTACTTTAGAAAAAAAAGATCTGGTTCTTCTACAACTTTTCTGTTCCAATTCACTATGTAAACTACTTTTATCTTTGTATTTTTAAATATAAACTTATATTTTTATCATATACTCCTGGTGATTTTGCAACACTAAATGAAGTTTATTCAACAGTTAGAAACAGTACTGTGACATTGTTTAAGAGATCAAAAAAATTACAAGAAGCTTATAAAGAAAAAGTAGGCAGATACAGTAGTTCACCATACCTTATTGTCAGGCATGACCACATGTGAAGGTTCACTGATTTGTTGCTAAAATCTGCATACAGACAGGAGGTTGAACAACTAGCCTTGTGGCGCAACCAGAACAATCTTGAACTAAATACACTCAAAACAATAGAAATGGTGATAGATTTTTAGGAGAAACCCACCTATATTACTGCCTCTTACAATATTAGACAACACAGTATCAACAATAGAGACCTTCAAGTTTCTAGATTCTATCTTATCTCAAGACTTAAAATGTACACCTAACATCAAAAACATCAAAAAGCACAACAAAGAATGTTCTTTCTGCACCAACTCAGAAAACTCAAACTGCCCAAACAGCTGCTGATTCAGTTCTACAGAGGAATTATTGAGTCTGTCATCTGCACCTCTATAACTGTCTGGTTTGGCTCTGCAACCAAACAAGACAAACACAGACTTCAAGGGATAATTAGATCTGCAGAAAAAACAATTGCTACCAACCTTCCTTCCATCGAGGACCTGTATACTGCACAAGTCAAAAAGAGGGCTGTGAAAATACTTACAGACCCTTCACATCCTGGACATGAATTGTTTCAACTCTTACCCTCAAAACGACATTATAAGGGCACTACACACCAGAACAACTAGACACAAAGACAATTTTTTCCTGAACGTCATCATTCTGCTAAACAACTAATTCCCGCAACACTGTCAAATTATTTACTAAGACTGTATTACTGTTCTTCTTCTTATCCTTCCTAGTACCTTTCTCTTCCCACTTATGACTATAACCGTGTTACTTGTATCTTTACAATTTATATTGCTTTGTTTCCTAATATTATTTGATTGCTTATTAGTAACCTATGACTATAACTAAGTGTTGTATCTTATGGTTCTTGATGAATGTATTTTATTTTTTTCTTTATGTACACTTAGAGCATATGCACCAAAGACAAATTCCTTGTGTGTCCAATCACATTTGGCCAATAAAGAATTCTAAAAGCATATGCACAGAGATCGCCTCAACTAATGGTCATCACTTGGTTAGAGTTAGATAAGAGTCAACGGCAATCAAATGGGTTGGATTTAATTCACTTGTGAATATGTAAGGACTCTAGACTGATAGGGTAACAGAAAATTTACTCTAGAAATAGACAGTGTATATGAAAGTCCAATTCAACTTAACATTTTAACTGATGATAGAATTTTGAGTCCAGCCTTGGCTGAAATAATTCAATCTTGTCATTAAAACTAAAAACTAAAAAAAGGAAAATAAACGATATGCAGACACAGAAAATATTTGCAGAACTAAAATAATATTTACCTTAATGATATAATATAGTCAGGATAATAGTTACTTTTGTACTGAAACCAAGATCTTGAGTCATCTTCTATCACGTTACTGTCCTTAGTTATTGAAAAGAGGCCAAATGAAGCAAATCGTCTTACTGATATTTGCTGAAGGTTGGCATTCTCCAAGGGCTTTTGCTTCAAAACCTATAATGAAAAACATCATCTCAAACTAAGGAAGCTGCAGCATGTTTGAATAAACTTGAAAACATACTGTAAAATCAATTAACATTCGTTTGAAAATGTGTTGAATTATGTTTGTTAAAGAGAGAATAATTGGATTGTCCAGAATCTGTATCATTTGCCATTTCTTTTGAGGAGCAATATGATGATTGTTTTGTTAGACAATGTCTTTCATGGTCTGTTTGAAATATACAGTACATACTGGTAACAGAATAACAGAGTTAGAAGAGACTTTGGAAATCTTCTAGTCCAACCCCCTGATCAAGCAGGAAACCCCATACCACCTCAGAGACACAGTTGCCCAATCTCTTCTAGAGCTATTTACAACTTATATTTCATACACACACCTCATTTCGTTGCACCCGCTTGCGAGTGTAATGACAAATAAATTCTTATGTCTTATGTCTTATACAACATTCTACAAGTGAGTGCTGCTCCATATATTATAGCATGCCTTACAATAGGAAGCAACATCTGGCAAGAAGGAAGGAAAGCACCAGTTTGGTGAATGGTTAAGGTGCTGGCCTAGAAACCAGGAAACTATTTTTCTTCCATCTTTGGCATGAAAGCGAGCTGTGTGTGACTTTGGCTAGTCATTTTCTCTCAGTCCAACCTACCACACAGTGGTATATTTGCATCCTTGAGCTACTTATAAAAGGAATAAAAGCAGGATGAAAAAAATTCTAAACAAATAAATAAACTACAGGATGAGAATCAGCTATTATACTGACCAGTATTTGCTTCATGGAACAGGTACGCAAACTTACAATACCTTTCTATTCTTTGCACATATTGGTAATAGCACAAAACACTATTGCACAAAACACTATTGTGTATTGCACTGTAAGAATATATTATTATGTCTGTCACACACTTAGACTGGATTTGGTATTTTTTATCCATCAAGTCTTTTCCTAGTAACTAAAATTGGCAGATGTTTCAGGTATCGTCACTTGTCACGGGATGTAAACTGTTCCAAATAAAGCTGCCTTCTGCAATTGACTGGTGGTGATTTTGTCAATGCCCAAGGTGTTCAAGCAGTGCTCCAGATGTTTTGGAAATGCAACCAAGGCGTCTATAAACTATTGCTACTACCTTTGCTTTCTTTTGCCACCGTCATTCTATATTATTACTATTATTATTATTATTATTATTATTATTATTATTATTATTATTATTATTATCATCATCATCATCATCATCATCATCATCATCATCATCATCATCATCATCATTATTTCAAACTGCAAAGTTAAGCCCTTTCATTATAAAAAGCAGGTGTGATAGCAAGTTTCAGAGCAGGACATCCCCCGACACAGAATCGCTATTCAGACCTAAAGCAGAGTTGGTCCAGTTCAGTGTCAAGTCAGACCCATTTCCCCCGGGGCTTATTCAAATATAAAAAGAATAACGCAGACTGCCAGGATCTCCCTGAAGAGATGCAAGAGCTGTATAACAGACAGCAAGAGAACCGTCGGTTCTGCTCCTTTGCCCTGGCAGCCAGTTATTAGCTTGCAAGAAAGCCGTTGGGGGCGTCATTCGAGATCGGTTTTTACCGCCTCATCAGTGAAACAGAGGCAGCAAAATAACTTATATTCAAAGGAAGCGAAGCGAAACCATTGCCCATCTGCAATGCTAGAGAAATGGCAGGGGATGCGACAGGGTTCCTGGGGATGGGGAGGACAACAAGCAGCTTTGGCCGTTGACTTTTCTTACCTGTCTGAGAAGCGTCCAGCGGGCTTTGGCGGCTGCCTGCTTGCTCCTTTTCCCGGCGTCTCCCTCTTGGTTTTCCGCTTGAGCCCTGTCAGCTGGAGCAGGGCAAGCCCCCAGGAAAGGTTCTGCAGCCATGCTTATGCCAGCTCTCCCTTCTTCCTCTGCTCTAAACTCGAACTTGAACGAGCGCGCCAAGAAATAAATCGTGAGGTGAATGGCGGGGGCAAAGGGAGTCCAGAAAGAATAACCCTAAACTTACTCGGGAACCGGTCGCCTCCCCAAAAAGTAGCGACCGAGGCACAAGAAACAGCCTGGGAGCTGAGAAGCTTTTGCCCGAACCTTATTCAGCAAGAGTTGCTTAAAACCTCCCATTTAGCATCTAGGAGCATGAGAAGAGGACGGAATCATCTTTGATGCGGGCAAGGAAGCGGCCGTTTGACAGCAGCACGGCTACGGGAAAAGGATGCAGTTAGTGAAAGATTATTGCCTGTTGCGAAGAGCTAAGCTCGTCTCTTTTATTGCCACGGCAACGGAAAGCGTTGCCCGATTTTTAACCAAACTTTTTTTTAACATTTAAAAAAAAAGAAAGAAAAAGAATGCAGACCCTGGTCGCGAATCGGGCGGCGTTTTAGTTGCCCCAGACCAAAATGGAGATTTCGCATTTTATTTGAGGGCACAGAAAATGGCCATGTTGATAAAGGGCAAAGCGAAGACTCAGGGAAACCGTCGGCTTCTGCCATCTTGGTTGTGGGCAAGCATTGCGGTGTATGCAGAGGAAGGTTTCAGTCGCCGGTTTAATAAGTCATCGTCGTTCGCCTTTTCTATTGCTGCTTGTCTGTGATCAATAGTAAGTTGACTGTCGCTTTCCCTAAGATTCCTGTTTCATTCTGGATTGTCAAGTTTCCTCCTTGATAGGGTGATTAAAAGGTAAAAAGTTGGTCGTAATATTCCTATTGATTTGATTAATAAATTCCAGTGGTTAGAGATAACTGCTGCTTTGCTTTGAAACAGTTTGAAGCGAGAAATCAAGCCAAAAGAAGGCTCGAGTTCTCCCGGTATCTAGGAATCGAACTGTTGTGATAAAGCATATTTTCAACTGTAATGTAAGGGCAAAAAAGTTGAGACTAGATAAGCAATTCTAAAACGCTGTACTGCACAATGAACTGCTATAGTAAGGGATATGTATTAAGAGTCCACTAAATTCATCTAGGCTTAACTTTGAGTAAGCATGAAATAGTAGTCCCAAAGGTGCTTTTTCAAGAGGCAACTGGAGTTTCTGGTTTTTCTTTGAAGACGTTTTGCTGCTTATCCAAGAATTTCTTTGCTTCTTGGATGTGAAGCGAAACGTCTTCAAAAAAAAAAACCAAAACTGAAAAGTCCAGTTGTACCAAAATGTATGTACAAATGGGGCTCCCCATCACAACCAATTTTGTGCAGTGGTTAACGTGCTTGCTTAGAAAGCAGGAAATTGTGAGTTCTAATCCTACCTTAGGTAGGATGGCTGGCTGTGCGATTTGGGGCCAGTCATTCTCTCGTAGCCTACTGTAACTGGTGCAAAACATGGTGGTGCAGCCAGTTCTTGGGGTCCCTAGGGTGGCCCATGTTACACTGCAGTTCTGTGAGCTGCCCTGGCAGGAGATTTGCTTCTGAGTACAGTTCAAGATGTTGGTTATCACTATTAAATCCCTTCACGACATGGGCCAGGCTATCTGAGTAACCCTCACACCCACTCATGCCAGCAGACGGGGCTGTTGACCCCATCGATCAAGGAATTTCAAGTGGTGGCATCCAGGAGAAGAGCCTTTTCTGCCGTGACTCCTGTCCTGAGATCTAAATTTCCATAAAAGCCTGAAGATCTGGTTCTGTCAGTTGGCCTGGGGCTCCAGTGCATCACACTGGAAGTGGCTGATGGATTAAGACAAGACTCCTCCTCTCCCCTGTTTGCATTCTACTCCCTTCCTTCCCATCTTTTTAATTATAAATTATTCAGAGTATTTATTGCTTCAATGTTTTATTGGCTTTTAATGAGGCACCCAGAATTCTAGTTGAGATGGGTTACAAGTCAAATAAATTAAAAATAAAATTCTCTCTCTCTCTCTCTCTCTCTCTCTCTCTCTCTCTCTCTCTCTCTCTCTTATATATATATATATATATATATATATATATATATATATATATATATATATATATATATATATATAGTGTGTGTGTGTGTGTGTGTGTGTGTGTGTGTTTTCTTAAGTTTTCGCAGGTATTTATATGTATGGTATTCAGCTTTGTTTTCCCATGTCATTATAGTTGTGCTTTTAAAGTTGTAGCAACGTTTCAATCAAGCAGAACACAGCAAACTCCAAGACCAAAAAACACAGACCAAGACTCCCAACCAATCAGGATGAAGAAAAAAACCATTCTGGCACAGCAGTAGGCTAGCCCCAAATTTAAAACAGAAACAGCTGTGAAGGTCTGACTCACAGACGAACACTATACAGAAGCCTGATGATGGCAGATGAGATTCTGCTGAAACGTTGCTACAACTTTAAAAGCACAACTATAATGACGTGGGAAAATACCCGAACAAAGCTGAATACATACATACATACATACATACATACATACATACATACATACATACATGTCTGTGTCTATGTTTGTGTCTGCATCAGCGCACAGGAACCTTTAAGTTGATTATTATCCCTCTGATTTACTCTCTGTGTTTATCTACACATCTTTGAAGATGGTCCAGTAACATTGGTCAGGAATATTAATGCATAACATTGTATCAAAGTATTACATCCTCAACCCATCTCTAACCTGATGCAGAAGCAGGTTCTACCCGACTTTCAATGCTGTATTTCAGATTGTTGTCACAAATGTGTTGAGTGGTCAGAGTGCCACAAATCTAGGTAAGTCTTGAAGTGTCCTACACTGCTACTATTGGCCACCTGGTGGCTACTGCAAACATAACCCTATGTGGTCAATGCTTATTAAATTTCAGGGCCATTTATATTTTGGCAATGCAAGAATCATACAGAAAGTGGATGTCTTAGACCTCTTCTCACACCCTCACACTTGGCTTGTCTTTTGATATGGGATGATAGCAGGTATTTCCTATCATTATTATATACCTTCCTATCAAGTTAATCCCAACAAGAAGCATACCTCAATTGGATAAACAAGACTCAAAAGCTGGAAATATGGTTGTGGACATTTTAATAATCAGATTAAAGATGGAGGAATTAGTATCTGTGTTGTGAATATTGGAGAATAGATATTATTGTAACAATTATATAAAGTTAAATAGTTGATATAAAGAATCAATCTAGCCATTAATGACCTGCAGCATTCTTTCTCACTGATACAATGGTGAGATTACAGTATTGGAAATATTGGACCAGTTAATTCCTTGAACCTGTGAGGTCCCTTGGTTGTTCAGCAAATAAAGCACTTGGCATTTACTCCTTAAGTTCTTAGTATAAGTCTTGTGCCACCCTTAAGGAGGTTCAATAAAATTATATTGAGGTTTTTTGTTGTGAAATAATGACCTACCTTTTGACAAATGGAAATGAAGAGCCAATTTGGAATCTGAATTCTAGTCCCGCCTTAAATTCAAAACTAGCTGTGCGACCTTAAGCCAGTCATTCTCTCAGACCTAGAAAGGACACAACGGCAAGTCACTTCGAAATTTTGCCAAGAAAATTGCAGGGATTTCTCCAGGTAGTCACTAAGAATAAGCAGTAGCTTGGGCATAACTATCTTTTGAAAAATATTAAATATAGTGTGATTTTTAATATGAGTACTGTTTTTAGAAACCAGTAATGTTACAAAGTCTCAGGTTTGTTTATAATTTTTCTTCCATTAAAACTGTAATTTCTTTTTTCTCTTCCAGGTCTGAACCAGTAGAATTGAAGACTATACATTTGAAAGTGAAACATTTACTGCCTGTGACTAGTTTACTTGGATTTGATATTACTTTGGATTCTAACAGTTCTCAAAATAAGATGAAGAATCAAGCAAGATGAATATTTTGTCATCATGTATTCAGGCATTAAATATTTTCCTTCTTTTTTGAAAGGCAGCATTGGTCACCTCATGAACTATTTTAAATGTTCCTCCACTTCATCTGTAAGATTTTGTAGTCAAACAAAGCAACAAGTATTTTTCTTTACAACGTGTTTTAGAAATGTATGCATTGTTCCTTATTCCCAGGGAAGCATTCAGTCAAGGAGGTTTTTTGCCTGCAAGGTAGGTAAGCTATTTGAATAAATCATTCTGGCCAATAAATATTTTGGCCCTTACGCTATAAAAAAATGCCTTTTTCCTTGTTTCAGTGACTCACTAAAATTGTTAAGACAGAAAATATGTTATAAAACCATAATACTTACTTCTTGGGTTTCTATTCTGGATTCAATTGTAATTGGACAGTGAGATGGATAACATAGAAATTTAACAAATAAATTAAAATTGGGATCTGCTATTCCAGCTTTTTTTTTTAAAAAAAACCCTGTTTATTCACTGAAAATCCAGTAACAGTCTACAGTCCAATAGAATAAAGATATTTTTCCTTTCTTCCAAACACAATTTCTAAATTCTGTAGTCAGAAATTTAATTCAAATAGCCATATTTTATATTTATAGAATGAAAATATTGAATTAAGAACTGGGAGAATATCAAAAGGAATCTCTAAAGTTTTCATCTTCTATGGAGTTTATAGAAAATAAAAAGCATGGAACTAAGTAGGACTAATCCAACTTATATTTTATATTAGATCAGGAAGAGAAAGATAATGGAAATTAGGAGGATGAATGTGTGTTGGATATGTTCACCACCTTAAGTTATTTGTAACAATAATAATGATGGAATACAAACAAATAAATACAGTAGCATTGCTATTGCTAAACAATTGTTTAATATTGCTAAGATCTTTTCATCTGTATAGTAGTTTATATATTTTTGTCATAATTTCCTTACATTTTTAATTTACAATTTATTATGTTTTCAAATATAGATAGTCTTATCATTTGGCAATGTTTTAGAATAATAGAAGAATAGATAAGTCTATTGAACCAAACTGAATTTGCAGATTATAACATCATGCATTACTAGCATGTGCAAATGATATCATCATACATATTGCGTTTACTTTACCTTCAACCCAATTCATTGGTCCTTGAATTTGTATACAAGTATTAAAATGTTATAAATTGTCCATAGATCAAAGATTCCATATCATTCTTAATGGACAGAGTTCCTTGCCATGAGCAAATAGAGTGCCTATTTTGTTCTCATATTGTGAGGTTATCTGTGT
This sequence comes from Pseudonaja textilis, assembly GCF_049901715.1. NCBI lineage: Eukaryota > Metazoa > Chordata > Lepidosauria > Squamata > Elapidae > Pseudonaja > Pseudonaja textilis. Next base: position 42,166,722 of record NC_141990.1, read on the forward strand.
GGATAAATGGAGAGTCATTTTAAAAACAAATATTGACTTTGCTAATACAATTCATATTCACATTCTTATGTTATCAATAGCAGCCAGTGCTAGCTCTGGACAGCATTGAGATCACAGGAAGAGAAGGATTCTTTCAGAATTAAGAATCTGCTATTTGCAATTCAAAGGAAGTAGTCCTATTACTGATAAAGAAGAGTCATTTGATTTAAAAAAATATTCACATAGATTTCCTACATATTTGGTTATTAACTTAATTTTCTGGAATAGGATATACAAAATTATTAAGGGTTTCTTAGTTGGTTTCTAATTTCAGATTGTATACTGTAAAATAAATCCTGCTTATTAACATTTAGCATTTCATATATTTTCCTAGGATCTTCTGAAAGCAGAGCAAAAGAACTGGAGGGATTGTTCAGCAAACTACATAGATTTGAGAGAGAGAATTAAACAAAAATTGGAAAAACACTATGACAGTCATTCGTCAGGTCTAAATAGCCTGATGGTAAGAATTATAAAAGTTGCTAGCTTGCTTATGATACTGATTCAGATAATATTTTGAAAATTATTTAAAGAGATGTCTCTATGATAATACTTGTCTTGTTAGCAACCGCATATACATAGCTCATTTAAACATTCAAAGTAATTTACGTGCATTACTTCCATATTATCCCCACCATACATCTATAATGTATTATTATTAACCCAATTCTATATATTGTGAGACTGAAGGAGAATAATTTTCATTGATCTATTTACTGAATACATTGGAAAAATAAAATTGAGATTTCTTCAAACCAAGATTTAAAACCAATGTGACAAAGGTTTTTTCCATCAAAATAAAACAATTTTGCAATATGTCCATCATGTTCATTCCAGAGTTTGAAAATCCATTTACGTTTATTGAAGTTAATGCCTTGTATTTCACTAGGAGGGTTTTTTTTAACCTATTTGTTTTTAAAGACATTTCATGATTATACTGTACACTCGTATTCCATTTGTTTCTGCCAAGTTCTGAATATTTTTCTAAACACTTACTGCCTGCCTAGGAGAACAAATGTAATACTTATTGACTGACTCTGAGCCAGTTTTGTGCTCTCAACACAATCTTTTTATATGATTGTTCTTGTAGGGAGTAATGGGAGAAGGGACCATGAGTCATTACCTAGACTAGAGCTTCTAAATGAACAAGTTATAAATCTAATAAATAACATGGGAGGTTGCATTACATTTCTATATGAAGGGATCTCAGAATTAATTATACCAAGAATATAGAAACATTTGTAAACAACTTTGGATGATCTTGAAAAATAAACCAGAATCAGATGTACTCATACCTTGGGTGTGTTGCATAACTGATAAGTAAAAACAAACTCCAGAAGAAGGCAAATGGCAAACAACTTTCCGATTTTTGCCAAGGAAGCCACATGGATATGTCCATGATATTGTTAGGAACCAAGCTTAGCTTAACCAAAATAGTATATATTAATGGTCCTGAACTTTATCTCATTCTTTAATAACTGAGAAGTATATATGCATAAATGTACTAGTAGCAGCTAGATATATGTATTAGTTCCTATAGTAAAACATATGTTTTAGATGGGAGAAATACTGTATTCTCCATTGAGTCGAAGGGAGAATCCAGGCTGGGTAGCCTCTAGCCTCATTGCTCTACCGATCGAGTTGAATTCTGAGGACATACCCCCCTGGTAACAGTCCCTAGTTCTTCACTTGATCTCATCTCATTCTGACCACCCTAAAAGGGCTCTGATTTGTTGGAATTTGTTGAAGAATTATTCTACTCCCTGGATTCTCTTCTTCCTTTAGATTCACGAAAAGGTTTGACAGCTGTCCAGCTTTGCAGAGTGGTTTGATTAACACTCTGCAACTGTAGGTAATCCTTGCTTACCAACCACTCCTTCAGTGATCAGTTGAAGTTACAGTAGCCTGCATTCTTCAAAGTTGTGGCCATTACAATGTCCCAGTGATCATATGACTTGATTAACTACTGCACATTTATGACAATTGCAGTGTCCTACAGTGATGTGACTATCATTTGTGAACTTTACAACTAGCTTCCAACAAGCAAAATCAATGAAATTCGCCACTTGCGTTCATGTAATGTTGCACTTAACCGCAGGCATGTGACATGATGGCACCATCACATGACATTTAACTTTAGGATCACATTATTTGGTGATGAAATTGCCTGTGTCAATTGCTGTCAGTTGGGGACTACCTGTATTACCATAAAGTTTCTACGAATTGAGGGAGATGAAAAGGCTATCGACTGAGATGTGATGATCATGGAATAAAAATCAGATGTTCAGAATGGTATAAACCAGTTTTTCCCAACTTTGGCTTGTTTGAGATGGGTAGACTTCAACTTCCAGAATGCTGATGGGGGGATTCTAAGAGTTGAGGTCCACCCATCTCAAAGTGGTCAAGATTGAGAACCAGTGGTATAAACTAAGACTATTTCTTTGAGTTATTAGATCTTTACAACAGCTTTCTTCAAATTGTATGAGCTTGTGGTACATGAGGTGCTGTCACAAAGAGGTGTGGGTCGATTTATTTTCCAAAACTCTTGAGTGTAGGATAAGAAGCAATGAATAAAGCTCACTAAATACAACCTGGAACTAAAGAGAAACTTAGTGACAATAAGAACAATTAACCAATGGAACAGCTCTTCTACACCCCACCCACCCCAAAATTGTGGGTGTGCCTTTGCTGGAAGTTTTGAAGAAAGTATTGAACAACCAATTGTCAGGGATGATGTAAGATCTCCTGCCGTAGGACAAGTGGTTGGACTAGAAGACTTTCAAGGTCCTTTCCAGCCCTATGCTTCTGTGATTCTAATACTGCATTTACCAGAATACTCACTTGACAGTAATTGAGGATTCTGAGACTTGTAGTCCTACTACACGTGGAAGACAATTTGGAGAGAAATGCTAAATCCTACAGTTTTTATGTTACATGAGGAATATGAAGGAGCATATTTTTCTTCTAATTATATAGAAATTCCATGGACCTCAAAAAAGCTCTGTTTATTGTACAAGAATTTGATGAAATATAATTACAGATAATGGCATAATTCTAAATGCTTTGTAATGGATCCATCTTTCTGTTAATGTTAAACAGATTAAATTTGGAGACTATATTTACTTTGAAGAAAATGGCTGCATATTTCGTTCAAAGCTAGGAGAAGTAGGTATGGTTATTATATTACTAAAATTAATTTTTTTTAGTCTCTATGTAGCTTTAATAGATTAAAAGAAACTTTCAATAAAATCTTATTAAAACAGTGTGTTACATTAGGCAGGAAAAGGTATATGTTATCTCAGCAAAATTGGTTAGGATCACATCCGGTCAGAGAGAAGCTTGAGCAGGAAGCCACATATCTTAGGTTTCATGCTACAAGATGTAAGATCTTGCATTTAGGTGTTAGTTATTTTTATTTAAAAATTATGTTTCATTCGGAATTTATGTAAGTAGCTTTAGCCTTTGTGAATCTCAGAGAGGATAGTTGGACAATTCCATTAACTTCAGCAATGAAACTCCATTCATAAGAAAATGTTTTTGAGGGGTAAATTTCATTCAAAGTAGTTTTTTAAAAAGTTAACATAAATGTCCATGTAATGTCCATGCAAAGTAATTCTGTCTTCTAGATTTTAATTTTATTTAGCAATTTTACAATTGTGTAACACATAAACTATAGAAGTTCCCTTCCAAATATTATAGAACAATATTTTACAACTTTAAGATGTGTGCACTTCAACTCCCAGAATTCCTCAGTCAGCCAGTCATATAAGCATATGCCATACACATACATACTTATGGTGGCCATTTTACTTTTTAAAAAATAAAGAATGTGGGACAAAATGTACTTAAAATAACCAATTAATTTTGTGTTATCTTTTTAAATAGTGGTGTCATATCTCTTCCATGACTTTGCCAATATATTTAGATGTGATTAGGGAATAAAATATATTTAAAATCACTTTTTGTTTTCATTTTTTGCACAAAATTTAAGGTAGAATTTTTGAAATAAAAAGTACATGACCATAGTTTTTCCCATTTCACTGTGATTAAGGTCCATCTATCCATCAATCACTTGATCAATGGAGAAAATTGATGTGGTTGCTAAGAATCAACATCATCTTGGCACTCAGTCAATCCACATCCATTAAAGCAGTGTCAAATCATAAATTCATACCACTGAATCTGGGTAACCTTAGCACAATCCTAAGATCTGTATATATAAGATTAATCCCAAAACATTACATCTATAAATACATTCAGCGGTATATCAGAACAATTGATGAATCTTTGCACTAATTCTCCCATTTTACACTGTTTTGTGTATTGTAGATGAAGAGAACTACGAAGCATTACTTAGCACAGAAGCTCTACCCTTTGAAAATTCTTTTATCCAGCAAATCCGAATTTCCCCAGATCATGAATATATGGCTGCTGGAATTAAAAGTGCCAGCTCTGAAGAATGTGCTTGTATTATTGTGAAACTACATCCAGTATCAAAAGTGGAATGCGTTATCCCAAATGCATTTAGCTTTGGTAAGCATTTAGTAAAAAGGGAATCTGCATCCAGATGAAAGTATCTTAGACCAGGGGTCGCCAACCTTTTGGACCTCAGTGACCACCAAACTCATAATTTTAGATCCCAGGGACCACTAACTGGTTCTGTGGTTGTGATCTAATTTCTGGGTATGGCTTGGTGGTCGTGTGACTGGCTGGGCATGGCTTGTATGTAAATATTATAAATATTTATATAAATATTGAATTTTTTTATAAAAAAAGCAACTTTTACCCAAAATCAGGCAAAGCAGGCAGGCAGATTGAGTTATTCACAGAATCACAGATTCATTCAGAAATCTATCCATCTGCCATTGGCTAGCTCAGTCTGTCACATAAAATTTGCTTGAAAGCAAACTCACAAAATTAACTCACAACACACCATGCATGTAAATATTGATTTTTTTTATAAAAAAGCAACTTTTATCCAACATCAGGCAAAGCAGGCAAATTGAGTTGCTCACAGAATCATTTAGTGATCTATCTGCCATTGGCTAGCTCAGTCTCTTAAATTTGCTTGCCATGAGTCTGCACTGAATTTGCTTGCAAGCAAACCTTCAGTCCTAAGGGAGGTTTGGCTGTGCTTAGCTAGAAAGCAAGAAATCCAACCATTTCCTGCTTCCTAGTTTATCTAAATCTCCTGGCGCGGCAGAACAGATGATGGTCGGAAAAAGGAAAAATAGCAACTTAGCAGACACGTTTGCCGGGTAAGGAGTGAGTGGGCGGGGAGGGTTCCCGTGGGCCATGTGGGCTGAGCAGCTTTGAGATTTCTCTCAAAGAGAGAATGGTCCACCAAAATTTTCTCACAGCCCACCAGTGGGCCATGGCCATTGGTTGACTGCTGTCTTAGACACATGGGCAAATAACTTGGAAATCATGTGGAAGTGCTGAAAACAAACCTTTCAGGCATAGTTATTGCCTAAGCTCTTATTGGATTAGCGTTTGTCTTACAGTCTTGCTGAGTGATTTGAATAACTCTAGCATAAATCCCTTGTGTTAGACTGATGCAGCTTTCTTAAACCTGGTTCCTTGCATATGTGCAACTCTGTTACAACATGCTAAATCCATTTGGTTGCAATTTCATAATTTTTAGATTTGCCAAATAACCTGAAGTTGGGTGGGTGGGTATAAGTTAGGGCAAATGGGCAAAACATAGAATGTCCCAATGCAAGTTCCACACCTCTTTGTAAATGTATCTTGATTACAGACTACATAAGAGCAGGAGCTTGTGTCTCAAAGCTCATTTCATTATCCTCATGAAACTTTTGGATATTTCTAAATCTGGATATGTATAATTCTATATTCAGCAGCCCCCTAGTTCACTAATTTTAATGAATCTTTCCTCATAATAAAACCCAAACTGGTTTTATGTTGAAATTAAGAGCAGCTGAAATTTCCTTCTTCCAAACAATGGAAACAAATTAAACTTGCTTAAAATGGCCCATTTCAAAGGATGTTGGTATTTCTATTTGCTAAGGTATTAAGTATTTCTGTAAAAACTACCAACTGATCAGTATAGGAAGGTGCAAATGTAAGAAAACATAACTTTTACATACATTTGCACAAGTGAACTTTGGGATTTTTGTTTGTTTATTTGTATTCTGCCTATCCGGAATTGAAGGAACGATATATAATACTCTCCAATTTTGTGCCATTAAAAACAACCCTGTGAATTGGGTTGGATAAAAATGTAGTAACTGGCCTAATGTCATCTGCTGAATTTTCATGGCTCAGTGAAAATTTAAACCGTGATCTTCCTAATCCAACAGTCACACTGTCTTATTATTTGGATTTCAGTCCACTTCATTAATTATATAAAATATTGTCCTAAACTGAAACATACATACATATTGGGAAGGACATTTTAAAGAGAAATCATATGCAAGAACTACAAACAGTAACAATTACTGCAAAGCTTATATGCGGGGAAAAGCATTGTGACATTTGGTACGAGAGATGTCACAGATGTTAATAGGCCATCATAATAGTGGAATGCACACAAGTCAAAAGCTGCAATGAATATTTTCATTTAATGAAAAGAAGGACTAGAGGAGACATGATAGCAGTGTTCCAATATCTCAGGGGCTGCCACAAAGAAGAGGGAGTCAAGCTATTCTCCAAAGCAGCTGAGGGCAGGACAAGAAGCAATGGGTGGAAACTAATCAAGGAGAGAAGCAACTTAGAACTAAGGAGAAATTTCCTGACAGTTAGAATAATTAATCAGTGGAACAACTTGCCTCCAGAAGTTGTGGATGTTCCAACACTGGAAGTTTTTAAAAAGATGTTGAATAACCATTTGTCTGAAGTGGTGTAGGGTTTCCTGCCTAGGCAGGGGGTTGGACTAGAAGACCTCCAAGGTCCCTTCCAACTCTGTTATTCTATTCTAATATACTAGGTATCGTTATATTTTTTATTTTCACAATGGTAAAATAGTGTTGTTTGGGCACTTAAAGAAATAGAAGGACTGACAGTTGCAGTCCAGGAAGGAATACATCCTGCACAGTGATACTTATTGCACACTGATTGTGCAGGAAAGAAAATTTTGGAAAAAAAATGGCAATAATCTCTTATTGTTTTTCATTTTAATCTTAATAGTGGTTAACTCTAGAACTGTGCGTGCATGTAATTTTTCATATGTTCATTTCCAATTTATTATTTTATATTGGATTTATTAAATTCACTTCCTTATGGTTCCTATAGTTAGCAAAAACTAAACTTTCTTTTTTATCTAGAATGGGCTACTCGTGAGATTCTGTTCTATACCATCCAAAAGAATCTTCAGTGCCATACTGTATACTTATGTGATTTTAATAAAAAATGTTCTGAGCTGGTATATACAGAAAGTGATGCAAGGTAAGGTATAGTGAACTGCTTTCTCTATGTATAATTCTGTATTAAACCTGATAAATATAGATAGGGCAAATATCCAGAAAGAAACTGCCATTTTTTTCATAATAGTCAAAAGAAAACCGACTAGAAAAGTTTTATGTAGCAACTCAGTAAATACAAAAAAATTCTCACTGAAGGGACAAATTCTCTCACTTACACCTTTACAATACTTTATTCATGTATGAAATAATTGTGAAAAAGCAAAAAGAACATGAAAAATATGTGAGCAAGACTTTTTTATATCTAACATAGTCAGAAATCCTTGATCTGTTCCCTAACTATAATGGTCATATTTTGCTTTGAAGTAACAGCCAGGAGAGTAGAAGGGAATTATTAGGTTTACCCCAAAGCTATTGCCCATATTGTGGCAAATTCATTAGTGCAACAATAGAAAAATTGAGGTTAGGTTGCTGCTGCATTGTGGATTGATGCTGAGAAAGTTGAAATAAACAGTTGGATTAGCCTGGTAAGAATGTGTTGCAAATTCAGGTATATAAATAATGTATATGCATACATGTAAATAAATACATAATAATACATAAATAAATGACATACATATTCATGTATATAAATAATAAAACTGGTGTGATGGATTAGTCTGAAACCCATTTCTAGCAAAATAATCTTGGGGAAGTAGCCTACCTTCTTTTCTGTGCCAGCTTAGGTGCCTGATTCCCAGTGTTATGTAGTAATATAATCAGCTGTTCACAGTTTATTGAGATAGGCATCCAGCCAACTGTCTTATTGAACAAATCATAATTAAGCAGACTATGGTTTAATCACAAAATGAGATAATTCCAAAAGAATACATTTTTCTTTAATGTTGATTTATTAATTGAGACTTGAAACAGAATAAGATTATTTTAAAAAATGATACCTCATTTTTCCTGGCTAAGTACAACAAAAAGCTGTACCTTACATTTATCAGATAAAAAAACTAGAGGGAAGAAAGTGAGGCATTTTAAGAACTCTTTCAGATCCAATCTTCCCGAAGATTAAATCATTTCAGCACAACCCACACCTCATAACTCTTAAGATTATGAGTGCCAGCAGTTCTACATCCTTTCTGATTGTGCCCTATCACAGATTTCTTTAAGCCTCCCTTCTCCACAATTTGCTTTCATCCTTGTTGAGGAACACCTAAAGAATTGTGCATCCTGCCTCATGTATGGAGCCAAATCTTGGTTCCTACTTAATTCTGAGCTGCTCCAAAACAAGTGACCTACTGATAAAGGAGAATATTTGTAGCTCAGGGCTAAATGAAGGGTCCTTGGTGCTCTCTGAGCATGGTTGTTTTCTTGCAGCTGTTTCATTACACAAGTCAGGTAACATTAACAGCACTGATTATATTACTTAGTTTGGGTAATGAAACATGTGCAAGAAAACAAAACTTAGAGAGCACCAAGGACCCCTAATTAATTGAAGTCACTTATGTTGCCCTTAGTTGAAGGCAACATCTCAAAACAGGCTGAAGTTCATAGATTATTTTAAGCTGTATTTTAATTGAATATTTGTGACCTGTGCAATAAGCCACCCGAAGAGTTATGACATCATGACATCTTATTTTATTGTCTCTGTATTCTTCGTTTGAAGGTACTTTGTGGATCTGTACCGCACAAAGGATAAACATTTTATTACTATAAATAGTAATAGCAAAACCACTTCTGAAGTATGGTTGGTAGACTGTCATTGCCCTTTTAAACCACCTGTTCTTGTGCAAAAACGAACCAAAAATATCATTTATCATGTTGAGCATCGAAGCAATGAACTATATATTCCTACTACATATGGAAACCCTGTGGGGTACAAGGTATGGTAACTGTTCTAACCCAGGCTTCGTCAAACTTCGTCAAAACACAAACTGAATTTAAAAGTAAAACCTTTTTTAATGCGATGCTGGGAATTACTTGCATTCCCAGCCAAAACTCATTCTACACAGTTAGTCCAGATAAGAGCATGCTTTTCAGAGCTGTCGAATGCTGCCAAGAAATAGAAGTCCAATTAAGGCTAACATAAACCAACCCAAAAACCTAGAAAAAACTGATCAGAGTACAGAGCTTCACGAAGGACTCAGAGATTACTGAACTGCTTTGCTTCCTGCAAAGCTTTTCAGCGTTGAGGACTGACTTTTATCCCTTATGAGGAGGGGCAATCACCTCCTATCCTTACTCCTGAGTCACTCCTTCTGCTTCAGCTGTTCTTGCCTTCTAGCAATTCTGTGCACACGCGCACTGGGAACAGGCTCCCCAGGGTCCTCTGCTTGACTCTGAAAGCTCCAAAGACAGCATCCCATTCTCAGATGGTCCTGGCCCCATCCCTGCATCGGATGCAGGACCCTCGTCCAACTCCTCACCAGACTCCCTGACTGGTTCCCTTTTGTCCTCTCTGTCCGATATTTCTGCCATCTGCACCGGCTGCCGTCAAACCACAACAGGAACTAGAAAGTTTGGTTCAGACAAACAACCACATTATATATTTTAATAATTTATTTTCAGCCCAAATTAGTTCATTGCTGATCTAATACAGGTTAGATAGATGTTTTTCAGTTATCTGAGACTGATCCAGGGATACCCATTTTGCTTCCATGTCTAAGGAAACCTATGTATAACCATTTTTAGTCCAACAACTTAATCACCACAGCCACACTGGCTCCCTTATTTTAATTTCCAACAGAAAAAACCTGTAGTTAGTTACATAGTTAAATCTTGTATCTAATGCGCATGTTTCTTATATATGCCTTTAAAACACACCCAATTATCCATTGCATTTATTAGATCATTTTATTTAAATTCTTCATGCAAAAACACAAACTTTGAGATATATGTGGCTAGGATAAATCTATCAAAGTTACAATTACATTGGTTTTTACTTGTTTCTAAAACAAAAATTCTATCATTTCTCTGCATAATGCTCATATCCATATGGCCTCGGTTTCATCTATTTATTATCTATCCTGCTGATATGTGTAGAAGTTTTGGAAAATACCAAAAAACTGTATAAAAAATATGCAGCTCAGCTGAATTTGTTTTTCTGACTAGTAGTTAAGCCAGCTTTGAAAAATATGTGTTACAGTGTTGGTTATTTCATTCCTCAAAATTTATCAAGCAAAAGTTAGCAAGCATAGACATAAACCTATTAAAAAGATATATAAAAGAGAGCATAGTTCATTTTCCTCTGAAAATATAAATATAAAGAGGAATCTAAACTAAGATAGTTCTCTCTGCAGGATATCTTAAAGTATCCAAGTGAAAAATCTAATTATTCAAGTTATTGCATGCTTATGGAAGCATTTTCTTACATTAAAACTGAAATTTGAGTGAAAAATGCTTAAATGTTGAAAATTTTCATTTTTTTATATATATGTATGCAGACTCTTCTTTGTATTATAGCTGATGAAAGCACCAGTTGGTTCATGTGGTTTGGAGAATTGGCAGCCTATTTACACAGTAAAAGAAAATACCAAATTAATCGACTTAGATATGTTCAGAGATCACTGCGTAATCTTTCTAAAACTCGGTGGTGAGCTCTATTTGGATATTATTTCTCTTGTATCAAATACAGTTGAAAATGTTAAGGTAAATATTTAAATTACTACATGTATTGCTTTTAATAATAATAATTTTCAGAATGAATTCTTTTATTAATTTCAGAGTAAGGTAAATTGTGTTTATCCAAAGATTTTCAGAGAAGAAGAATTTTAATAAATAATAAATAAATTGTGTCCTTTACACACGCTGCTTATTAGAGGCCACTGGTTCATAGAATAAGGCAGTTAGCCTACATTGCATTTCTAAATATTAAATATCTAACTTCTGAAATTAGAACTGTCATAACCTTCAACACAGGAGACTTTGGGAAATAACCTGTTGGTATATTACAGGTCAAACTTACATCGTCATGGCGATGTTACGTAATGTATCAGGACTTTTTTCCCCTTCGCTAAACCAGGAGTGGGCATGGCCAGCACGTGACGCATCCAGCCCAGGGGCTGGGAATTTGTCAGCCCTGGTGTATTGAATGGGGTGTAGTCATTATAGACTGAAGATATTTGTGCCATTAACATGGTTATTATTTTCTTCATGCTTTTCCTAGCTTGGATTATATACCCAACTACCATTAGACTGCCAACCTCATGATCAGTGAATAGCAATGAAGATTACAAGCATGCTTTGAGGGTAGTTATTATTTAGTTTCTCCAGTTATTGTTTGTCAGAATATTTTGCTACTTCAGCAAAAAAAACACCTCACTTTACCTTAGCACCAGTCCTAAAGAATAGCTTCTCTGCAAAATAGGATTATAGCTTCTCTGGTTCCTTCGACTCTGATGTGGTGATGGAATTAAAACATATCCAAATCAAATTCATAACATTTTCTTTTGGTTCGTTCCTGCTTGCTGAAACAGAGCAAGCAAATTGTGACTTGCAACTTTGACTACTTAGTTAACAGACCTATTTCTCAATTATCATTTTGAGAAATTAATCTTACCCAATACTTACCAAATTTTATAGCAAAAATAAAATAAATAATGATACATTATGCATACATTAAACATAAGATGAAACCTTGGTGGACTTTGATTTATAAAAAATTTACACATTAAATTGTAGAAGTTTTGCATACAATTATAGACAAATCATGAATAAAAACCATTTTAATTAACAAAGAATTTTGATAACATCTGGATCAGTTAAGATCCATTATATTTCTTTGTCTAGAGCATCAACTTACATAGCCAGGTTTTCTATAACTTTAAAAATCCAAGGACTCCTTTGAAAACATAGGTTAATTCCTGCCTTACTGTTTAGTTATCTGCAAATATTTTAAATTTCACTTAGCATGATTGCAATAAGATGGTAAGCTTATACACTCTCTACTTTGCTAATTGTAGCAGTCAAGTTAAATATAGTGCCCATTTTATAAGGGTTTTTTAGACTTTTTAGATTGATCCTCTTCAGGTTTTAATCAATTATACAGAGTGCAGTTTTTCTGTGTAAAGCTTTTTGACTCTGACTGCCTCAATTTCCAAAAGCCTTTATCAACCCAGTAACCAGAACTTCTTAAAAGAAAGTAAGCAGTGGGTAAGAGACCCTGCTGCTCTCAGAGAATGAATCTTGATTCCTTTCATTTCTAGGAGTGTTAAGTCTTAAAACATAATAGCCCTGAGTTTCCGAATGTAGCTGTGCCAAAAAAATAATTTTGTTCTTCACAATGGCTAACGCTGGGAATAGAGTCAGAGGCAAGGATTGTAAGTGGCTGAGCACCCCAAAGCCAATGCAAGACCTCAGGGCAATAACAGACACTGACTTGGCTGGGTTTCAAGTTGGATAGAGTGAAAGAGCAGACAGAGGGGCAGAAAGAAAGATTTTTAAAACTTTTCTGATAACATAGAAGAGTGCATAGAGGAGAAATCTTGTAAGAGATAAATCATGCATTTTAATTATGTGTTTTAGTGACATTGCCTAATATTTTGCCACCTGTGCTTATTTCAAAATATATTTCTTTTCATTTTCATTATTTATTGTCATTAATCAGCTTTTAGGGAAAGTAATTAAATTGTTGTGCTTATTATAGTGAGGTCCTGCTACCAATCCAGCTTTTTTACTGGGGCAAATGAAGCACCTCTTAGCCAGTAAGAAATTCAAATTCTATTATCAAACTGGAAACTACAGTGTATAGTTCAACAGGAAAAGAAATCAAAAGACTGGGGAATATTAATAATTTCTGTTGTTTTCTAGCTACCTGCTTGGGCCTGTTCACTAGAATTGGAACCTAATTCTGACTATACTGCCAACACTTGCTATTTTTGGCTCATGTCTCCTCTTCAGTCTCCAGTTCGTTTTGCATATTCATTGATGGAAAAGAGCCTTATTGAATTTACTGAGCAAGAAGTACCAATTACAGCAAATTGCAAAACTGTACGTCTAGAAGCTAAGAGCAAGGTAAGCTCTTGTCTTCTTAGCCTCTTGTAAACAGGACTTGGAAAGAATATTTTTTTTAAAAAAAATCCCTAATCAGTATAGCTGTTGCTGTTTCTCTGCTGTCTGAAGGGTTGACATTTCTTTTTGTAAGAAACACGAAGGCAAAGTTGTTATGCTTTTTCCTAATAAGCCTGGCTTGAAATGAAGTGGTCTTATTTTCCTTGCTGTCAGGAGAAAAAGCAAGTGTTAACATAAAACATACAAATGTTAAATCTATACGATAATAATCTCACAGGTGAGGCACAAGTTTTCATGAAATAAGAAATTAATGGTGTAACCTGTTGTATTTTTCAGTCATATAGCAGAGAACTCCTAACAGACATTTAAGTTTTTATGTTTGTTGCTACATTCAGTGTGAAGTATGTAAAGATGTTCAGATCACAATGCAGAAGGTGCAGGAGGAATGGGCTGTTTTCATGTTTTATACACTTCTCATGAGTTGTATTTAATGAGCTTTATGCTCTATATTGGTAAACAAATCCTGAAGCAACCCCAACTTTCTTTTTTATTTTCTGAGAGTTTTGTACAAAATGTCAAAGAATGCTAGGATAAATAAAACATGTTAAATACACAGACTGAACTTTTCTTTTGATTTTATAATTTGCAAATTCCTAAATATGCTTTGTTCTGAAATGTTCCCTCATTTGCAGGATGAAACTTGGGTACCAATTACAGTTTTTTATAAAAACCATTCTACATCACTGAACAAGATGCCACTTCTGGTTCATGTATATGGAGCTTATGGAATAGATTTAAACATGACATTTAAAGCAGAGAATCTAATGTTAATCAAGGATGGGTGGATATTAGCTTTTTGTCATGTAAGGTAAGTCTGTAATATTATAAAACTTTTTTGCTTGTTCTTAATATTTCACTGTTAATATGTTTGTGCCTGATGCTTTTACTGCTTAAAGTTTTAGCTCTCTCCTTCAGCCACAACACGTTTATTCCATTCACAATTTTTTCCATAAATAACTATTTTTGCCTATGTTGCCGGTTATTTGTAATATACATTATTGCTGATAATTATTTGCTAATAATGTTACGTTCTTTGTATTAATTCTAACTTCATCACAACACAGCTTAGTTCTATGGTTTAGTACCATGTTTAAAAGTTTTTGGATACTTGTCATTCAATTCTTTGCATAAATCTTTAATTTCTAAGAAATAATCTAACATACATTCACAGGAATAATTTATATTCAGCTAAGCACAGAAATTGTAAATTAATATGTTTGCTATCCTTTAAATACTATTTAAATACAATAGTATAACAAGTAAATTCTATTTTTACCTACTCTACTTTTTACTGAGGAAAATTATACTGTCCCTGTAGTTAGTACCCCATAGTAAACTTTCAGCTATTTTGCATGATTCTAAATGATTCAACTGAAGGAGAATAAAGCCAAAGCAAATGTTATCCACATGTATTTTAAAATTTAAAAACTACATAATGTTTTACCAAAACATTTTCATATTAGCGTGCTTAGAATATTTCAGAATGCCTAATTCTTATTCAGTTTAAAAGAAATACTAGAATGTAATAATTTAAATGTATTAAAATAAGATTATCTATGCCCTGTCCTAAAACAGTACTTTGAAATTTAAATAGTTTATTTAAATAAAATTATGCATGTGTTTTTAAAATAATGAATTTATTCCACTCCTTTAATTACTTCTATTCAAATGTTTCTAGTGATTTACTCTTTTATAACTGATCATGTATATCCCCAAAAATATATCAGCACCTATATCAGCATCCAGCTTGGAAAAATCCCAAAACATGATCTGTTAATATTGCAGTCACAAAGTTATGTATAGAAAACCCAATAAGCATAAGAAAATTCCACTGAGAAAAAGGGGGAAAGCTGAATAGAATTCCAACTGGCGCATTTACATCTCTGGTTCTACTTAATATCTAATAGTTGTTCATGTTTTTCAGGCTCTTTTGAGTTTGTGCATTACTTAAACAATGGCAACCAGCCTACCGTCCACTTGTATACTGCACAAACCAGAAAGAGGGCTGAGAAAATACCTACAAACCGGTGGTATTCTACCGGTTCAGCTGGTTCAGGCAAACCGGTAGTAAAAAATGTTACTATTTGGCCGAACCAGAAGTAAAAAAACAGCTACTGGTTTGGATGAACCGGCATTTCTTTTTTTTTTTCCCTCCCAACCATCAGCTGTTTCGATGATCCGCTGTGCCGTAATCCCCCTCGCTGTCTTATTGCTTCACCCAGGAGGCTTCCCTGAGGCCCAGGAGGCCAAAAAAAGGGAGCGTGGTGGTGGTGGGGTGTTGCTGTAAAAAAAGCCACACCCACCCAGTCACATGACCATGCTCACCTAGCCACACCTAGTCATGCCCACAGAACTGGTAGTAAAAATATTTGCATCCCACCCCTGCTACAAACTCCTCACATCCCGGACATAAACTATTTCAATTTCTTCCGTCAGGATGCCACTATGGGGTATGCATACCAAAACAACTAGACACATGTCATCGCTCTGCTAAACACCTAATTCCCACCACACTGTCTTATGCCTAAAAATATTTACCCATGTAGTAGGGCTGAATTGCTGTTACCTTTCTCATTTTCTCATCTTTCCTACTACCTTCTCCTATTGGTATCTTATGATATATCACTTGTTGTTTCTATCTTATGATTTATTATTGTATCGTATGATTTATGATCTACGACTTATCACTTCATTGTTTATATGTACACTGAGAGCTTATGCACCAGAGACAAATTCCTGGTGAGTCCAGTCACACTTGGCCAATAAAGAATATTCTGTTCAATAAAGAATATTCTACTTGCTTAGTATACTTCTTTCTGTAATTCGTTTATCAAAAAAAAAGAGCAGTATGATGAGTTGGTCTGCAAGAATGTATGTTCTCCACCATCAGCAATATGTTGAGAATCGCAAGATCCATGGCTTTTTTGGTACTGATACCAAGGGACATAATTTCTTATCCAAGAGGAAAATCAAAAACAGTCACTGTGTTGTCCTTCATTTGCAGAAACAAAGAGTGACCGGTGCCACATTCAAACCAACCTGATTATTATTTCTTTAGTTTAATGTTTATACAATATTAACCCTTAAAACAGGCATTTCTGATCAAATCATATATGTATTTAATATTCTTGGATAAATATTAAGATGGGAATAAAATGTCTCAGGTTTTTTGTTGTTATTACTCTTATTTTAATTGCCAGGGGTGGAGGAGAATTGGGCTTGACATGGCATAAAGATGGTTGTATGATGAAGAAACACAATGGTATCCAAGACCTTCAGGCCTGCATCGAGTTGTTGCATGAACTTGGATATTCTCAGCCTATGCAAACAGCCTTAATGAGCATGAGCGCTGGAGGAGTTCTTGCAGGTGCCCTCTGCAATGTTGCACCTCATCTTATCAGAGCTGTGGCTTTACAGGTAAGATAACTAGTATTTGATTTAAGTCCGCTATATTGCTTTTTCCAAAAACTTTTTTCAATAAACTATTGCCCATCCACAGTAAAGTATAAATCCTAGTGATAACAGAACAATTTCTGATATCGGGACTAACTTTAAGAATGTCTCTTCTGTGGTTTTAAATGACAGATCAGCCATACCAAGGTAGAGGAACCCTCAAGTACATGTGTCTAATGCTGTTTAAAATTTAACTTGAATTCTATCTGAAAAGTAATTGGAAATCTCTGCAGGTTGTTCATTATAGACATAATATTGTATCAAAATATCCATTATAACATAGTGGTCTAGTCTTTTCCAATCTAGATGCTGTTATTATTATTACTACTACTACTAATTATTACTGCTGCTATTATTGTTTGTCGCACAGTCAGCTGAATGTTCAGACTGGGTTTGGCATTTTTATCTCTCTATCGAGTCCTTTCCAAGGACCTGGGATAGGCAGATATGGATGTTTGATGGTATTGCAGATATAGTCTGTATGGATGCCTTACTCAGAACAGGATGGAAGCTATTCCAAGAAAAGCCACCTTTTTGCAATTGACTGATAGTGAATTTGTCAATGCTTGATGGTGTTCAAGTGATGCTCCAGTTGTTTTGGGGTTGTACCCAAGGCACCTATTACTATTGGGACAAACTATTTCAGACAAACAGAAGTACTTAAAGTGATGATGTAACGAAGTGTCAGGCTTTGGTGATTAGGATTTGGTTGTAAATCACAGTCCCTGAAATTATATATTTTAATTAGTCTGCCATTTTCAGATTTGGTTGAAGTATATCAGCCATGGTGTGACTGAGCTTGATAAAAATGTTGTTTACTAGAATCAAAACACCATACAATTGATTACTGTCTATCAGTGTGAAGTTATACATTATATATTTGTATGTGTGCGAACACACACACACATATAGTATATGAAACAAAACAAAGTTTAGGTTTTGCCTTCTAGTAGTATCCTATGCGTGTTTGGCTCAGTAGGTAACAAGATGGATTGCATTAGCTTTCTTCTGAAGCTAATACTTTCTATATAATCTATTACAATTGCCCATTTCTTTCATGGTTATATCCAGAAAAAGGACCAGCTTGACATTTGACATTGACAGGTTTGACATTCTCTATCACCTACTGAGGCTCTTGCCATTATGAAGTGGTGGCCTGCTAAACCATCTGCCCCTGCTGTTTTCCTCCTCTTGTTTCATTCTATTAAGCCCTGAGCAATTTGGCAATGATAAGGAGCAAACTGGGCATGGAAGTAACAGGAAGACAAATCATTAGCAGAAATAGTGAAGGAAGTTGTCCAAGAGCCCTTAACCTCTAGAATTGGCAGTATTGTGCTTAACCAGATTTTTCAAGGAGAAAATAGCTCCTTCAAATTTGAGGAAATAAAGAATCAGAGTGGCAAATTACAATACTAAAGGATCAAGCTGATAGAAGAAGTGTAGCAATGCCGGTCTAGAATTAGCAGAATCATCTGTAGTTGAATCAGTTCTTGAATCAGCACAGTTGAACATTACTGTAAGTCAGGAATAAAAGTAAATTTGTATATCTGCAATAACCAAATATGGTCTGTTTAATTTTCGCTTATCAGGTATTCTGTACACACTATGTTCTTAAACTATAACTTACAGTTTAGCATATTATGCAGATGTTTTACTCATGGTTAAACATTTTGGCTTAGCATGATACATCACTCTAGTCTTTATGTATGATTAAAGAAGTTGCATTTTTCCTTATATCTTTAACCACTAATATTTCAAAGTTTTACTTTTAACTTCTCACAAATTAAATATACTAAAAAAAACACCAGGCTAATCTCTGGTATATGCTTCATTCATGTAAAACCTATATAAGAAAAAAATGTGTTTATTTTCTTTATAGGCACCTTTTCTGGATATTTTAAATACAATGCTGGATCCTTATCTCCCCTTAACTATTGAGGAACAAGAGGAATGGGGAGATCCAGTGGGAGATCAGTCCTGCAAAGAATATATTAAAAGTTATTGTCCATACCAAAATATTAAACCACAGGTAGTATTTCATTTTGTGCTGATTAAATATTATCGTGTTGTACATAACTAAAACCTTAAATTTAGAGAATTGTTTAGACAATTTAGTGAAATCCACTCAAAATGAAGAGAAACTAAAAGTAAGCATAATGAAGCCTGTAAATTATACTTCTAGAATTCAGATTTCAATAAGCAATAATAAGTAGGATTCAATGGCAGGAGTAACTAATGGGAAAGTAACTCAGCTGGGGTGGAAGTTCTTAAAAGGAGAAGATAGTAAAGGCACAGTTACAAACAGTTTCAGTGGCGGGGAGACGGAAATGGAGGAGAGAAGAAGCCAATGTAGGCTTAAAAATATCAGTTATGGATCTTCCACTCTTCAGTATTTTGATTAATTATTTATATGAAGAGGAAAGGTAGTCAAGTTTGCCAGTGATACAGAATTAAGCAGAATACCTAAAACCCTAAAAAATAGAAACAAAATTCCAAATAGTCTGGAGAGATCTGAGAGACATGCAGAATTTAATCAATAAATTAAATGATAGAATAAAATTTAATAGAAACAAATGGAAAATTTATCACTCATAAAAAAGAAATGACTTGTATAGGTACAGGTACAGGATAGCTGGTTTGATAATCCTATCTGGATCGCTATCGCCAAAGTGTGATGGCCTATATTGCTGCAGTCAAGACTACAATCTAATCAATAGGAATAGAGATGACAATGAAGACAAAACTGATAGAAGGGGATTTAAGGGGGATATATAACTCTTAAGTAAACAGGTAACTTTCCCATATCAATTGTGAATAGGTATGGCTGCACCATAAGCTTAACACTGTCTTGCTTTTCCCTCAGATAACCGACTCGCTTGGTTATCTGTTTCCAAATGAGGAAACAGTAGCTTCAGTAGCAGGTAGGACAGAGTTAAAATCAGAGCCAAAGTTTTATTTCAAGTTCTTTCTAGTCTCAGATAAAGAGTTTATGGAGGACTTTCAACAGAAGACAAGTGCAACTGTTTATCAAGTCAGAGATTAGATCTTCTCAAAATTGTCAGCTAAGGCTACAGTCTGGATAGACTTTTCACCCATATAATTAACTCTGTTAAATGCTTTTTTTCTGCTGACATGGTAAAGCAATTTCCACCAAGTTAAAAATTAATGCCTGCACAGATTGGTATCAATAATTCCATCCTGCTAATTCAGACATTTCCTTTCCTGCTCTCACTTTTTTTTTCTTTTTAGAATTACCCTTCTCTTTTTATCACAGTTTCTGAAAAGGATCAACGAGTTCCCGTGGTAGGATTGTTAAAATACATCAATAAACTTAGAAAAGCTGTACAAGATCATGCCGAAAGCAGCAATTCAGATGATAAAGGTAGCACTAAGAATTTCTAGATCACATTGGGGGTATGGTTAATGAAACAATTGCAAATGTTTGCCCAATCCACCAGAAAGAAGCATATGGAAGCAGTCATGATAAGTATGTTTTCCATAAAACGGAGAGTGCAATTTAGGAGCAAGAACAAAACTTCAGCATTGTTCCCTTCATTCAAAACTTGGAAAAAAATGTATTGGCCTCCTAGCAGATAATTTGGGTTAAGAAACCAGATTAATTTTAGCAAACCTTTCATGGAATGGAGCAAAGAAGGATTACAAATATTCATATTTATCATATTTATCATATTCACATATATAAATATGATAAATATTTATCAAATTAGGATCGTGATGCTGAGTTAGACCAATTAGTCTTTTATGTAAGTGGCCCTTGTTTTTAGATTGAACTTTTCAGCTTATTTCATCCTTTTGGAACAGGGATTGCATGTATACATACATATCCTGATATGTTGACATATATTGATTATATTGGAAAATATAGTATGTGTTACATGCAATAAATTAACATTTATTACAACAAAATATAGCAGTTGTAACATCCAGAAATTAATCTGCTTACAGAGGAAATTGTTCACAAATAGATAAAGTAATCAAATTATTAATTTTAAATATTTCTCAATATATGAACAGTTTTTCAGTATTAAAGCAAATATCCCATTTAATCATTCATGTAGTTTGCAAATATATTTAGCATTCCATTGTTTTTCCCAGACTGATGTGCAACTTTAATTCAAAATCGAAAAATAGATATAAACAGATAGATATATAGAACCTCTATTAATCCCTCAGCTAATATCTGACTTCAAATGATTCATCAAGAAAATTGTGTATTCTGTATGTGCATTTGTTCAAAAAGAGGAGAGAATTTGTAGCCAGCATATAGTAACCATTAGTATGTGCTCATGATTATGCTCCAATACTGGAAGTTTTTAAGAAGTGATTGGATAGCATTTGTCTGAAGTGGTGTAGGGTTTCCTGCCTAAGCAGGGGGTTGGACTAGAAGACCTCCAAGGTCCCTTCCAACTCTGTTATTATATTCTAATTGTAAATGATATGTTTCCACATATGAAACGCTTGAGAATTATTGTAAAAGTAATATTAAAAAATAACTAACTGGAACATATTTCTGTTCAGAAATAAACACCAATCACATTCTTTCCAAGACGAGTATACACAGCAAAATAATTTAACTTATACAAAAAGTTTGTGAGATATTAAAATAGTATAAAAGATGTTTTCCACCTGAATTTTGTTCATGTAATATGGGAACACTGCAGCAGCTTCAACTTCAGTTGATGGTTATAAATCCTTTGTTCAGTGCCTTCATAATTTTGAACGGTTAATAAACAAACATTCAAAGGACTACCTGCAGTAGTTATTGATAAACCTATCCTCTAAATCAGCAGTTGCCAACTGATGGGCCGCGGCCCATTACTGGGCGGTGAGAAAATTTTGGTGGGCCGCAGAGAAATCTCACCCCCAGAGCACCCCCCCAAAGCAATTAATCCAGGCTGCACAGGAACACAAGGCTGCGCAGCCCACATGGTCTGCGGGAACCCTCCCCGCCCACTCACTCTTTACCCAGTAAACTTGCCTGCTAAATTGCTATTTTTCCTTTTTCTGACCATCATCTGTTCTGCTGTGCTGGGAGATTTAGATTAGCTAGGAAGCAGGAAATGGTTGGATTTCTGCTTTTAAGTGCAGCCGAACCTCCCTTAGAACTGAAGGTTCTGTTATTCAGTGCAGATTCCTGGCAAGCAAATTTGAGACTGAGCTAGCCGATGGCAGGCAGATCACTGAATGATTCTGTGAGCAACTCAATTTGCCTGCCTGCTTTGCCTGATTTTGGATAAAAGTTGCTCTTTTTTATTAAAAAAAATCAATATTTACATACATGGTGTGTTGTGTGTTAATTTTGTGAGTTTGCTTGCAAGCAAATTTTATGTGACAGACTGAGCTAGCCAATGGCAAATAGATAGATCTCTGAATGAATCTGTGATTCTGTGAGCAACTCAATCTGCCTGCCTGCTTTGCCTGATTTTGGGTAAAAGTTGCTCTTTTTTATGTAAAAAAATCAATATTTATATAAATATTTATAATATTTACATACAAGCCATGCCCAGCCAGTCACATGACCACCAAGCCACACCCACTAATTAGACCACCCCCACAGAACCAATTAGTGGTCTTGGGATCTAAAATTATGAGTTTGGTGGTCCCTGAGGTCCAAAAGGTTGGTGATTCCTGCTCTAAATCACATTTTTGGCCCCCCAAAATATCTGAAATTCTCTTCTGTTGTGAAAATGAATTGGAATACACAGGTAGAGGGCACTAGTAAATTATTTCCTGTATACCATCAGTCAGTAAATGTTCACAGAGCTTTCGAAGAATATCCAGATGTGCTTTTCAAAAGACGACCAGAGTTTCTTGGGTTTTTTCTTTGAAAATGTTTCACTTCTAATCCAAGAAGCTTCTTCAGTTGTGAAGAAGGATAAAAAGGGAAATATTTTTAAAGAAAAAAACAAGAAAAATCGGTTGCCTTTTGACAACCATGATCTGGATGATTGAGGATCTCCCTAGACACAGAGCAAAATACTTTTCTATCCACGTTACCAATGTGTGTGGTTATTTATGTTTCAGAATAGCATCTTTCCTGTCCTATTAATGTAGATTGCATTTAATATATTTTGGTTTCAGGAGCTCAGATGCCTAATATTATCTTAGATGTTCAACCAGGAGGCAGCCACTGTTCCCCAATGTATGAAGATTCTTTAAAACAGGTAGAGATATCCTTTACAATGGATAGAGTCACCGATTAATATTATAACCTATGAAGATAATTGTTAGTCGTATAGAGGATGTATAGTTCTTTTTTATAAACAGGAACTCTTTCTAGTCATGGAGAAAGGATTCTAGGTTTCACCGATAAAAAAAATTATCTTATCACAACCCACTAAGTGAAATACATGAATACTTTTCAAGTAAACATTGTTTGGAAAATATTACTCTGAATCTAGTGTTGTCAAATTAGTGCCAGGAGCACTAATCATTATCAGGAGAAGGGTTGGGCAGCTGGGATGGAGGAGGAAAGATGCTCCGAGATTAGGCCCATTCATCTTCCTTCTCATTAAACTGTGGGTTGGCTAAGTCATTTTAACTTAGTGATGCTGCATGAGATTCAGGCTCTTGGATCATATTAGAGTGACCAAGGACGATCCTCCCACTAATTGGTTGGTAGTAACAATATACCAGGGCTTCTCTATCAGGAATATCAGATATATCAGGATTGTGCTTTGTACTTTATGTAATGTAAAATCCAGAATCTGTCATTATGGATAGAAAGCATTATGGATAGCTTCTGCATATAAAAACTTCACATTCAGTAGAAAAATTACGCTGTTGAAAAAGAACTGCACTGGTCTATGTTGATTTCTCTCCAACATCAGTCTTCTTTCTTTTCTGAAAAATCTTTTGAGGTGGTTGATGGAATGTCTAGAACAGCAAGGGAAATAATGCTAGGAAATTATATCCAAACTATAACTTACAATCTTTTATAGATTTCAGTATGTAAAAAACACAACTTATGTAAATAATGCATCCTTTTTTTTTTCTTGTTGTGTTTAAATATTTTTAAAGAGTAGATGTGAACTTTTTGCCCGCTATAAAAGACACACACGCTCACATGAAAGTACTTCAACCACAGGCTATGATCGAAAGAAACAAAGCCATTTTGAAAGCATTTTGTGACACCAGCTTCTGCGTTGGCTGCTGTTGTTCTGGTCACAAGCTGTGTTATACTTGACAGTAATGCTCAATTCACAGAAAGCTTTCCTGATATCAGTGAAAAGCCCATTACAGTAGCTGCCATTTTCTAAAGAGAATTCGGCAGGAAGAACTCTGATTACTCTTCAGACTGCAGACAAACCCCCATGATTATCCCCAGCGTTACAGGAGCACGAACAGCACTTCAGGGAGACCATCGATTGGGGTGGAAAGAGCTGCCGAAAATACATCTCTAAAGTGTGCAAAAAGTTATGAGTACAGTGTTTTGTACTAACTATTTTTAATTGTTTTAGGTTGCAACACAACTAGCATTTCTATACAGTGAACTTGGACTTGACAAGCAGGAATGAAGCCAGGCTGGAACTTTTGTCCTTTTTGCAAAGGAGGGGAAAATGATTTGGCTAAATATTCAGAATTACCTGCCCGTGTGATTTCTCTAGAACTTTTAAATTATTTTGGAAACTAAATTTATCCTATGTTTTCGTGAAGAAAAGGCAAGACAATTTTGTTAACCTCAATAAAATTATTGTTTGTTTGAACTTGTCTTCCTTTCCTGATATTGAAATATATGCAAATGGATCATAAGCAATAAGCAGAAAGTAGAAAATACAACCCAATTAAGGGTTTTAAAATCAGCAGTTAAAACTGATCAATTTAAAACAATGCTTAAAATTATTTTCATCATTTACCAAAAAAACAGACAGCGAAGGCTAAGTTCTTTTTAGGAAACTTATTCTAAAATCTGTGATAAACAACTGAAAAAGCCTTTTCTCCACTATTGAGTGAAATACAAGGAACTATTATCTATACCAGAATAGGGTTTGCAGAGAGAAGAAATAAAAACCATCCTTGATCTTATTGCTCTTTGATTTAAAGATCAAATACACACCATGAAATGAACCTGGAAAGAAGCTGACAAGTGCAGGATTGAACTGGTATGTTCCAGTGTTCTCGATTCTTCAAGAATCCTAGCACCTGCAGTCTGAGCCAGTCCAAGTTTGCAAATTGTCCTGAAAGTCAAGTTTAGCTAGAGCATATTATAAAATCCAATGTAGTATGAATATTATATGAGAATTTATTTTTCTGATTTTAAAGTTTAAATTTACCATCATATCTTTATCCCCTCGTTAGATAAGAAAGTAAGTATATGGTACATATTTAATAGAAAAAAGCAATTGCACAAAATGAGAATTGGGGGAACTATGAAAGCCATTTGGAATGGTTCTCAAAAGGCTTACAATTAATAGGAAAGTAATTTTACAAGCAACAATTTTAGCTAAGTACAATAAATAGTACATTGTAACTACTAGAGGGAGTTAATTTTTGCACTTCTTAGATAATTCTAATTCTCCCATTAGAATAGATCAAGCCTATAGAATAGGCTTGATGAATCAGCTGGCATATCTTTTGTAAAGAAGTAACATATAATCATCAACTAATGGGTTTAGATTAAATAATGGCATTTAACAGTACATGTAAAGTAAATTAAAGACACTGGAATAGCATGCCTTTTCTGCAATGAAGCACTTCTCTTTGAAACTGTCCATCATATGGAATGGTTTGCTTGTTCTATATTCCAATATAAGTCCTTCACCTTTTTGTGTTTCAATTGCTTTCATGTTTACAACTTTCCCGGTATTACTAAAAATAGTGCTTAGCTTTATACTAGCTTCTGAAGAGATGCCAGGAACCAAAGATTGTAGATTTGTTACAGTTCCTACTCCAAAATTTAGAACCATCATAAACACTTGATCCAACCCATCAAGTTCTCTTACATAAACAAAGACATTGGTATCGTTCCATATATAACATGTCCATCCCCTGTGAATGGGAAGCTCACTGGATCGAAGGGAATTGAGTTCTCGGTATAAGTTGAGTGTCGAATTTGGGTGATTTTGTTGAATCTGAAATAAAGGAAAATCATCACTTGGCAATTTATTAAATCCTGAAACCTTATTCATTTATCCTATTTATAAACTTCACTGGGTTTTGGGCAGGGTTGTGTGATGGTAAACTATAATCAAACATATGGTATAATTTGACTATAGGTAGTCCTCAATTTACAACAGTTCCTTTAGTGAGCTTTCGAAGTTACAATAGCATTGAAAAAAGTGACTTCTGACCATTTTTCACACTTATGACCATTGCAGCATCCCCATGGTCCTGTGATTTACTTTCAGATGTTTGACAAGTGGTTCATATTCATGATGGTTGCAGTGTCCTGGGATCATGTGATCCCCTCACTTAACATATTTCTCACTTAGCAACATAAATTCTGGGCTAAATTGTGGTCCTAAGTTGAGTTGGGGACTATCTGTATACCTTTCCTGTCCTGTATTTTAATAAACTTTCTACTTTAAAATATAAATTACTTTGGAACACACACTTTTTTGTACCACTGAAAGACATCCTGCAGTGGGATAATGTATTGATTTTTTTTAAAAAAATCCTCCCTACTTTATCTTCTGTTAATTCTCCCCTAAAGTTCCTATATTAATTTTTTTAAACTATACTGTACTGTATTTAAGACATCAGACTATTTTAATGACAAACAAATATATGTAGGTGTTCATATTTTATACTCACTTTCACATTTACATTTTTATAGTCGGGATTTACTGCTATCCATGTAGAACTGCCCTCACTAAAGCCAGCATGAAGGCTCTCATCCCATTGCATTGGACCTTTTTCTAGAAAAAGTGACTAAAAAAGAGAAGGAGCTATTCAGTACTAAATTGAATTCGCATTTATTCATTGTGTGCATTTATATCTGTATAGTTGTATATCAAAGGAGGTTACATGAGTATTAATACATTAAAACAATATAAAACGGGGTAGGTAGGAGAGCCAGCAGCAAAGACTGCCACCATCTGCACTGGAAAACCTCAAAGAGAAATATTGTTTGGAGCCATCTAGGACACATTGTCTTGCCCAAATAGGTATGATAAAGAACAAGGTTACAAAACCCACGGCTGTCACATTTTGACCTTGGTTCCTGCAGTGGTCTCCATACCTCTAGAGATTGAGATGTATTGTGCCTCAAGGAGAGGTAATTCCCATCAAGGAGCAACTAGTCCCTGCAGTTGCCCTGGGAGGGTTTCCTAAGTGTGAGGCAGGCAGTTAGAAGTCCCAACCAGGACCATTTGGGTTGTGAGATTCCCTAGGAGGGAGACACTAAGAGTCAAGGTTCAGGTGCCTCTTAGTTGTCTTTTGCATAGTGGTTAGGAAACTGAAGGTGTGAGGAAGCGTTGAAGGAGGTAAGAAGGAGAGTCCCTGCACATCTATATAGCTGACCTTTTAAAAATTATGACAATTATACTTTGCAATTATACTTTGTGGATGTGGTACATTTTGGGGAGGGAGATGTATCTTGGTGGGAGCAACATCATGTTTGTGACAGGTTGAGAGAAATGTGGCAGTAAGCATTGAGTTACCTATTCCAGAGAAAAGTAAAACTTGTGCCAGTTTCCCCAGGTTTTGCCAACCAAATTATTGGTGACCTTATCCTTACTTGTTGATATAAATGTTAAGTCTCTAATAAGACAGGATTCATCCATGTTTTACCTCTGATATGAAAACTATTATGGGGAAGTAATGACAAAAACAAGATGACAACCTTGACAATAGGAAGAGCTGGTGAATGGATTGGCTTCTTGGAACTTTTCTTTGGATCAGGGAGATGCCTAGGATCACCCACAAGTTTGCTGTCTCAGTCCATCCGTAAAGAAATTATAAAATAATGGATGATCATCAGGCAAAATTCTTCAGGTTCAGCATCTTCAAATGGACACTGGGTTCATCTACCTCTTCCATTAACTACTTTGGGAAGTTGCTTGTTATTGATTTTTGGATGCGTAGAATCTTCTGAAGGACAAATTTCAATTTGCCGGAAAAGTTTCTACTCTTAGTGAAAGACATTTCATGCAAATATAAGGATTAAAAAGAAAAACAATATTTGGAAAACAACAACAGATAAACTAGAATGTTGACTTTGGAAAGTTAAAGGCTAAATTAAAGGGCTAGAACTTCAAAGAATATTTTTGTGGGATGCTTAAAATTTTATAGAAGATTTTGAAATTAACTGTAAGAAACCGAAGTTTCACATTCTTCACCAATCCATTCCAAGGCTGAAGCTGTTTCTGGCTCATCTAATGGTTCAGGGAGGAAAATGAGAGCAGTGGTTCTATTTTGTGGAAGCACTTTGGCACAACAAGGTGGCATTCATTTCAGCATCTTAGGAACAAGAATCCTTCATAGAAATTTAGGACTGAGAATTCCAGATGAATGGCAGCAATGGGAGCAGAACTAGTTGGTAGTTTTGTAGGAGAACATTTTATAAGAGAACAGCAGCCATCTTGGCAGTTTTCTTTTCTCTTCTCCATGGGATCCGGAGCTGGGTTCTCAGGACTGATATGTGTAGATTCCATTGTGGTTGCTGGGAACCAAAGAGAGAAGTTCTGTACTGCAAGGATTTTTGCAATATGATAAGATTGAACAAGGTTAGTCAATTATCCTGATATCAATTGGAAAACTAATTCCGCATCAAGAAATCAAATAAGTTCCTAACCAACCTAGCTGACAACTTTGTTGTCGAAAAGGTAGAGGGTGAAACTAGAGGGACAGCCGTACTGGACTTAATTCTTACAAACAGAGAAGAAGAGGTAAAGGGAGTTGAAACTGCAAGAACCTTGGGTGAGAGTGACCATGTCATACTAGAATTCAACATAACACAAACACAAACAACAGAACATAATGACACCAGAGTCTTGGATTTTAAAAGAGCTGATTTCAAAAAACTCAGAGAGAACTTGGGAAAGATTCCATGGATGAAAATGCTAAAGGGGAAAACAACTCAAGAATCTTGGGAAACTCTAAAAAGTATGATCATAGAAGCCCAGACCAGCACAATACCACTGAGAAAGAAAAACAAGAAATCCAAGAAGAAACCAGCATGGCTGCACAAAGATCTCTCTGGCAAATTGAAAGAAAAAAAGGACAAGTACAAAAAATGGAAAGAAGGACATACAACTAAGGCAGAATATCAGCAGATAGCCAAAATCTGCAAAGACGAAGTCAGGATAGCAAAAACTAGAACACTGGGCTGTATCTAACAAAATGAAATTCAATGTAGAGAAAAGTAAAGTCCAAGAAAAGTAAAAGCAAGAAAAACCAAAAGTACACATATAGACTGGGTGAAACCAGGCTCAATAGCAGTAACTGTGAGAGGGATCTTAGAGTCTTAGTGGACAACCAGCTAAATATGAGCCAGCAGTGTGCAGCAGCAGCAGCCAAAAAAGCTAATGCAATCCTAAGTTGTATTAACAGAGGGATACAGTCAAGATCAAGGGAAGTACTAATACCACTCTATAAAGCCTTAGTAAGACCACACCTAGAGTACTGCATCCAGTTTTGTTCACTACATTATAAAAAAGATGTTGAGACTCTAGAAAAAGTACAGAGAAGAGCAACCAGGATGATTAGGGGACTGGAGGCTAAAACATACAATGAACGGTTGCAGGAACTGGGCTTGGCTAGTCTAGTAAAGAGAAGGACCAGGGGAGACATGATAGAGGTCTTCCAGTATTTGAGGAGCTGCCGCAGGGAGGAAGGGGTCAACCTATTTTCTAAAGCTCCTGTAGGCCAGACAAGGAATAATGGATGGAAACTGAACAAGGAGAGATTTAACCTGGAAATAAGGAGAAACTTTCTGACAGTGAGAACAATCAACCAATGGAACAGCTTGCCCTCGGAAGTTGTGGGAGCGCCATCACTTGAGACTTTCAAGAAGAGATTGGACTGCCATTTGTCAGAAATGGTGTAGGGTCTCCCGCTTGGGTGGGGGATTGGACTAGATGACTTACAAGGTCCCTTCCAACTCTGATTATCTGTTAAATTTGTTAAATCTGTTGTGTACCAACTTTGGGAACTGACATTGGGAAGGGTTCTATCTGCCAGATGTGAGATTCTACTTGCAGTTCAGATGAGACCAGGATGAAGGGAGGAGGGGAGCACTGCAATAGAATGAAGTGGGGTTTGGTAGTGTAGATGATATGGGATGAAGGCTCTGCTCAGGCCCAGGTTCTGAATGGTTTACAGAAGAAATATAACCTGGTTGGCAGCTTTTTTATCCTTCAGCTTGAAGTGGGAGAGTGCTGAGGGGAGGCAATTGGTGAATGGCGGAAAGTGTGGGCATTTCAGTGGTGACATGGGGAGTAATTATGGTAGATGGGCAGCAGCCTTGGTGTTTGAGACAAATCCTATAATAGCCAACCACGTTAGCTGTTGATCATGAAGGATAAAGTCCTGGACATCTGAAGGGCAGAAGACTGAGGAAGGGCCCTTTTCATTACTAGATTTTATCTCCTCTATAACAAGCTTCTCAAGAGACTAAAAAATTGAATTTTAACTCACACTTCCTGAAGTTGCGTCTTCCATCCCTATTTCTTCACCATAATAACTTACAGGTGTTCCAGGAAGGGTTAAAAGAAGCATGTTTATGACATTTATATATTCTTTTCCAATCCGAGAGGATATTCTAGCCGTGTTGGAATCTCCAACCTAAAATTAAATAAGCCATTGTTTCATTCCTAGTATACAAAGCTTGTATTATTTATGGAAATTCACATTATACAAACTATTCATGCAGCAGGTTTAGAATTCATTATCATTTGATGGGCTAAAATTGGCTAGGACCAGCAGTGCCCAATCTCTGCAGCTTGGCAGCCCAGTGGAGGGGAAGAGGGGGGAACTGGGCTATGTAAGCAACAGGTCATCACATATGTGTGCACACAGATCTACCTGTGCAGTTCTACTTGCACAGCCTGGTTGTGAATAGGCCATGGCCTGGTAATGGCCCACAGCCAAGGAATTGGGAACCCCTGTGCTAAACCACAAGTACAACCACTAGCAGATCTATGTCACCTTCTTTTTCTACCATTACATTGGTTTTTTAAAATATTATTATTATTATTATTGTAATTAATAGACAACAACAAAACCATACATTTAGAAGCCTTTCAAGCACAATTCCATCATTGTATTTTTAAGAAAGCAGAGAATAATGCCTTACAATATATGTTTTTTGTAGAATATTTCCACAAGGAACCAATCCAGTAAAATTGAAGTAGACTGTATCATGCTCTTTCTTATCTAAGTTTGTAGCTAATATCAGAATTTTCTGATTTCCAAGAAAGTTTGCATTCTTATAAAAATGATCTGCATGATAAAGTACTTAATAGTTACATTCTCTATGAAAAAAATTATGTTATATTTATATTAAAGTGTTGCTGTGACAAAGGTATTTTTGGTTCCGAATGGTACAATTCACTGTGGCCAACTCACTGCAGGATAACTCACTGCGAGACAATTCAACAATTCATGTTAAGTATTTAAAATAATTTTAAAAATAATTTTATTTTTTGTCATTCACATTTAATGTTGTCCCTCCTTTTTCATCCTTCCTTTAACAATTCTATTCCAGGATCTCTCTTGTCCTGCAGCAAGTTGTTCTGCTGCAAGCTGACTGTGCTGAGTTGTCCAAAACCCCTCTTGGCCATGAGATTTTACTCAATGAGGTTTGGGCCAGTTATTGTCTCTCAGATCACCCTCCTTTACACAGCTGCTTTGGGAATAAAATTACGGAAGATTCTTCTTCCTCATTCACCATATGGAGATCCCACAATTATACAAACAATAAATCTGCAACAACCTGGTTTTTTTTATAGCTTTCCTCTGAAAGGGCTTTTGGTTTATATGTGGTAGGGCATAAATTGGCTCAAAATTACTAAGATGAAAAGTCAGATGATCCTGAATTATCAAAGCTACAAACTACATGCAACCAGTTATTATGACTAAACTGTCTCATTATATTACACAAAGGCATAACATAGAGAACAAGCAAAGAAAGACTGTCTTACACAATATATGTACGGAATATATGATCCCAAACAAATGCGCTCCCAAAAACTGTTAGGCGCAACTCTTGGCATCTCCCCCAAATTCTTGCTGTTGAATTGTTGGTTAGATTTAATGTGATAGAGGCATTGACATGTAATTTGTACATGGGAAAGTGTATCCAGTGCGCACTTTCAAAAATCCTCAAAACCCAAAACTTACCATCCAATTTGGCCATTTTCCTTGTGGCATATTCTTCATCCACAAAGCTATGCTTTCAGAAATATTATTTCCTGAAACTGATTTCAGGTTCTTGAGGTAGAAATTTACAGGAAAATCAGCTTCTTGAATAAAGGATGTCCCATAATACATCATAGCTTCCTCAATGTTATTCTCAATGGCTTCAGTAGCCATAAATCTGCAAAGGAGGAGAGTTTGTGTTCTTATGAAAAGGTGATAAAGTACTTAAATAGTAACACCCTCTCTGCCAAGTACTGATATAATGGCTGAAGTATTGCTCTGACAGACGCACCATGTAAGATGGTGTAAGGTGTAAGATAGTATAAATAGATGAGAAACATTTAAAGGACATTATACAGTGCATGAGAAAAGCCCAACATAATGTTAGCTGAGAAACTCCAGGAATGTCATGCCATAAACAGAAAGCTTTAATTTTACGGTAAGACTGCATTCAAGACAAATTTGTTCATCCTTTCCTGTTATTTTTTTTTCTTTTTCACACATTATCTGTTAGACAATGAAGTTATGGACAAAACTGACTTATTGTTCAATATCCATACATTATTTATTCAATGTTACAGACTTCCAATCATATATGAAATAATAACCTGGGTGCCGGTGGGATAATTTTCATTGAATATTTTCTTACTATATCCCTGCTGCGTGTAGGGATAAAAGCCTTACATACTATTTTTAAAGACCTTCCAGTCCAAATAAGCTGATTTTCCGTGATTTGAAGTTGAGGCTGGGAGTGGTGTAAAGTTGAACTGCTCCCTTCCCATTCTCCTAGAACAGAATCCTTTGGCTTTCAAGCGAGTCTTAAAATACCTCCTCTCCTTCTGAGAAAATAATAGCTTTTCTAAATCAGAATGTTTCTGTACTGGAAAAACTGTGATTCTTTACTCAGAAGTTGCCGTTTATGACACCTGAACCCTTTTGAAGAGAAAATAATTTCGGAGAACTTCAATGAACGTACTTCAATCAGGCACCAACTTTGAGGACAAAGAATGGCCCCCATCCCCAGTCACAGAAAGCTCAAAGCCTTTTTTCAGAAGGCAACTGGACTTCCTTGTTTTTTTCATTTCTCATCCAAGAAGTTCCTTCTGATTGAATGGTGGGGAACGGAAGAATTTATATTCTTTGCAGTCATCTGGTCATTAGCACTCTGAAGGCTGATTGTTAACTGCTAAAGACGAGATGACTGGAAAAAATATAAATCCTTCCGTTCCCCACCATTCAATCAGAACTGAAGAAGTTCCTTGGATGAGAAGCTAAACTTTTTCAAGTAAAAAAAAACCCAAGGAAGTCCAGATGCCTTTTGAAAAGCACCTTTGGGACAGTCATGACCTGGATGATAAAGAATCTTCACACACAGTCAGAGGAAGCAGACAGGACAGCAGCTGCTGCCAGCCTATGCGATGCTGGGTGAAGATCCTGGCAGAAAGCATGTCACCAATGTTGTCACAGATGATGAGCCACATGCCTGTCCCTGCCAGCCCTTTTCCTCCAGCAACAGGCCAAAAGCAGCTGCCATCACTACCTTAATTGCCTTTGGTTCTAACTTCTGAATAAGCACAGGAGGCTTCTTAAGAATTTAGCTTAACTAACACCAAAAAGGAAACAGTTTGGGCAAGTCGCTGATTCCCTAAAGAGACAGAACCCTTAAGTAGAGAACAAAAATCAAATATTTTAACATATTTGTTTTCTTTTTTGTTGCTTTTTGTACTGGAAAAAAACATGGCATTCATCGATTATCCTGCTAAAAACATGTTCTTATTGACTGTGAATTGAAGCTAAAATGAACATCAGCAACGATTTTTGACCTGGCAAAAGTTAAAAATCGGGTAGAACAGTGGTGGGATTCAATTTTTTTTACTACCGGTTCTGTGGGTGTGGCTTGGCGGGTGTGGCAGGGGAAGGATACTATAAAATCTCCTGTCAGAGGTGGTATTTGCCGGTTCTCTGAACTACTCAAAATTTCCGCTATCAGTTTTCCAGAACTGGTCAGAACCTGCTGAATACTACCTCTGGGGTAGAATGAGACTTTGAATGGTAATAAAACATGTTATAAAAATAAATAATGAGATACTAAGTTCAACAGGCATGACCAGCTGGCTGAATATTTATTCATTTAAATGTGTTTTCCTTTCAAAGAAGGTATAATAGGTGTATATTATAGGATTTGAAATAATTGATATATATATATATCAAATATATATATTTGCTGGGTAGGCAGCAAATATGTCACTTAGATTACAATGTAAGCTCTGCTGAAATCAAAGTTTAAAATATCAAATGCTGCTGAGACTATAGAATTTGCTTCCTACAACTTTTGACACACAGACATTTTTGGACTCTAGTTCCCAGTAGCTCCAGTGAGCATGGTAATAGTCAAGAGTTTATGGGAAATGTACTCCAATGCCTGAAAGGCCAAAATTACCAAACAAAGAGACAACCCAGCCCACCTTCTTTGGTTTCCCCAGCACTGCACTTTGCTACTAACATTATCAAGCTATTTGATGGCTATGAAAACTGATTTTCCCACAGTCAACAGCAAACAGCCTGACGCAGGTCTGGCCATTGCCCAAATACAGAGCAGATGGAGACTGTCCCTTCCAACAGAGGGAGGTTTTCTGCTCTGTAACACAAACCAGACAGGAGAGTGGCAGGCAAATTTGAATACCACTTGCAGTATAAATAGAACTCATATTTGATATATAGCAGTCGCTGGTATTCCGTTTTGTTTCTTAGCTTTTCTATAAGAAACAGAAATTCTCACATACTTGTGTGGCTGCTTGTCTGTTCAGTTTGCTTGGGGGGAGATTTCACACTTGGGAACGTTACAGTTTTGAGTAATGCAAGATAAATAAAGTCACACTAATAGATAAAAAACGAATAAGGTTACCTGTATCTACCAGGTTCACTGCTGAACTTATTCATGGTGTGCCGAAAACTGCGGACTATATCATGCAAGCCGACTTGGGTCGTGGTGTAATCATGATACAGTTCAGCATAAGCTGTGATGTTTTCCTGACAAAACAGTGGAATATTGTAATTATTCCTCTTTCAGTTTTAATAGTCTTAAAGAAGTGCTCACAAGGTGGATTTGGCACATACCCCACACTTTTTTTTTCCAATCTCCAAAGCTCAGAGAGTCTTATATTATGAGGGCTTTTAAAACCAAAAGCCCAAATAGACAATTCACTATCAGGGCCACTTGTCTTTTACAGCAGGTTCAGGGAGCATGGGTGGGCCAATGGGGCTATTGTGGGGACTGGTAGGCTAAATATGTGCACGGCAGTGAGGGATTTTGGGGCAGATCAGCGGGGAGTCCAATTGCCTTTTGAAAAAAACCACCTTTGAGACCATCATGACCTGGATGACAGAGTTGATGATTTGCACATTTGTCCCCCAAACACATTCCAGTCACTCTTAATATATTGCAAGTCACCATGTTACATTGACAAAAACCTAACAACTGATAAAGAATTATATAGCACCCAGCAAATTCAAGACAATCTAAGTATATATGCCTTATAGAAAGACAAAGCTGAAAAACTGTTACCGGTGGGAGACTTTTATTCACTTGTGGCTCATCTCTCAGGTGTGTTGCTTCTAAGAGGAATTTAACAGTACTGATGCTAAATCCATCGACTCCTTTGCCAAGCCAAAACTGAATAATATCCTAAATAAAAGGCAAAAGAAGAACGAGCGGTTTTGCTTATTTCCACATTGTCATAATGTCACAAAATATCTCATTCTCTTCTAAACATCCAATGTTGCCATTTTTAGCTTTCTTTCACTTGTGTTCTCGTTCTTTTCTTAGATTTCGAGAACAACCCTCAGTGCTTCTTGGCACATTTTGTACAACATTCTGTATTGGCCACTGTGCTGAGCTGAGACTTAAGAACATCTATTTCACAGGCTTTTTGTCTGCATTTTGAGCCAGTACTGATTCTTGGCAACTTCCTGGACAAGCTTGCGCAGTTTTCATGACAAAATTTTCTTTTTCCTAGGGATGCCTTTTTCCTAGGGATTAGAGAAAGTGATTGGCCTAAAGTCACCCAGCTGGCTTCATGTCTAAGGCAGGACTGGAACTCCCAGTCTCCAAATCGCTTTTAAGTCCTATGCCAAAATGGCTTTTATTTCACTCATTGGTCCTTTCTGATTTTAAACTCTATTCTACTAGAAAAGGACATGTGAAACTAGCTTTCCTGGAGTACACTATTTTAGGTTGCAGGGAAGCAGTTTCTGCTTTTGGAAAATTAGCATCAAAACAGACTCTTTGTAATAGAGAGAGCCCATAAATAATACCTCTGTTTGAATCAACAGCCTTGCTAAACTGGGCCTAGGCCCATCATAGCCCATCATTTTTTTCTCTCCCAATGACCAACCAGATGCTTCAGGGTTAATTGCAAGCAGGAGATGGAGACATACCTGTCTCTCATCATTGTTCCTCTACACTGGGATATAGAGACATGCTGTTCCACACTGAAAGCAATCATTTCTTTTTCCAAACTCATGCGGCTGTGAACCTATTGCATTGCATGCAGAGAACATCTTTTCCCTGAGCAGGTTAGATTTATCACTGAACATTCAACGATGGATCAATTTATAATTTAACAACATCCAGCAGTGAAATACTTCAGTCTATCAAAAGGTGTCCTTTATGTTGATTCCATTGATTTTAGGCTGGCCTTTGATACCATACTACATGGAAGACTCTGGAGGAAACTAATTAAATTGATGGATTATTGTCTCTTTAAACTGAAAGGGAGCAAGCAGTTAAAGATGCTGAGCTTGTTGGCTGGAAAGCTGACAGCCCAGGTTCGAAAACCTGAGCACTGCGCCACAGGGTGAGCTCCCATTACTCGCCCTGGCTCCTGACAACTTAGCAGTTCAAAAACATGCAAAGGCGAGTAGATAAATAGGTACTGCTTCAGTGGGAAGCTTACAGTATTCCGTATTTTCATACTGGCTACATGAGGACAAAAATGTCTCTTAGGCAATGCAAGCTCCCTCGGCTGAAAATCAGAGATGAACACCATCCCCTTGAGTCAGACATGACTGGATAGGGAAACCCTTAAACTAGTGGTGGGATTCAAATGTTTTTACTACTGGTTCTGTGGGCGGCTTGGTGGGCATGGCAGGGGAAGGATACTATAAAATTTCAGTCAGAGGTGGCATTTGCCGTTTCTCTGAACTACTCAACATTTCTGCTACTGGTTCTCCGGAACTGGTCAGAACCTGCTCAATACAACCTCTGCTTTAAACCTTACACATAAATTGATAATAAATCTCCATCATGGCACAACCATCTTTTAAGTAAAGGACAATCTCAATGGCAATTTAACCGAACCCTGCCCGCCCGCCCCACACCTAAAAGGGTGTTAAACAATCTTCTAAAGCTTTATCACCTTATTGCTCTCTAGGGAACAACTTAAAATTATGTAGTATATAACAAATTCTGTAGCATTCTCAAAAAACTGCTTTAAATCTTCAATTAATGAGAGACTTACTGAGCCTGTTAAAACCTTTAAGCATCTAGGATAGCGGTGTCAAACTCACATCGTCATGGCGGCATCACGTGACATATCAGGACTCCCCCCCCCTTTGCTAAACCAGGCGTAGGTGTGGCCAGCATATGACATATCAGACCTGTAGGCCAGGAGTTTGACAGCCCTGATCTAGGTGTTCATTTTCGATCTTCTACTGTTGGATTCATTAAGCAAATGAGCTTAACACAAGAGCTCAAGAAGTGTCCCTTGAGATTACCAAATATACATGTCAAATGGCAGCAGCTACATCCTTGCAGCAAGTGGATTGAAGCAGCTAAAAACCTAAAGATCTGAGTTTGATCCTATATGGTATACTCACTTGTGCTTGTGCATAAAGACATCTCCAGATTTGAAAACACATCCAATTAAAATTCCTAAAATCTATCAAACATGCCCCTCATTCAATTCTTAATGTTCTCGAATGGCTAGAACTAGGTTGCATCTCCTTTGGGTCTTGCTTGAGACCTTGGATTCTTGTCAAAGAAGAACCTTTGTGGGACTTCTTTGATCCATCTTACTTTATGGAATGCTTGGTGCTTGCAAATCTTGATTGTTTGCTTGCAAATTTACATTATACCCAATAACTTGCACCCAGTAATGTTACCTAGTCAGATAATGAAACATCTACAAGCAAAGATTCTAATTCAGAAAGCACTAAGCTTCTTCTGAAGCAGTTAGTGGTAGTTAACCTATTGAGAAAAGAACACCAAAGCTTTGGGATGGTTTTTAGCTGCCTTCCTCCTCACTCTTCCAAATAGTATTGTTTGATGGGAAACCATATAAAAATCTTAACAATAAAAATACTATTGATACTTACACGCATTTCTTCCTGAACATTAGGATTACGAAAATTTAAATCCGGCCATTCGTTTCCAAACTGATGAAAATAACATTGGTTCCTCACAATATCATACTGCCAACTGGAATTTCCCACGACGCTCACCTGATTGCATAAGAAATACAATATATTTTTAACCCATTATTTCATCTGATTCCCACAAAACCTTGAATATCCAAATATAAAAAGAAAGAATGGGTTTGCTTTTCTTTAAACAGTCATCTTTACAGCAAACTTATTTCACATAGCAATTAGAAAAGGTACATCAAATGGTGATGGTTCTTGACTCATAAAAAATACAGTCTGTTTTTATTGTATACGGGACAGATTATCATATATCACAGAATAAGCATTTTTAAAATGCTAAAAACTAACACTTCTCTTTCAGCTTTTTTATTATCATAGCTATCTGCACTGAATATACAGTATTTTTTACGTTTCAGTGTGTTATTTATGTTTATGCCTTTTTGATTTTACTGTGAGGCTATCATATAATTACGAACAATAACCTCATGTATGGAGCATTGGCCATTTTTCTTTATGAAATAGTGGTGGATTTTGAACTGGGGAAGTTGGGCTTATAGTTTGGAAACTATTGGTGATTCTTTTTTTAAATCTAGGAGTATCTCATCTACTTCTAAGAACTGTACCCATGTCAGGGCGTCGCTGGCGTCGTGACGATACGGCATGCGATCTTGGAGGTCTGAAATCTCTGCCGATATCTTTGCTCCTGGACAGTCCTATCGGATCTAAACCATCCCGAAGAGATGGTGAGAGTAAAGAGAGCATCCTGTCGATCCCAGGGATACCGCAAAGTCTCTCGTAGATCCAGGAGAAGCTCTTCTTGCCAGCGGCAAAGAGGCAGCCATTAAAGCTGCTGAAGTTGGGACAGCTCCGAAACGGAAGAGAACAGAAAGAGAGAGTGTG
The DNA here is from genome assembly GCF_049901715.1 of Pseudonaja textilis. Taxonomy (NCBI): domain Eukaryota; kingdom Metazoa; phylum Chordata; class Lepidosauria; order Squamata; family Elapidae; genus Pseudonaja; species Pseudonaja textilis. Next base: position 42,206,294 of record NC_141990.1, read on the forward strand.
CCGGTTTGGTGAGAACTTTTTCTTTATTCTAAGATCTGAAAGGACACCCTAAGGAAAAGACAGAATCTGTAAAAGTTTTGACAGAAGTGATTAAGCAGCGATTTTAAACAGGAATGTCAAAGTAATGTTTTGTTTTGTTTTTCTCATTGCTGGATCTTCTATATATGATCTTGTATTTTGAAACTGGACTGGTTTTTTCATTTACATCTATTTTTTTCTTCTCCCTTTTGATTTTGTAATATTTTAGGCTAGAGGCTCCCTTTAGTTATTTCATTTTTTAAAAATATCTTTTTCTTTTTTTATTAATTCTTATTATATCCTGCTCGGAAAAGGAGGTGGAAAGTGAGAGCAAAGAAACTTTGTAACACTGCCAACTAGAGGCTTGAAAATATTCTATTTCCCTGTGACCAGACAAAGCTGAGAAAGAAAGAACTGAGACTCTTTTTCAAGGACATTGCTATTTGATAAGATAGAGGGAGGAGCATGGGAGAGTGTTATTGCAGGTGCTCTTCTCGGTTTCTATCAACAGCTGGAGTCTGGTGTTGAAACATAGGGGGGAAAAGGTGATAAGTTTTTGGAGAAGAGAGTTATAATAAGAGCCTTGGATAATTAAACAAAGTGCAGTGTGCCCTTTTTACTTTTCCTAAGTTGTGCTATCCCTCCTCACCAGCTTTATTGTATTTTTTTGTTATCTTTTTTTTTGTAATAACTATTTGGGTTTTTGGCTTTGTTGGAGCTTGTCTTTGTTTTTCTTTTTCTTTTGGAAGTCCAATCTCTACGTTTGCTTTTTATTTTAAAGGGAAAGCCTTAAAAGCCTTTTTTTTTCTTTCCTGGTATTTCTGTTTTTTCATCTACCTTTCTGGTTTATTTTTATGCACTTTTTTCTATTTGAGACCTTTTAATTGGATTAAGGTGTTGAACAACCTGAAGAATTTTTCCTTTTCCCTTTTTTTCTTTTTTTTTCTTAAGTCTTTATCTAAGTATTGATTGGATTAAGGTATACAAGAACCTGAAGAAATTTTGTCCTCCCTTTTTTATTATTATTATTATTATTGGGCTCCTTTTTTCTACTATTTTTATTTTTAACTATAATTGGTTACTTCACAACTGGATTAAGGTTTAGAAGAACCTGAAGATTTTGAATTGCTTAAAATGAGTAGGAAATTTACAGCTCCTGGTTCTTCAACTTCTACTTCTTCCTCTCCACCATTTGGAGGACAACGTTCAATACAGACAATGTTAAATCAAGAAAAAGAACAAGAAAACGTGACTCTGCAGATGATTATGCAAGGAATTCAAAATATTCAAGCAAGATCAGAGAATATTGAAAAGAGAATAGAGAACATCGAACAAAGAACAGAAACATTGAACAAAGAACAGAGAACATTGAACAAAGAACAGGGAAAACCAATGAAAAAGTGGAGAACATCCAACAAATGATGTTGAAGTATGATGAAAGATTCCAAAAGATTGAAGAAGATAAACAAAGAGACAAGAAGATTGGAGATATTGATAATAGATTAACGGTGGTTGAACAAGATAAAAGTGTTATGTTGAGATGGGAGATGGATAGATCAGAATTCTATCTTAGATTTCAAATCGTAGAGGAAGAAAAAGGACAAAACCTAGCTGAGATAATGATAGAAATACTGGCTGAAGCTTTGGAAATAACTCAAGAGAAGATGATGGATGGAATAGATGAGGTTTATCGAGTTTTCACAAGATATGCGATGAGAAATTGCTTACCAAGAGAAGTTCACATTAGATTTACAAAGAAAGCCATTTAAACGCAAATATTGCAAGTGGCAAAAGAGAAAACATTGAAATACAAAGACAAGGAGATAGTGGTCTTGAAACAAATACCCAGAAGAGTGAGAGAGATGAGAATACCAATTCCTGACTAAAATGCTACTTAAAAAAGAGGTGAATTCTAGATGGCTGATTCCAGAAGGTTTAATGTTCACATGGCAAGAACAGAGACACAGAATTGACTCAATTGAGAAAGTGGAATTATTTTATACAGAATTTTTTGGAAGGAAAGAGGAAGAGGCAGAAAAAGAGATCTCACTAATTGAATTCCAAGAGGACTGCCAAATGGCAACTGAAAAAGAAGAAGGCACAGTAGATGGAAAGGTGGAAGCCAAAGAACAACGTGAACTAAGATTTACGAGAGCTGCTAAACCTAACTATAAAATATAACCATGGAAGAGAAAAAAATGATTACAATTAATATAAATGGACTTAACTCAGCCGTTAAAAGAAAGAAAACCTTTCATAAATTAGAGAAATTAAAATTTGATATAATTTGTCTACAAGGAGTACATATTAAAAAACAATATGAACAATTGTTGGTACAGCCAAAATTAGGGAAAATATTTACTTCCTTGACCCAATGTAAGAAAAGAGGAGTGGTTTTATGTATTAGAGAGACCACCCCAGCAAAATTGATCTATACCGATGATGATGGAAGAATCCTAATTGTGGAAATAATGGACAATAATACAAAAACACTCCTGATTATAATCTATGCTCTGAATGACAAACAAGAAGAATTCTACAAAAAATTACATATGAAAATAATTGAAGTGGACTATGCTAATATAGTTATGATGGGAGATTTTAATGGAATTGTAGACAATAAATTGGACTATACAGCACAGAAAACAATAAACCAAAACAGAAAGACTCTCCCTAAATCTTTTTTTAAAAATGGTAGATGAAATAAACTTAAAAGATACATGGAGAGAAAGAAATGCTAAAACTAAATAATACACCTTCGATTCAGATAGACACTTATCATGGTCCAGAATAGATATGATATGGATGTCAACAGAATTAATATCTAACATTCAAGAAATAAATACTGAAACAAGTACTTGGGCAGATCACAATCCAATGACAATTAAATGGAAAGGACAAAAAAGATCTAGATGGACGTTAAATAATACTATTTTAAAGGAAAAAGACTTCACACAGTGGATGGAGAAAGAATTGGCTTTTTTCTTTAGAGAAAACAAAAAAGAAGATACATCAATTCAGAATGTATGGGATACAATGAAGGCATATGTTAGAGGCTTGATAATAGACTATACAAGGAAAAGGAATACTATGAAAAGGCTAGCCTCTGAGGCCCTAGAGGATGAGCACAAAAGACTTGGAAAAGAGCTACAGAAAATGGCACAGAAAAAGGACATCAAGCTAAAAATGGATATAATTAAACACAAAATGGGTCAAATAGAAAAAGAAGAATTAGCACAGAAAATTAGAGGTGCTAAACAGAACTACTTTGAAGATGCAAACAAACCAGGTAGATGGTTATCATACAAATTGAGAAAGGAGAAAGAATTAAGGAAAATATTGCAATTAATAGATGACCAAAGCCAAGTTTGCCATGGTAGCAAAGAGAAGAAGGAAATCATTCAAAACTTCTATGGGAAATTATATATGCAAGAGAATATTGATGAGGAAAGAGTTAAACAGTACTTACAGAATGCTAATTTACCTCAGATACCTAAAGAGACTGAAACAATGTTAGAAAGCAATATAACGATGATGGAGTTAACTGAAGCACTCAAGAAGCAAAATAATGGAAAGGCACCAGGCCCAGATGGACTTCCTGCAGAATTTTATAAAACATTACAAGAATCATTGAATCTTCCATTGCTAGAAGTTATGAATGAAATTATGTTAAAGAAGATACCTAAATCAAGGTCAGAAGCCTACATTACACTTATTCCAAAAGAGGAGGCTGACCCATTACAAATTAAGAACTATAGACCCATTTCTCTACTAAATGCAGATTATAAAATCTTTGCTTCAATATTGGCAGAAAGACTTAAAAAATATTTAAATAATCTTATCCATCCTAATCAAAATGGATTTCTGCCAAAGAGACAAATTAAAGACAATATGAGAGTAATCTTGGACACCTTGGAATACTATGAGGCACATCCTGAAAAACAAATGGCTCTGATATTTCTAGATGCACAGAAGGCATTTGATAATGTGAATTGGCGATTCATGTTATTATTGTTGGAACAGATGGGTTTTGCTAGAAAATTTATTCAAGCAATAGAAGCTATATACTACAAGCAAACGGCAAAGGTAATGATAGAGGGAGAACTGACAGACTCTATTAATATAAGAAAAGGAACAAGACAAGGGCACCCACTATCACCTTTGTTGTTTGTGTTAACTTTGGAAGTGTTAAACAGAAATATTAGAGATGAAAAGAATATAAAAGAAATGAAAATCAAAAAGGAAGAATTTAAGCTGCAAGCATTTGCAGATGATCTGGTTTTCATCTTAGAAGACCCTCTAGAAACAGCATCAAAATTGATAGAAAAGATAGAGACATATGGAAAGGTGGCTGGTTTGAAAATAAATAAAGATAAGACAAAGATTTTGACAAAGAATATGCTATTAAGGCAAAAGGAAGAACTAGCAGACCTATTGAAAATTCAGGTCACAAATAAGATCAAGTATGTGGGAATATATTTAACAGCAAGATGTAGTACATTAAAAGAGAATAATTATATTAAACTTAAACAGCAGATAGCGCTAGTTTTGGCAAAATGGGAAAACGTACAACTGTCACTAATAGGGAGAATTTCAACAATCAAGATGAATATATTATCCAGAATTTTATATTTGTTTCAAACAATTCCAATTAGGCTTGGAAAAGACTACTTTGAAGATTTAAATAAAATTGTGTTGAAATATATATGGCAAGGTAAGAAAGCGAGAATAAAGTTAAAACTTTTGCAAGATGCTAGAATTAGAGGAGGATTTGGTTTGCCTAATTGGGAGTTGTACTACCAAGCTACAAATCTGATATGGGTTAAAGGATGGATAACACTAAGAAATACTAGATTGTTGACATTAGAAGGACATGATTTGTTGTTGGGGTGGCATGCTTTTTTATGGTACAAAGGAACTAAAACACAGGGGTATTTTAGAAGACATTATATACGGGAGTCTCTGTGGTTAAACTGGAAGAAGATTAAAATACAATGTTATTTGAAAATTCCAGTCTGGTTATCAACTATTGAAGCATTCTCGTATCCTATAATATACAAAGGAACAAACAGTTAGATATGGTGAAATATTGAATAAAAAGGGTGAACTTAAATCTATGCAAAAACTAGAGGAACAAGGTATAAAGATGAATTGGTTTTCATATGCGCAAATACATTCAAAGTATGATAAAGATTCTAAAACAGAAGGTTTCTATTATAAACTGACTGACTTAGATAAGATTTTGACAGGTACTGATGAAAAGGTGATTTAAAAATTGTATGGATATTTATTAGAAATTAAATTAGAAGAAGAACAAGTTAAAGAAACTATGATTGCTTGGGGGAAGAATTTTGGATATGGGATTGATTTAGAGAAATGGTAAAAATCGTGGTCTCAAAATTATAAAATGACAATGTCAACAGCATATAAAGAAAATTTGTATAAGATGTGTTACAGGTGGCATTTTCCCCGACAAGAATAGCAAGAATGTTCAAGAATAAATCTGAAAAATGTTGGAAATGTCATCAGACACCTGGCTCATATTACCATATGTGGTGGACTTGTACGGATGCTAAAAAATACTGGACTAAAATCCACATGTGGTTGGAAAAAATGACAAAAAAAACTATAGACTTGAAACCAGAGATATTTTTATTGGGAATTTTACCTGAAATATATAGTAAAGACTTGAAATACCTGATTGTAAATGTATTAACAGCAGCTAGGATTGTATTTGCTAAAAACTGGAAAAATGAGAAAATACCATCACAGGAGGAAATCATTAAGAAAATATTGGAATGTGCTGAAATGAGTAGATTGACATTTGAAATTAGAGAACAAGAGGATAAACAATTTTATAAAATTTGGGATCTTTTCTATCGATGGTTAGACAATAAAGTACAGTAATGAATTATGTAGACTTTTAGAAAATAATAAATATACAAAGATGTACTTCTTTCTTATTATATCTACAAAATGATTTTAGGATAGATTTGGGATGGTAATATGAACTGTTATAAGATCTAAGTAAATTATGGTTATCTTGTAAAACATGAATGAATAAAAGTATAGTCAAGTGATTGATTAATAATGATACTAAGGTATTCAATTTTTGATTGACAATATGAGATTATATGTAATGCAATTGTAATTGAAGACTACGAAATGGAAGCACAAACAATTTGTAAACCAACCGGCACACTCTACCTATGGAAGATAGCTTGATGTTTTTATGTTTTGTTTGTTTATGTTTGTTTTTAAAAACCAATAAATTTTTTTTAAAAAATGTACCCATGTCACCAAGCAATCATTCTCCAGTCTCAAGGCCTTGGCCTTGGCTCCTGATTTAACACCGAGACAAAGAAATACAAGATCCTGTGTCCCCTGGGAGGAAATTACAGCAGGAAGTTCACTTGCCATGCCCTCCTCCAGGTGAATGAGAAAATTGGCAATGAATTAAAAATTCATTAAAAATGCAAAAAAATTTTTTAAAAAAGCTTCCTGTGGGGAAATTAACAAAAGTCAATCATTAAAGCGTATAATTTTAAGTCATAAAGACACATGAGAGAAGTGGACAGACTCCTATCATACAGAGTCTTCCTCCTCCTTCTTCTTAAAGATTAAACATAAGAGCACCCACTTCTTGAACCACAATTCCAATGTCCGCATGCTTAAAGGAACATCCTGTTAGAAATCATATTTGTGTAGGTATTCATATGCAAACACGACCTCTGACCCAGAAATTCCTGAAGACAAAACATTAGAAGACAAAGAAATCTCTAAATTTATGGAATGAATTATGGTTGTGACCAGAGGTTCTACCATATCTAACCAAGTGCAGTGTCAATGTACTGAGGTATGTATGTACCTCAATTGCTTCCTACCATTTTTCTGACTTCAAAGATTCCTCCATGGAAAGGGGATACGTATGCCTCCTCGCTATTTGCCATTTTTTCTCTTCTTTGATTCATTCAACCAAGACACCCAACAAGACAGACACAGACTTCAGAGAGTAATTAGGACTGCAGAAAAACCCATTACTATCAACCTGCCTTCCATTGAGGATCTGTATACTGCACAAGTCAAAAAGAGGCTGTGAAAACATTTACTAACCGCACACATCCTGGACATAAACTGTTTCAACTCCTGCCCTCAAAATGACACTATAGAGCACCAGAACAACTAGACACAAGGACAATTTTCTCCCCGAACGCCTGCTAAACAAATAATTCCCTTAACACTGTCAAACTATTTACTAAGTCTGCATAACTATTACTATTAATCCTCCCATCCTTCCTTTCACCCATCTCCTCCCACTTATGACTGTATGACTGTAACTTTGTTGCTTGTATCCTAATGATTTTTGACTGTTTCCTAGTATGATTTGATTGCTTATTGTAACCTATGACTTTTATTAAGTGTCGTACCTGATGATTCTTGACTCTTGATGAATGTATCTTTTCTTTTATGTACAGCAAGAGCATTTATACCAAGAAAATTCCTTGTGTGTCCAATCTCACTTGGCCAATAAAGAATTCTAGTATTTTAGTATTTAGTATTTGATTTGTCAATCGCTTACAAGATATAGGTATAAGAATAAATATAGTTTTGAATACATGAGATAGATACTTATAAGAATTTTATTCTATTCTATTCTATTTATGTCATAATTGCTTTAATTTTATTACAATGCTGTCCATTTTATCATGTTAATTAAGATGATACATAAATTATTAATACATAACTATAAATACACAGATCACACGGTGAAATTTGCTTAAATGCTAAGAAGAGGAAGAGGTCCACACTGAGTTAAGTACTGATAACTTTTTCTGGCTCAAGATTAATAACTATCATGGAAATATAAAAGCAAATAATAGCCAAAGTAAACATCAGAAAAATGAAATGGATTCATTTGTGGGTTTAAACTGATCTACAAAAATGATATAGGTTTATTATTAGGAGGCTGGAAGCTAAAACTGTAAAGAATGGTTGTTGGAATTGGATATGTCTAGTTTAATGAAAAAAGGTGTAGGCGAGACATGATAGCAATGTTCCAATATCTAAGGGGTTGCCATAAAGAAGAGGGGGTCAGCTTATTCTCCAATGCACCTGAAGGCAGGATAAGAAGAAATGGATGGAAACTAATCAAGGAGAGAAACAATCTAGAACTAAGGAGAAATTTCCTGACAGAACAATTAATCAGTGGAACAACTTGCCTCCAGAAGTTATGGATGCTCCAACACTGGAAGTTTAAAGAAGAGATTAAACAAGCATTTGTCTGAAATGGTATAGGGCAGGGGTGTTAAACTGTATTTCTTCGAGGGTTGGATCAGCACAGAGGTAGGATGCTACCGGTTCGGCACAGTTCTATAGAACCAGTAGCTGTGAAGAACAGCTGACAACGAACCAGTTTGGTGTTTGGCTCACCCGCCTGCTCGGGCTCTACGCTGTCTTTTATTCCCTGCTTTTCCCTCCTCAGCTGCTTTGCACAGCACAACTGAGGTTGAAAAAGCAGGAAACAATAAGATTTTCAAACGCTGCACACCGGAGCACAGCGCTTGTCAGCTGTCCTGGCAGCACAGCTGATGATTTCTTGCAAACATTGCACATACACGTGTTATGATTGTCTGCAGTTCAGAGAACTGGCAAATCGCTCGACTGGCTGGCCCCTCCCTGACCCGCCCGCTCACTCCTTACCTGGCATGCGAGCCATCCAACTTGCCTGCTTTGGTAAGTTGCTATTTTTCCTTTTTGTTTCCCAACCATCAGCTGTTCTGCTCTGCCAGGACATTTAGATTAGCTAGAAAGCAGGAAATCCTTAGATTTCTTGTTTTCTAGCTAATCTAAAAGCAGAGCCGAACCTTCCTTAGGACTGAAGCTTCTCCTTTTCAGTGCAGACTCAGGTAGCCGATTGTAGATAGATAGATCTCTGACTGAATCTGTGATTCTGTGAGCAACTCAATTTGCCTGCCTGCTTTGCCTGTTTTGAGGAAAAAGTTGCTCTTTTTTATATAAAAAATTCAACATTTACATACATGATGTGTTGTGAGTTAATTTTATGAATTTGCTTGATAACAGATTTTATGAGTTTGCTTGCAAGCAATTTTTTTGTGACAGACTCAGATAGCCGATTGCAGATAGATAGATCTGTAAGTGAATCAGTGATTCTGTGAGCAACTCAATCTGCCTGCCTGCTTTGCCTGCTTTTGGGTAAAAGTTGCTCTTTTTTATTAAAAAAATCAATATTTACCTAAATATTTATAACATTTACATACAAGCCATGCCCAGCCAGTCACATGACCACCAAGCCACACCCACAAATTAGGCCACACCCACAGAACCAGTTGCTAAGAAATTTGCATCCCACCCCTGGATCAGCATTGTAGTTATCCTCTGAGGGCTGGCAGATAGGGTGGAAGATAGGATAGATGCCTCCTGCCGCACTCTGCAACCTAAAATGGGCCATGGGGGGACCATGTGCACCCCCGATGTCCCATTTTCACTGGCAGAAGCACCGTGGGCCGGTCCTTTGCTATTTCTAGGCTAGCCCTGGAGGCCAGATCTAAGCACCCTGCGGGCTGGACCCGGCCCACGGGCCTTGAGTTTGACACCCCTGGTATAGGGTTTCCTGCCTGAGCAGGGGGTTGGACTAGAAGACCTCCAAGATCCCTTCTAACTATTCTATTCTATTCTATTATTCTATTCTTTGCTGACATTACAAGTTACAGGGTGCTCTGATATTAAAAAGTATTGTAAAAGAAAATATCATAGGAAAATCGAACAATGCTTTCCGAAACTGTCATTCCTGACCTTCCCATTCTCAAAGTAGTGAAACCACTTTCTGACAAATTAGCATTCTAGAAAGCAAAAAAGAACGATTTAACAATGGGTTGGTTTGTTTTCTTCTGATGTCATGGCTAAGCAGAGAGAGGAGACCGCTGTGATGAGAAGGCACTGGAGCTGAGATATCCACAGATGAAGGGGCATCTCACAAAGAATTAGTCATGAGACATGGGTTGTTGCCTGCTGAGTGGTTTGCACAGAGTTAGAGAGGAACATAGCAAGAAATGCACAAAAAGCATTAAAAGCAAGTAAAGTAAGAAAAATAGCAATGCTAATGCTTCACTAAGCAAACCACTTAGTGACTGTATGCATTTTTTGAAAGGTAAATTACTTCAAAAGTAGCTGAACTCTGCATTTTTCTTCTTTGGAAAGTTTGTAGAGCAATGCTTGTAATGACTTAAAATGTCACTGCAGATGTGTCTTCTGAAAAGCCGTTCCCTCTGGCTTACTTATATTACTCAGCAGTGCACTCTTTGCCTGTAAGCATGTACGAACCTCTCTGGCAGTTCGAATTCAAGTCACTTCTTTTTGATCTTAATGATTGGGCTATTAATTGATAATTCTTTTGATTGAAAGCTGTAGACTTTTTCTCCAAATAATCATTTTCTTGGAGCAAGATGCAACTCCTGAATGTGTCACCGTTGGTTAGTCTTATTTGATATTACAGGAAAGCAGTTAGATACTTTGTCTGTTTTAGACATAATCAGTAGAAGTGTTTTTACTTCAACTGTGATCAAATTAGCAAAGCTGAATTAATAAGAAGCAAACAGACTGTTTCTGCGAGCTGTTTATTTATTGCTGAGACATTAAAAAAAATCGTTTCCTAGTAATTAGTACATATCAGCATATTGCAATATGTAACAGTACTGTTGTGCATCTTGTTCCTGAATTTGTCCTTCCTGTAATTATAACAAGCTTATTTATTAACTACTTAATCAAAGCTGTTATCATCCACAGGGATCTTTAGTGTGTGGGGTGCTGGTGCAATCTTGACTCCTGGGCAATTGCCTGGACAAGTTCCTGCAGTTTTCTTGCCAAAGTTTTTCTGAACTGATTTGACATTGTCCCCTTCCTAGGGCCGAGACAGAGTAACTGGGCCATGGTCAGGTAGCTGGCTTTGTGTCTAATACGGATCTAGAACACACTCCGTTTTGGTTTCTCGCCTGGTATCTACAACAGAGGTCTCCAAACTTGACAACTTTAAGACTTGTGGACTTCAACTCCCAGAATTCCAATTCCAATTCTGGGAGTTGAAGTCCACAAGTCTTAAAAGTTGCCAAGTTTGGAGACCCCTGATCTAGATTACACAGCAAACTGGTTTGTTTTCTAATTACTAATTTAATTACGTCGCTTCATTGAAAACCATGCTATCCTGATTTTCTTCACAAATCGGGACTCCAACAGAATTTGAAAAATCTGAAATGGAGGGTGAAGACACCCCATGTGTAAGATCTGCATTTGAAGCTGATATTTGAACCCAACGCATTGCCAAATCTAGATCTGTTACAGCACCTGAATATTACTTCGCATATGATTGCCAGGCTATCAAAACTTTATACTCACCCAGTTATTTGGAGGAGTGGTGATCCCATTGACATGAGCACAGTCATGCCAGATGTAATAATCTGTATATTTTCCAGTCCGATTCCGACTAAGTTGAAACCACTTGTGCTTGTCACTAGTATGATTGGGGATTAGGTCCATTATCACTTTTAAACCTTTCAATTCAAAGATGCAAAGAATTGTACGTCAAAGAGCTGAACAATATACACATGCACTGTGATTTTAAAAGCATAGGTGCATAATAGCAAACTGAGATCAACAATTATACATGTGTGCTGCAGAGATTACTGAAATAACCCATGTGAAGGACCTGAAGAAATTTGAGATTAGAAATAAGGCTAAATGGTAAATGGTGTAAAAATTGTAAGCATCCCTCTCAAAAATATTTGTTATGGTACTAGCCCTGGGGAGAACTGGAATTAATTATAATTAATTCTTGCAGTTTAACATGCTAATACAATAGGCCTTTCATTACTCCACCCTTCTGCAAAAAAAAGATTTTTTAGAATGGCAGAATGTGGGCACTGCAATAATTTTTTTTAAAGATGGTTAAGGCAGATAATAATCTTTATGCCAATAGGAGCCTTTCCTACTCACAATATGGGCTTTTTGCATCCAATCCTATATCATAAGTTATAGTGTTGGTCAAATCTTGGCTGATCTTGAAAAAGCGAAGCAAGACTGAAGCTGGATAATATTTAAATGGGAGAAAACCCTTAATGTTGCCTAAAACCGGGAAAAGAGCATCACTTCTGCATTTTTGCTAAAAATATTACATGGATCTGTGCATGAACTTGACTGAAGAGAATCTTTACCTTTTCCCTTCACAGAAAAACAACATCAAAAATTGCTCAGGTTGAACTCTAAACTGTTTAAACAATAAAGAAGTCTCCTTTGAGTCAAACTCTATGCCTAATGATCATATGAACACATCCATGAAATGTTATGGAAATGATTTGCTACTTGAAAGTAAAACTTTTCACTCTTCGCATTCCAAGTTATTTTTCCAAGCACTAATTGAATGGAACCCAGTTTAGGATTTTTGAAGTGAGGCAAGACGAACCAAGTGTAGTCAACTTTACATACAGTTAGGTGTAAAAGAATAGAAAATGGTACTTCTTTCTTAACAAAAAAACCAACCTTTATCATGGATTGCAGCAACCAGATCTTCAAAATCCTTCATGCTTCCAAAGATTGGATCTATGTCTTGAAAATCCTCTATTCCATATCGAGAGTCTTTTATAGCTGATTTATAAAAAGATGTGATCCAGACTGTTTTTATATTAAGATACTGTATATGATCTAGTTTTTCCTGGATACCTAATGAAGACAAAAGTGGAACAATACTGTAAATATCAAGTCAAAAATCTTCTAAAAAACTGAATCATTACTGATAGAAGATGCAATTAGACTAGAAATTAGATTCTCAGATTGTGTCATGGCTTGCAGAACACTAAATAACCTCTATTGTTTGGTTACATTCATACATCAAACCACAAAGTAACCACATTTCAGTTTAATATGTATGAAGTTAGTATTGTTCTTACTACTACTTAATTCTGAAAATAAATTATAATAACATAAATAATTCTGTAAGGAAAGAAGATGTAACAGTGGTTCAGATTGCTTAGAAATACTGAATGGGAAAGTTAAAACAACTTGAGGAAACCACCCCTGCCAATTTCTATAGTGGTGGTACTGATCAATATTTACCAGCAGCTGTTTTTACTGTAATCCACCTTGCATTGTCAAGTGAACTTAGTTGAAAGAGATTCTTAAAGGATATCGCACCTTCTCAATGTTCTCTAGTGAAATGTGGCAATAGATACTACACTGTGTCATTACTTCAGGTTCTTTGAGCCTTCCCATACTCTGCCTATATATCTCACCCACTGTTATATATTGCTTTGGGTTATTTTCCTCTGCACGCCTACATAAAATGAAAGATTAATCTTAAGGTAATTGACTTATTCTAGCACTAACTGACATTTGTTTACTGGATATGAACTGAAACAAGAAGTGGGATGCCCTAAATGCTCAAGGGATTAATGCAACATTACACAATAGGCAACTTCAAGATATTGCTGAGCCACAACTCCCAGCACCTTCCAAGGGTTTTGGCCAGTAATGAAGGATGCTGGGAAATACAGTTCTGTAATGGAGAAACCTATGTTTTGAACACATGACCTGTAAGATTTCTATACTGTTTTCAAGCTAGCTGTCAGGGTTCCAAGTAATAGACCCATAGCACTTGACCCTACCATTTGAGAATCTGAAAATTACTTGGTTATCAATCTTAAGGCAAATATTTTTTTAAAGGTATTTCCAATTAACCTTTATTTGAAAGCAGGAATGCACAACTTTCCTGCGCTGAGATCCATATTTAGTTTTCAGATGGTTTGGTGGAAGTTGCTTTTCACAAAATTAACAGATGGGCCCCAGACAAAAATTTAATTTGATTTCATTTCATTTACATTTGTATTGAATTAGCATTAAATACAAGGACTGTGCTCCAGTTACATGCTAGTAATCTCCCCCTTCTCATCATAAAACTTACAATTTGATAATAAACTTGGGAATCTTTGGGATCACTCTCAAGCCTTTGGGAGGCTTTGAGTGCACAACTTTAGACCTTTCTTTTAAAGGCACCGATTTGAGCAAAATTTCTTACGATAGAACTTCTTTCCCTCTCCAAATAGGGAATTTGACTAGATCGTCAGACAAAAGAGCTTTAAAACTCAGTTCCTTTTAAAAACTTACAGTATGGCAAGGCTGCCATTCCTCAAACAGTTGGATGTACCCACCTTTGAAATCACCATTCCCATCTTTGTCACTGTCTTTAAATGACCGTGGATAGATCTGATAAATGGAGCTGGCTTGCCACCAATGAAGGCATTTGGGGGACATGGCAATAATTGTGACCGTAGCTGCCACAAGCACCAGTGAAGCTGCAATGATCAACCAGAAGAGTATTTCTCTGGTAATCCTGTAGCGTGCCTGTGTGGAGTACTGAAGGAGCACCTCCTTGGGCATTCCTGCATAAGGCTGCGGAGTTAATCCTTCCTGTGCTTCTGCTTCCATGACATGAGGACCAGCCTTTGGTGACCTTTCCTCAGCTGCTTCTTTGAGATCTAGCTCCTCACCCTGAAGAAAGCCACTGTTGTCCAAGCCTTCTTTCCCTTTCAGCTGAAGACAGATGACTGTATTTTCTTCAGCCATTCCTTTTGTTCAGTGCTGCCTCCTCTAGTCTCCTGCAGCTGAGAAGTGGGTTGAATACCTTCAATCAGTGAAGTACATTCTTGTCATTTGTCCCTGGTTTATAAATAAACCTGACCAACCAGTCCAAAGTCTGACTAAGATTAAAGAGCATAAAGTGCTCCAACTCCTTTGAACAAAAGTCTTTTCTTTATAGCCTGGTAAAATGTTGCAAGAGAACAAAGATCTAAATGGACTTCAAAGGGAAAAAAATTGCAGGGTTTCGGAAAAGGTGATGGTGTTTTCTTTTTTTTTTCTTTTCAGAAATGGATCTTTGCCCTTAACCCTTTGATGTTGGGAAGATGTTCCATAGGCAAGTTTCCTGCCATGGCAGTAACATCATGTTAATCCATTGAAAGTGCAACTGAATTTAAAAGGCTACTTTATTTTTAAATTTTTAATTTTTATATATATATATATATATATATATATATATATATATATATATATATATATATATATATATATATATACACACACACACACACACACACATATATATATATATATATACATATACATATATATATATATATATATATATATATATATATATATATATATATATAATAAATCCATTCCATTTCAACCAAGGCTACTTAATTTTTAACTACTAGATGACTGAATTTATTTATAAATTTATAAGGCTGCCCAGTTCAAAATGACCCTGGGTGGTCAACACAAGATTAGGTATTGTAACGTCTTACATTAAAATTAGACTAAACACCTAAAAGGAGATAAAGTTGGCACAAAGACAAAGGTGATTTACTTCACTGAAACTAATGAAGATTTTTTTAAAAAATCCATTAATTAAAAAAATCCATTTTTATTAATCCATTTTCAAACTAACATACATAAATAAAAAAAACCACAAACAATCACCAAAGGGAAGGAAAAAACATTACAATTAAACACATGAAGAAAAGAACAAAGAATCTGTAAATACAGCTACATCCCAAGTTCACCTGATTTTGTAAATCTTTATAAAAGAAAAATCTAAAATTTCAGTTTTCACCAAGCCTGTCCAAGGTATTTCCCAAAAGGAAAAATAACATGTAAACAATATGGCAAATCTGATCAACAATAAAACTTTCAGGGGGAATCAAAAATCAAGTCTTCCAGGCTTTCTAAAGGCTGTTAGGCTGGGAATCACCCAGATCTTTTGAAGAACTTCATTCCAGAGGACAGACAGGCACACTGCTGTGCAGACTGCAACAGTTGTAATCGCCCTTCAACCTTTCATACTTCCTATATTCAGTTTCTTATCTTGAATCCATAAACAGCTGCACATAAATAGTAATGTGCATTCAGATTTGCAGAAAAATGTATTGGTTGTGTCAGTTTTTGTCCATTCGGGAATTCACTGAAACATAGAATTTGTCCAGGGATGCCTAAAACTTTGACACAAGCAAATTTGCAGCCAGGTTTGGAAAGGAACACAGAAATCATGACCACTAGCCTGTAAATTCTTTGTCCATCATAACAGAGTCCTATATGTGTATCACCATATTGAGGTACATTGAACTTGTGTTGTTATATTCAGAAACCTGCCATATCTGGGGCATAGATTTGAGTTAATTTGATTATTACACGAGTTGGTTAACCTGCACTATGTCTGTTACATTGACAGTATTGGATACATAACAGCAACTAACTCCATTATGGCTACAGTACTTGATTTAAATACACAAAAAAGTAGATCCAATTAAACAATAATCGTTTTTACTTTTTCCCCTCCAAGTTGTCTCTCCCTATGAAACTATGTCTTCTTCCAGCAGCTTTTCCACTTGCTCTAGATTTGGTTGGCTCACTTGGCTTATACCTTTAAGATTTAAGTCTGCAAGAGATATTATTACAATCACTAAAAATGCAGACAACCATATTTTATGCTATTTTGGTGACAGTACGTTTGTTTGTATGTGTGTGTAACTATCATTAACATTTTCTGAATCTTCATTTATGAATTATACTTATAATTGGGGAAATCAACTAAGGACTCCTGGCATATTATAATAGTACCAAAAAAACCCCACCATCTATAAAACCAAATATAAAAAAATTAAAATGTCTTCTGTAAAAATAAGATGTTATATTCCAGCTGTAACAGTCATAAATCCCCAACATAATCCAAGCAAGAATAGTTAACATCAATAAATAAGTATCTAAAATAAAACAATGGTGACAATTATATATTCAATACTTTTTGGAAAAGCTCCATCTCTTCTGGAACACCATAACTGAAGGAGCAGGTCTTAGTTTCTTGGGGGAGATGATTCCATACAGCTGGGAAGGCAAGGGAGAAACTGTCTCTTGGCTTCAGTTCACTTTTCTAGCAAAAGTAAACCAAACAGATTTTAGCTTCCAACCGGAGTGTCCATAAGATCTCCTACATTACAGAAAATGTCCACATTTTACATAAATACAACTGCTAAATTAAAAAAAGTAATGGGTTTTTGAGTTCATTCTTGATTTTGAGCTTCATTGTATTTCTTCCCTAATCCCTTAAAACTTGTCATGAGCAACAAAACAAAATCACCAGAAGTAAAGGGCTTTCGTTCGCATGTTGAACATACGGATTTCTTGGAGTTAAAGAAGAAACCCAACTAAGTAGGTCTGATGCAGCAAAGGTCTTTTATTCACCTTGGCCTGACCAGGGTTCCATCAAACGGGATTCAAGAGCCAGTAGTTTGGACATTTGTGACAAGGATTGTAGCTGGTTTGTGTAATGAAATGTCTGCAAGAAAATAAATAAGCTCAAAGAGCACCGGGGACCCTCAATTTCTAAATCAGTTTTACAAAATAGTGTTTGCATGGAGAAGATACCTGGCACCTACCATTGGAAAGATCATTGTAGCAAGAATTGAAGAGCTTTGCCTGGCATTCCAGACAGCTGTGGTTGTGTTTGCCCTTGGTTAAACTTATCCATGGTTGTTTAAGACAATTTCTTATATTCACACTGATTCCCTGAACCATAAACTAACCAAACAGGCTGACAAGCCGAAATAGAATTAATTGGATTTTAGTTGGTTAACTCTGATAGATGGACCGATTGGAAGCTACACCTATCTCATCTTATCTAGGGACTTTTGGCTCCCTGCCAGCCTGCACTGTTGATCAAATTGACCTTCAATGACTTCTTGGTCTTGCTGCTGAAGAGATGTGCCTAGCCTGGCTGCTGGGCTGGGCTGGGCTGGGCTGGGCTGCAAAAAACGAAAAAGCAAGCCAAAAATTGCTCCAGAGCAAGTGTGCCAAAATGCCCCCTTGGAAAAATCTCTTGGTATGCCTGCCTGGCCTGACCCAGGAGCTCAATGCAAATGGGCATTCTGACTCAGGTGTGGCTTAAGGCTTTCTTTCCTTTTTGTCTTTTTCCTTTCTTTCCTTTCTTAATGTAGCGTACCCCAACACAGCCCAGCAGCCAGGTTGGCATGCCTTGTCAGCAATGGGAGCAAGAAGGCAAAGATCAGCTGGCTAGGGAGAACAACTAAAGCTGAGATAGGGCTGGGGTAACTGTGACCTCCCAGGGCATTCAAGCAGCCCTTACAGTGCACAGTTCTGAGGCTGGTTGTCACCCCACAAGACAGGATGAAGGATAGTCAAAGAGCAGAGGGATGTGTGTGTGTGTGAGAGAGAGAGAGAGAGAGAGAGAGGGAGGGAGGGAGGGAGAGAGAGAGAGAGAGAGAGAGAAACAGAGAGATAGGATAGGGTTAGTTGGAGGTAGTCCCTTACCTTACTCGGCTTAAGGATAGAAGGGACCAGAATGGCTTGGATTGGGATAGGTTCTCACTTAACAATCCATGATTCTTGGTTGATGGGATTGCCATCATTAAGCAACATGATCAATGATTCTTTTACTTTATGACTCTACCATTAACCAATGGAAATTCCATTCCCAATTGTGGGTGTAAGGTGAGGACTACTTGTACTCCTGAATGTCTTAAATTGGTTAAGACATTCAGAAAGTGGCCTAGCTTGAGGCTTGGCATGGAAATGCATATTTGAAGTTCAGAACTGCAATATCACCCTTTACCTTTTCAGCTTTCCCTCAACCCTGACCAGCCTTCCCAGTTCCTGCTGCTGAAAAACACACACAGAGAATGATGCTGCCACCACACTTCATTGTTGGGATGATATTGGGAGGTGATGAGCGATGCCTGATTTCTTCCAGGCACAACTTTTAGATTTGACGTCAAATAGTTGTCTTGGTTTCATCAGACCAGAGAATCTTATTCCTCACAATCTGAGAGTTCTTCAGGTGGTTTGTTTGTTTGTTTTAAATTTCAAGTGAGCTTTCATTTGTTTGGCACTGAGGAGAGGCTTCCGCCTATGTACTCTGCCATAAAGCCCAGATCGGTAGAGGGCTGCAGTGACGGTTGTCCTTCTGGATCTCTATCCCATCTCCATATAGGATATCTGGAGCCTCGGTCAGAGTGGCCATCAGGGTTACTAAGGCCTTTCTCCAGGGATGGAATTCAAATTTCTTAACAACCGGTTCTGTGGGTGTGGCCTAATTTGTGGGGGTGGCTTGGTGGTCATGTGACTGGGTGGGCATGGCTTGAATGTAAATATTATAAATATTGATGTAAATATTGATTTTTTTTTTATTAAAAGAGAGCAACTTTTACCCGAAAGCAGGCAGGCAGATTGAGTTGCTCACAGAATCAAAGATTAACCTAGAGATCTATCTATCTGCAATCAGATACCTGAGTCTGTCACATAAAATTTGCTTTCAAGCAAACTCACAAAATTAACTCACAACACACCATGTCTGTAAATATTGAATTTTTTTATTAAAAAAGAGCAACTTTTACCCCAAAGCAGCCAAAGCAGGCAGGCAGGTTGAGTTTCTCACAGAATCAGATTCACTTAGAGATCTATCTATCTGCAATTGGCTACCTGAGTCTTCATTGAAAAGCTTCGGTCCTAAGGAAGGTTCCACTCTGCTTTTAGATTAGCTAGGAAGCAAGAAATCCAAGGATTTCCTGCTTTCTAGCTAATCTGAATCTTCTGGCAGAGCA
The DNA here is from genome assembly GCF_049901715.1 of Pseudonaja textilis. Classification (NCBI taxonomy): domain Eukaryota; kingdom Metazoa; phylum Chordata; class Lepidosauria; order Squamata; family Elapidae; genus Pseudonaja; species Pseudonaja textilis. The sequence goes on from NC_141990.1 coordinate 42,225,991, forward strand.
GAACAGCTGATGGTTGGGGGGAAAAAAAGGAAAAATAGCAACTTACCAAACTAGGCAAGTTGAATGGCTCGCATGCCAGGTAAGGAACAAGTGGGTGGGGAAGGACAGGGCTAGCCAGTGGAGCGATTTGCCGGTTCTCTGAACTGGGGACAATCATGTGTGCAGTGTTTGCAAGAAATCATCAGCACGTTTGAAAATCCTCGTTTCCTGCTTTTTCAACCTCAGCTGTGCCGCGCAAAGCAGCTGAGGGAAAAACAGTGAATAAAGGACAGCCTAGAGCCCGGGCAGACAGGTGGGCCAAACACCAAACCAGTTTGGTGTCAGCTGCTCTTCACAGCTACAGGTTCTATAGAACCGGGCTGAACCAGTAGCATCCCATCCCTGCCCTTCGCCCTCAATTGCTGAGTTTATCAGGGTAACCAGCTCTTAGAAGATTCCTGGTTGTGCCAAACTTTTTCTATTTGAGAATTATGAAAGTCATTGTACTGTTAGGAACCAGAAATTTTATTGTAGCCTTCCCCTGAACTGTGACTTACAATAATCCTGCCTCTGAGCTCTGCAGTTTCTTTGACCTCATGGCTTTCGCTCTGCTACAGTATGCATTGTCAGCTGTGATGCTGATTTAATTTACCACAGGCAGGCTTCAATCAAGGTGTGGAAACGTATCAGCAATGATGAACAGAAATGGAAAGCACCAAGTGTTGTTGCAAAGCAGGGGTGTCAAACTCAATTTCATTGAGGGCCGCATCAGGGTTATGTTTGACCTCAAGGGGAGTGTGCATGGTTGGGGTGGGCGTGGCCAGCTCAACATCCTGTAGCTTCCTGCCAGCAAAAATGGAGGCTTGGAGGACCGCACCAGTCCAGTCCTTTCTTGTTTTTAGGGTGGCCCTATGGGCTGGATCTGGCCCACAGGGCCATTGCAAAGGGTCTGAATACTCAAGGCAATGTGATTATTTCAGTTTGTTCTTTGTAATAAATTTACACACATTTCTAAAATTCTACTTTCACTTTGTCACCATGGGGTACTGAGTGCAGATTAAGAAATAAATGAATTTTAACAACTGTAGAATCATGCTGGAAAATAACAAATTTGACAAAAGTAAAGGGGGTCTGAATACTTTGAGTGTTCTGTATTAGCTAATATATTACATTTTATGGGTAGCATAAAAGTTCATCTGAGATGCCATAAAAAGCCATTCCCATTTTGTTGTCAAGAAAACTTGTCCATGACTCATTTACAGCTGCATTTACTTTCCAAATGAGTCACGGGTTAGTTTTCTTGACAAATGCACTTTTGTAGGTATAATGGTACGAGAGAAAGACATTAGAAGACTGGGCCATGAGATACTCTCAACTGTTAAGAGAAGAGAAAGTTTAGCTGGCAGCTGAATAGTGGTTGGAGCAAGAGGCCCAGAACTGACCCGCTCTCATTTCTCAGGCTGTAAAGGAGACAATAGCCTGGGTGGGGGAGATTTGACTTTCTGACTTGCAAGATTCCATTACTTTACTATAAAGTAGAACTAGCTCATCTGGTTGTGATTTCCATCTGGTTTTCCCTGCGAGTCCTACAGAATAGACTAAAATTTGATTTATATTCATGATAGTAGAATGAAGAAGAGATTGCAAAATGGGTTATATTATTTCAGGCTGCAGACAACAGTATCCTGAATGAAACAAGTGTTTTTCCTTTTTTTCTTCCATTCAATTTTATGTTTTTTTGGAGACTGCCTGGACAAGTCCCGTAATTTTGACAGAAAGTGACTAAGATCACTCAGGTGGCTTTGTGCCTAAGGTGGGACTGTAACTCCTAGTTATTAGCCTGATGCCTTTAACCACACCATCATACTGGCTCTAGATTCACCGACTTTTTGCAAAACAGGGGCATTCTGCACCTAAAATGGAAAGTGTTACCAGATTTGGTGTTACATCCAGGTTTCCAGAAATAAAACGATAGAATGGTGGAAGAAATACAGAGCAACATAAAATGTATGGTTAATTCCTGAGTGAATGAATTAACATTAACTCATTTTCTTCCCAATAAACAAAAAACAGAACTTGTCAGAAGAGAGCTGGGATTCTTCTAGATAACTTGAAGAGCCCAGTTCTAGACAACCTGGAGAAAACAGGGCCAATTGTCAGCAGTGGGTGATGCTTCAAAGTAGGTTTGAACACAGGTCAGTCTCAGGGACTTTGAAGAAAAATATCCCCCAGAAGCAGCTGGGCAGCCCGTCATGTGACTCAGAGCAGCACATGCACAGCCCATCCTGGGTTTCCCAGGGCACATACAAAGTCCTCTGGCTGTTGCCAGAAGAACTGGAAAGAAGTCCAGAAATTTCTTTACCTTGTGAAACTTATGAGTTTCCTCTTTGGAACATCTTCCAATGAAGTTTCATACTTTTTGTTATTTGTGTTTTCAGTTTTTTTGCTGAATGAAGTGGCTTATTGTGGTGTTCTTTCTGCCTTATTTTTTGAAAGCCATCCTGAGTTACTTGTTAGAAATGGTGCATATATAAACCAGATAACTGAACAAGCAAAGCACACTAAGCACCATTCTACTAAGACACATGGGGATGCATGTATAATTAATAATTCCTCCACTTAGTTGAATAACTGTCATCAAAATAAACTGTGGCCGCCATTAAAGATGAACTCTATAATAACCAGTGGCTATTTAGGGAATATTCTTTCATACTGAACTAGAAAAATTTAAAATGTAGTTAGATATCATAGGTTTGGTTACTATTCTTAATTAAGAATTTTCCTAGTAAACAGATTCTTCTTCTCAACCAGATTTTTCCATCCCAGCCGAGCCTCTGTAACTCAGCTACAGCAGAATGCTTTTCCTCTGCTTTTCCTGATTTGGACTTGGATGATTTCCACACCTTAAAAATGACGGTTTTCTTGAAGCCACCTCAGGCTGGGCTTAGCTGCCGCAAGGTTTTGCCCCCTTCAGAACTTTTTCCACCTTAGCCACCAATTTGGCCTCAGACCAAGAGTTGTTCATTACATTGCAGAGCTCTGCTACCAGGTGTCCACCAAATCCAGGAGAGCGATTTTTCCCCAAACTGATACCTCCACATATTCTGTACCAGATGATGAATTGTGAGGTAAAATTCAGCATATCTAATTGAGTGCCCAGTTGTTTTCTGTTCTACAATCATTTCATTGTTTTATTTATCTTTATTTATCTAGAAAACAGTTGAAGATTTTGAAGTGACCAGCTGGAGCTGTATAGGTAAAATAGACACATCACACAATAGGTGGTAATCTCTTACCATTTGGGTGTTCAATATAATAGCATCTTAAAGCAGAGATTAACATTTTAAGAATAAAAGCAAATAAAAAGCTCCACAGATCAGGGTCTGTAAACTTCATTCAGAAACATTAGGTTCTACCCAGTGTGATAAAACTATGTAAAACAAGGCCCTCTACCTACATGGCCGGAGACTGGCCATTCTTCTGATCTTTGGGAATAACTCACAGACCTGGCTACAGAAGACGTTTTATATCCACAGCATCTTGAAAAAGCCCAAAGTGGGGAGTTTCTACGATACCATCCTCTACTGGCCAAACCCAATAAATCAGATATAGTTACATTCTAATTAAATGGGACAATAAGTCTGTAGACATTGTACATCTATCAACTCTTGCCCTTTTCTTTTGTGTTTGTGTGATGTGTGCAAATGACACTCTCTTCCAATCCTGATCATTAGACCAAGTACTTGGAATAACCTTTGAAGTATACCTACATGGATAGCAATGAGCTGCTGATGAGCTGCCACTTTAGTTAAGTGTTTACAAAGTCTCTAAATGTTTCAGCTGCTCAGAATAGTTAGTTAAAACATCTTTGTTTGCAACTACCTAATTATCAGATAAGCTAAAACTTCATCAATTTAGTAATCATTTTCATGGACTTTTGTGAATTGATAAAGGAAGAAATAATGGTTTCCAGCAATAAGAATATGAAAGCATTATCATTTATATTACATGCAAGGAACAGAAAAACAAATTTCAGTATCATGTTTTTTTCAGAGCCATTAGCTTGCCGTACGTTTAGCAGGCATTTAGGATTCATGCAGTGTCATCATTTATGCCACTAACAATATTGAAAGAAATATTGGTGCTGCTATTCCTTTGGCAATACATACCATGTGCACGATTCAAATAGAACATTAAATGGAATGAGTATTCTGTTCTATTTTTAGAATTGATTTTTTAAAATACTCCAAGTGTAAATTCAACACCACAAATAAAAAACAAGAACAATTATGATACAAACAGTATGTTTATACTTATGAACAGATTGACATGCACCAGATTCACACATTTACAGACATCCCAGGCAACATAGAATGTTACAGCTTCATCAAATGGAGGTTACATGGTTTTCTATGTAAACAGGATCTTTAAAAGATCAGTCTTCCCCAATTGGAATTGCCTGAATGTTTTGGACTAAGTTCACAACATCATAATGGTTGCTTTGGCTGAGGGGAAAGGAATTGTAATCAAACACATCCAAAAGTTGATTGCTTGGAGAAAGCTGGACTAGGTGTTCAAGTGATATTTACAGACCATAAAGAGCACAAGAAAGCAGCATGAGGAAGCTATAGTGCTAGAGAGTAATGTTGGTAACAGATTAAGTTCTTTACAATGCCAAAACGAATCCTATTCAGTCAAAATCTTACATACATCTGCCATTTACAGATCTCCACCTCATCTATTTAGAATCCATAAAAAATCTTGATTGAATATAAAGTAGATCTAGCTTCAATCTCCCCCTATGATCTCTCTTACAAGTCTTCAGTATAAAAGTTATATAGAAATTTTTAAATGAAAAAACCCAAATATTTATTGATCTGATCAGGCTTGTTTTTTCTATCACTATCAAAACCTAAAACAAATCACGCGACAGGTAAGCCAGGAACCTAATAGCCAGAATGGCAAATGTTTCACTTTATCCAGTACTATATGATGGATATTTGAAATCTAAACCACCTGAAATCAATCGAATAGCCAACAGTTTGTCACATAAATCTTTGTGGTTTTATTAATATAAAGAAAAGGAAACTACTTACACTGGTATTGAAAGAACCCACCAATCTTATACCAGATGCTACACACCTTTTCTGCATAGATCATCTGAATTTCTAAGTGGGTTTGCAAGAGCTTGCAAGTTCATCAAAATTACACCTTTAGTTAGCATGAAAACCAAATTTAGTGTTCTAAGGATTTTTTGGTTAACTTTTAAATAAAATACGTACAACAGCAGACTACATAATCCAGTTATTTTGTTACATTGATTCCTATTGACAGGAATCATCAGTCCCTGCTGTCTCTTCAGCATGTTACTAGTAGCTTAAAACCAATTCAGCTGGCAGTTGCAGTAACAGGCATTAAGTAGAAAGGCTTATTTTGGAAGTAAGCTAAGATGTAGCTTAAGATCAACTTTCAATAGTCTACCAGTAAGACGAACATAACATGCCGCTATGGCTGGCAGAACTTTGTTGGGATTAACTGGGACTACTGCTGTAAAATAAAGCCCATCTTTTCTCATCTAATGCATAAAACTTGAGTCAAAGCCTCTTTCAGGGTATATTTCAATTAAGTTGGTACTTTACATGAAATAGCAAAGTAGCTATTAATTTAAACAGTGTTGTTTCAGGGCAATTAGTATGAGTCTATTATAAATATATTTGACAGATTTAATTCCTACATTAAATTGCAGACAGCATCAAATTATCGTTATAGTAACCGCTTTATTAAACAGTTTTGGCTGCACTTCATTTTACACATTTCCTCATTGACTTTGATCGACAAGATTCTGGCAATAAAGCTTTCAATAGAGTGACTGTTTGAAGCAGGACATCTTAGTGAATAGGTTAACTCTTGCAGTGGCACCACCTGTCCTTATCTAATGGTTTGGATCTGTAGCATTTCTTTAGTGAATGGACAGGCTCTTCCCACTCATGGAAATCAGATTTAGCAAAAATAATCCTACTGGAGACAGGGAAGGTTCCAGATTCCCACTACTTTCAGCCCTTGGCTTTATCTCCTTTTATATTTTGAAGCATTGCCTGATCCCTCACAAGTGGGAGCGGACCCAAGGAGAGGGGAAACTGATAAATATGATAATATCTCCTTCAGTACAGGAATCTCGTGACTAGTAATCTAGATTTCTCATTCTGGCATGAATACTTGTAACACATTTATTATTATTCTATACTTTTGAAATTTTTAACTGGAAAAGGAACAAGTTTACATTCTTAGATATGGCAGTGTAAACTCTGGTTTCTATGATATTCATTAGGCATAAAAAGACTTGTTTTGACATGCAATAAAAAATCTTAAACTGCATGTTGATGCAAATGAAATGGATCTAGCTCAGTTAATAGTATCTGGTCAACCATACTGCTTCTAAGGGTAATGCACTGAAATAGTGATAATTTTGTTTATTTTTTCGCGATTAGAAACTGTTCAGTCCTATTATTGTTAGAAATAATATGGTTAACTCAATAATTTGAATATCACATTTTTCAGAACTGTTCAGTAGAATTGTAATTAGTACGACTTTGAGTAATTCCGTCAATGTGTTATAAAGCCCTGTAATCTTCTGAACATTCAATCCATATTCAATTCTTGTTAAACTGTTTTTGATCCAATGCAATGTACAGATCTTAATTTATGAACTACATCTATTTGCGCATTACTGATCTTGTTTATCAACCTGTACATTACTGATGCATGGTTGCCATTTGAACCCAAGCATTGTAATAAAGGCCCAAGTTCATTACTTTTTATAGATCATGATCGCAATACACATACAATATGGAACTGAAAAGAAGTTCTGAATAATTTTAAAGAACTGAATAATTTTGTCTTTATTTTCCCACAAAATAGGGCCTCTCACCATTTTAGCAATCCTTTATTGAAGATAACAAGTTGGTTATGTTCACTGTATTGTATGAAACATCACAATATCATACTGGGAAGGTACTATCAGTACAGGATTAGACCAGAGCAGACAGCCTGAACAATAAACCATGTTGCATTCTTCGTTCCCTAGCTTTTAACAACCTCCAAAGGAAAATGAAACAAAAAAACAATAAGGACAAATACCTGTTAACATCATCATTTAAAACACCGTTTAACTTACGAGGCTAAAATCTAATGAATAAATAAAATATATTGTGGCAATAATCCTTTCTAGACCACCCCACTGCCAAAAAACTTTAAAATAAAACAAAACAAAAACATAACCAAATGGTTGGGAAAGCTGGCCAGAGGCACCAGGTTATAAGAGTGTACAAGGATTTACACTCAAGTGTAGGTAAGGGGAGGGGGAGGAAGGTTACAAAAAAATATCATGAATTTTATTTCACACAAAACCAGTTGATGACTGTCATTAGCTTAAACTACACACAAGGGCAATTACATCCTCGTTTGAAACACAGTTTAAACAAATAGGAAAATGTTTACAAGGCATCCACAGCATGTAAGTCATGTACAGATGGATACATTCATTATTTCCCCTCCCCAATAGCTTTTATTTATTTATTTTTTAGATAAATACTCTTCTCCACTTTCAGCATTAACTTGACTCAATACATGCACAACTCAAAAGAATTAAGAAAAAAAATAAGGTTATTGCAAAAATAGAATTAAACTAAGAATCTTCAAGTACCTTACATGACGGCCACTCTGTACCATGCCCATTGCTTATAAAATGAAAGGTCACTGAACCCATGAAAATATCTCTAATATTTTCTTAGATTTAAAATAGATAATTTCAGCTGTATTTATAGTAATTTCAAAGTGATAATTTGAACTTTGTAAATAATGCAAACAATTAAAAATTATACCCATATTACACAAGACCTCTCTTTTAAGCTGATAGAAATCAAAGGAAAAAAACTATAGAAAACCACATTTAGAACAAAATCACAATTTACATTATAATAAAGGCAAATATTCAACATTTAAAAAAACTCGTAGCAATGAGTGAGATGTCAAAGCAAATTACAACTAATCATAAATTAAGTTGTTTGGTTTAAAAAGATATAGCAAGAGTTTAAAGATGTGTTATACACATGCGTAAAATTTGTATTTGTTTAGATGCCTAAAATCTCCTTATATTATTGCCAAATACACTTTGTCTCAAGCAAGCAATAGGCAACATATCACAATTCGGACACTGTAGGGAAATCCTAACAGTCTGGTAATACAGGTAAAACTGGAAAAATTAAAAAAAAATACATCCTATAGCATATTGCCCAACTGAATGACTTCCAAAGCCCAGAGCTGTAAAAGATTTCCATCTTGGTAAGGTGAAATAAGTGTCTTGTTACAATTATTTGCACTCAGGTGTGCACGTATTGTAAGTTTTGTTAAACATAGTGTCTTCAGGGTACAACTACAATCCCATGGTACTTTATGTACATTTAGTGAAGTGCTCCAAGCATTATTCCTTGGTTTTTAGGGCTCTGGCTCCATATTGATGTAACCAATATGCCCAAGGCTGGTAAAAATACTGTAGTATAGGCAATGCTAAGAGTGGCAATATCAGAAAACACAAATATGAACAAATGATGGAAAATCCTAATAATTTCTTTCTGCCCATTTCACAAAATGTTGGAAATCCACCAGAATTTTTCCCTTGTATTGAAGGAAACTGATTAAAAGTTTTTCCCCCTTTTTTCAGATTCAAAAGCATTTTAGTAGATCTGTAAGGCTACCACGGATCTTCTAGATCGCCAGCACCCTACAGGAAAAGAAGAGGAAAACTGTTAGTGCTACATTGATCTTAAAAAAAACTAATATCCATATTATTCTGAGTTATTACATTGAGAAAGCATGCAAAGATGATCAAGAAGTCACACTAGATTCCATTTTCAGAGACTCAATCATTATTGAGTCTCAAGACAAATTCCTTGTGTGTCTAATCACACTTGGCCATTCATTCATTCATTCATTCATTCTTTCATTCATTGTTACACTCTCCCAACCTTGTAATTTCAGTGGTAGGATCAAAAGAATAAAAAAAGCACCTAAACCAATGTAATTCCTATGACCAATCAAGTTTGATTGTGTTTTCTGCTAGCTTGCTAGTTAAAATAAACTGCAGAAAGAGGGGTGAAATTGTTTTACCACAAAGTAAACATTTTAAAAATGACAATAAAGGTAGGATTATATTCATATGGTTAATAAAAAAATCAATTCACATTTTGGTAGTTATCATTTCTATATTTTTCAGTTTGTATACGTAATATAAGGAAATAAGAAAAAAATCTTAAGGCAGAAAGTATTCACTAAATTGGGAGGGGGGAATTGTTTGTTTCTATTTATAGAATTTACTATATTAGGACAGAATAGCAATAAAGGTTATTAAAGTACCATGATTATTTAAAGAAAGTCAATATGCATTCAGATTATTCCACATGTTTTTATTTGATTGTAAACAATAACTAATAACCACTAATTGTCAGTACATTTTAGGCATTAGATACATAGTGCTATTAAGTGCATCCTGGATACATTTAGAAAACTGGGTACAATTGTAATGTCCATACTACAGTCTGGCATAACACAGGACAACTTAAATGACTAAAATTAACATGCCTTAACTTAAAAACAGGCAAATGTGTCTTTGACATGAATTATCCACAAGTCAAATACAAACGTGCAATATCTACATCATTGTCAGTCATGGAAAGTGAGTTATAATTCAACAAACTATAAATGATGGATTCACATGGCTATTTTAAGCTTCTCCAAAATGTTAAGTTAGGTTCCCCTGCCCCCAGCACAATGGCCAAGGTGACATTCCTTTTAGATATCAAACTCTAATACAATACCACTGATATTTAAATTCATTAAATCTTTTGACCATTATCTAAGAACACAGATGCTGTGCTCTTTTCCACATAGGCAGAAGGCATGCAGTGACAACGCTGTTAAAACTATTTTATAATAGCTAAAGTTCCCAGAAAGAACGCCCTATGTACACAGAAGGCCTCTTATGCATGTAGCCAGTACATATAAAAATTAAAAAAATCTAACTTTCTAAGACATAGCAAATATGGAGAAAGTAAGACATTATAAGAACTAAACAATCAGCAACTACGAAGAAAATGAAGGCATCATATCATTTCATCATATTATTCATCACTCATTTCTGAATCTTCACTGGGGCTCTGCGTTTCAGCAAGCTGGTGCTCACATTTTGCTTCAGAGTCTGTCTCTTGATTATTTAATCCATCTGAAGTTGAAGTTGTAGCTGATTCAGCAGAACATTCTTCTCCCTGAACTTTAGCTAGCCTGTAATTAATGAGCACGTCTTCCAGAAGGTGGCGGTAGTTTCCCCTATGAGTAACTCTCACTTGCCTGAGAGCTTCTGTCAATTTTTCCTGGGTTGCACCTTCTGCAGCTTTGCCATGGTCCTTATTTAAGATTGAATACCCCAGAATCAGTAGTTGAACTAGGATATTTCTAAAAACTTTTAATACATTTGACAAACTATTAAAAATTGTAAGTGCTGGTTTCTAGTAAGCCACCTTTCAAACAATCTTAGTCCCCCTTGGCAAAAAGTTGCTTGAGAGCTAGGATTTTTAAAAAGTTAATAAAATAATAAAAGTATGGAAAGGTATTTTCATATTAAGTTCACCAATAACTATGAAACTTAAGATGACTGGACATAATTTATAATTTAGATGTTCAAAATAAAGACATTGTATAAGTCCTATTTTTATTGTTCTATATATAAGTACTATATAAATACCTATAATATGTAAGTTATATATTATGTTTTAAGATATAGCAGTATATTCAACAATTTGTGAACAGCTTAAGTAAAATGAATTTTACTTTTTATCTTTACTTTACCTTTTAAGTTTTTGCCAATTGATTTAAAACTGCCAATGGAAAGTTTGCTGCCACCTATACTGATTAGAATATTATGTACTACTTTCTAAGTATATTCTAAGCAAACTCATACCCCAAGCATGAGCAAATGGGGCTGATCTCAGGGGTGGGATACAACAGGGTTAACTACCGGTTCGGGATTTACAAGCTTCCCTGCACACTATCAGCATGCTGTGTGCAGAGATGCAACCTTTGAAACAGCCCTCTTTTCTTGCTTTTTTAACTGCAGCTGTGCCTTGCAGGGCAGCTGAAGTTGAAAAATCAGTAAATAAAGATAAGGTAACAGCCCTGGTGGGCGGGTGGGCAAAAACATCAGCAGACATAGAAATGGTTCTATGTCTGCTGCTCTTCAGAGCTACCGGTTCTACAGAGGTGGACAGAACCGGTAGAAACCCACCCCGGCTGAATTCCAAACATATTCTAGAGCCAATTCAAAAAGAAAAATCCTAAGTACTTCCATGCTTGATTCTGTATGCTTTAAGGTATGAGTTTTCTCTCACAATGTTTATTCAGCTTTGTCTAATACAACTAGGTACATATAATTTAGGGTCAATCCCCCCTCCAAAACTGACCAAGTCTTCACACAACACATAAAATATAGAGTAATGTCATGTGGCATACTAATATAATCCAAAATAGCTTTTCAAAGAGTCTAGTCCAGTGGTTCTCAAGATTTTGTTTATCATGGACCTCATTTAAATACCTTTTGTGGCACCAGACCACCAAGTCTTAACTCAAGATTTAAATTATAATATTTCTTCAAGTCTTCACAGACCCGCTGTGATGACATTGTCCCCCCCCCCTCCCCCAGGCATCTACAGACCACTGGTCTAGAAAACTTCTTATTCAGATCAAAGGCTCAAAAGCATTATGTCTTTATACATCAGATACTGGGGGAGGGGGGAGAAATAGTTAGAGGACTGTTGCTCTCATGTTCTACTTATGGGCTTTCCAAAGATATATAGTTGTATGCAAAAGAGCATATCAATGTAGATATACTTTTGTGCTAATCTAAGGTCTTTTTGCAGATTATCAAGAATATGTGTTAATACAAATAGTAGACAGCAAATTATCATGTAAGAAACTTTAAAGAAATAGAAGAAATCCCAAGTGAATTATGTGAAAAGGGTATTATAATAAGCTGTGTTTTTGTATCACTATATCCTCCTTTTAAAGTATCTTCTTCAAATTTGCCCAGTCCTGAGAAACTGGTAACAGTTTACGTATGGGGATGGATATAAATGATTTTTTCCCCTTGAAATTCATTCTCTCTTTACTTAAGCTGTACTCAGATTCTAACCAAGCAAGATACTGTTAGCAATTTTTATTGTATAAAAATGGAAGTATCACCAAATCATGTAGAAAGAACAGGAACTATTAAAAAAAAAGTATTGCTAAGGAATTCAGAACTTCCTGCTACCCAGCCTCATCCTAGAGTTTCTACCAAGCTCAAATAATGTGTGGTGGTGCAGTGTTTAGAATGCAGTACTGCAGGCTACTTCCGCTGACTGCCGGTTGCTGGCAATTTGAATCTCACCAATCTTCAAGGTTGACTCAGCCTTCTGTCCTTCTGAGGTCAGTAAAATGAGGACCCAGATTGTTGCGGGCAATATGCTGACTCTGTAAACTGCTTAGAGAAGGCTGTAAAGCGGTATACAAGTCTAAGTGCTATTTCTATATCTGACAGGTACTGATTAGGAAAAGTTTAGAAGAAAAACTAGGAAGAAAGCTTGCAGTTCTTGCCTCCACAATTCTCTTATTTACAGTACTTATTTGGAGCAGCCAACCTCCTGATTCTAAATAATGTCATTAACACCAAACTTCAAAAGCACCCATTATTGAATTACCAGTAAATTTTGAAACATGGAACATTAAAATATAAATATATAATTGCAGAAGGTACATTTAATGCATATATTTAATGAGGTTAAGCTACTTTTGCCTAGGATACCCAAGACCACCAGAAGAGAAATCAAAGCTCTGGTGGCCCCACAAAATCAAAGAGTACCATGAGGTACAGGTTTTCTCAGTGGTTGTTTCCAACTGAAAAGTCCTTCCTAGAAAGGCATATTTAGGATGTTATTATTATTTACTCTCAATTCATAAGGACTTTTACTGTTATCTCACACTGATGCCGCCATGCAGTGATAAAATTGATCTTATTTCTACTATTTTCCTTCCTTTCTGCTGTCCAGTTTATTGTTTTACAACACATACATGTCTGTACCAATGTTTTTAATACTTATTTCAAAATGTCCACTTGATACTGACCCTAAGCAGCATTAGGGAAACTGTGCGTATAACATCCCAGATTCAATTCATGGAAAGTCCTGGTAATACTAGGAAAGATACTTGTGTGCAAAATTTGAATGACTGCTGCCATGCAGTCAATTGCCAGATTTGGCATAAAGGTAGAACCTATGGTCCATATTTGAAAAAAAAAAAGAACAAACTGAAATAACATGGTATGTAATACAACTAAAAATAGAAGTCCGATGTTTCGTTAAAACTGAACTGGACCTGTTTATTTCTTACATCAATACTGACACCATAATTACCATACAATTACCAAGACCCAGGCTGTTCTTCAGGATATGAACAATTTATATTTTACATCTGATGTGATGTTTAGTAATACTTGCCTGTAATATAAGTTGCAAAATTTCACAAAGTTGCATAATACTGATATATAATAGCAACTTGGGAGGAGAATTGGAATTCATAGAAACAAGCTAACAAAAACAATTTCTAAGTACCATTTTGTTATCAATTAGAACAGAGGTCTCCAAAATTGGCAACTTTTAAGACTTGTGGACTTCCAACTCCCAGACTTCTCCAGCCAGCATAGCCACAGGTCTTAAAGTTGCCAAGTTTGGGGACCCCTAAATTAGAATTACTGAATAGAACACAATTTGATGTCTTGACTTGGTATTATTAGTGAAAATATATTAAATGTTATAGGGCAATATTTAGCAATATAGAAATATTTATAGGAGCCCAAAATATTATCAAATATTATATGAGAAGTTAAATAACAAGAAAAAAATGCTGATTTCTTTACTGATTTTTTAACTTAGGGAGAAAACCAATTTCAGATTTAACTTTCAGCACCTCTAACAAAAATGAAGTCTATCTAGAGCAGGGGTCTTCAAATTTGACAGCTTTAAGACTTGTGGACTTCAACTCCAGAATTCCTCCTCTAGTCATGTTAGCTCAGGAATTCTGGGAGTTGAAGTCCACAAGTCTTAAACCTGTCAAGTTTGAAGACCCTTGATGTAAAACCTTGGAGAATTACTGCTTACGATAGGCAAACTCTGTACTAGATATATTAATATAGGCCACCTCTTACATTTCTGCTATGTTCATGTCAGTACTGAGAGCATGTGACTGACATTTCTGATATAAAAAATGCATGCATATGTGTGCGCCTGTATGCGTGCATGTATATGTATGTGTATTATATGTATATGTGCATTTCAAGTATCAGATATATGAAACAGTATACTGACTTGATTTACACATTATACTAGATTGGTTTATTTAACCATAGCGTGTAGATGAAGCCACAACTGGCTTGGCTCATACAATGCTATAGTTGACTTCATATGTTATACTAAATAGATCTAAAAAACATATTATAGGTTATTGTGATGTGTGAACCTACCATTTGTTTTTGTGCATTATAAAGAAAGAAAAATCTCTTGCACATTTCTACATGAAAGTAGATATCCTAAACACATTTTCTTAGGATGTTGTTTCACTTATATAACAAATGATTGATTAAAAGAGTTTTACATTTCAATTTTGCTGAGTTCAACAACAAAACTCCTCTACGCATGGCTCATTTTAACTAAGCTGTTCAATCTAATAGCTTTTTACAAGCCTTTAAAATAATATATATACACACACACACACACACACACACACACATATATATATACACACACACACACATACATATACATATATATATATAAAAGCATAGTTTATATATATATATATAATATATATACATCACTATGTTGTTTCACCCCTTCAGTAATCTACTTATTAAATGATTTCAAATCTATATATAATGTTTAGTTGAACTTATTATGATTTAGAAGAGTGAAACATTTAGCACTATCTCCAATTCTGGTAACTTCTAAGCCTGTAATCTTCAATTTCCAAAATTCTCAATAATGATGGCACTAGCTGGGAATTCGGTCACTGGAAATCCACATACCTGAACGTTCTCAATGCTGGAAAACAGTATCTACAGAAAAGGCTAACGGTAGCAACCCAAATCATATATACATGCATAATACTCCAAATTGTCCTTGGGTTCAGATTATTTTGCTAAAGCATTAAATATCAAATGGCTCAAAACAAAACTCCCTATTAGTTGGAAATGTTAAACATTAAAAGAATGAACAATATAAGGCAGGGCTTGCTGAACTTTGAAAGGAATTATGAATGGAGGCTGACTTGGCCCAAACCTGAAGCAAGAAATTCAAGTGTTCAGAACAAATTATATCCAAAATCTCAAGGTTTGTGATACCGCAAAGCACTATAAACTACAATAGAACCCAAAAGGTTTCTAGATCCATACTGATGTTATAATTTTAATATAAACCTCTCCCTTTCCTTCAGATAATTTGACAATGTTTGGCAAGCAGTAGAGCATATCATTTATATCTCACTAAAGATGGGACTGTAGCTATACTGTCCAGAACATTCAGAATGATTATGAACTTAAGTCATAATAGATGTAATTGATTCTACTTAGCATAGCCTATTGAGAACACAACCTAACTAGGTTTGAAAAATAAACAAATCATCCAAGACTGAATGATCTATTTAATGTTTATAGATCAAGCACAAATATCAAGCCTTGTCTATATTTCCCTCCCTTATAATTCCCAAACAGCAATCAGGATTTTTGTTTAATAAATGTGGCCTCAGTAATTATCCTGTCTCTCTCTGTCTGTCTGTCTGTATCACTGAAAAAATAAATCATCTCGCAAGAAGACAAAGAAGATTAAATACTTATTTGGCAAAGTAGTCCTTAACATTAGGGTTATGTTATATGTTCCTGTTTCACAAATATATTACAAAAATGAAATAAAGTCCTAAAGTAATGTTATATGGCTGTCTTGTGATTTGAATGAAGCCAAAACGATTTATATTAAAATATCTGTCGGACAAATCATTTAAGGTCAACTTTTACCTTTAAGAAATTTCATTAGCATAATGATCTTGAGTACTTGTAAACTCAAATATAAAGTATTCCCCCAAAAGAAAGATTACAGTTTAACTGCATCAGGGAAAGCTGGCAATCAAAGGTGAAGTACTTACCCCCTCATTCTCTCTGTGTGGGTTCAGCCTGTTATAAACAGCTTCAATAATATTTCTCCTATACAAAGACAACATTTTAAATTTACATTTTGAATAGTTTTCATAAAACAAATGTTTTCTTAACAAACTAGTTGGCTAAATGACTGTATGAAACCCTCACAATTCAGAAGAAATAAGTCCTAGAGTATCAGATGATGAAGAGAAACAGCAGGATTGTTATTGCAAGCATGTCCCTCCTTGTGGGATTCCCAAAAATATCTTGGTTACCACAGCAGTAAGTAGAATAACAGATCTTGGTTCCTTATTTTATTTTACTTAGGCTACTTAACTCAAACAATGAGAGTCCAGGCAGCACACAACAAACAAAGAAGCATCACACAATAAAATGGCATAATGCATTAAAACATAATAAATACTGATAAATAGAATTGAAAGCTTCAACAACTCACCACTGTAACTCTGCTCAACCTGACCCCAAAGCCTGGAGGAACCGCCAGGACTTTACCCACCTTCCTGGAAGCCTGTAGGGTTGGGGGCAATCACATGTCCTGGGGAGGATCACTCCAAACAGCAGAGGGCTCCAGAGAGGACAAACCTCCTGGGTTCCATACAATGATATATTTTCAATGGAAGGGTTCTGGAATGTGCCTTCCTTGTTAGAACTTATGGGATAGGCAAACATTCTTGAGAGCAAACAGACCCATAAATAATCCATTCCTGTACCAAATCTGTGTAGGGTTTTATAGAGGATAATCAGCACATTGAATTGCACCAAGAAGTCTACTGAGAGTCAGTGCAGCTTGTGGAGTAGAGGTGTGTTATGTGGACATAATAAGAGATATCTTTAAATGGTATGGTAGATGGTAGTCTGGAGATGTATATAGTTACTCATTTAATGCTATATACTCTACGTAATATTTTAGTTATGATATTACATAGAGTATAGTTACTATGCACTCTTATTTTAGTGTTTATCTTCACATCTGATATGACAAAGGCAAAAACATTCTGAAAATAGCCAGCTGTTTATATAGTTTATGGAAACTAAAGAAATGAGATATTTTGGCAGAAGCATTACTAGAAGTATCGCTGGAAAAATGTGCAATATGTTATTCTGGCAAGCATCTTGGACAAACAAAAATACCTTGGATTTCAATCCTTGTGCAAAAGTTTTGTATTAAGTAAGAAAAGGACCATTTAAATCAATGTTTTTTGTATACTAAAGTGGATCCTAGCAAAATTTTGCTAGAAAATTGAGATAATGCAGAACTCTATGTTTCTGGGCTGAATCTACTCCACCCAAAATAAAGGTAATTTACTCAGGCCATTGTTTTTTTTAGAGTAAGCATTTCATTAATTACAAAAAACCCCACTAAAATATTTTGTTATCTTCTTGCATAAAAATAACTAATGGAAAAAATCCTGTTGATATTATTTTTAATACATTCAAAAAGTTGGGACTGATCAAATCAACTGAATAAAAACTCAAGCTGTACATACATGAATAGTGAATAAACAAAAATAAAACCCTGCAAAAATTAATCAAATTATTCACAAGTCCTGGTGGGACCTAACATCGGCAATGGGAACTCTGTCCTGAAGTTGAAGCAACCAGCGAATAGACGACCTGGTAAAAAACGAGGCCACAGTGGAAGCTTTCATGGCCCAAGCGGCAGCCTGGTGTGTGCGCGCTTCAGAATTTGTTGTGACTTTTGTTCTCCGGTTGTAAAACATCCTCTGGTTCCATAGGGGTGCCTGAGGAAGCAAAGGTGGCTATCACCAGGGAATCTACTGCTGGGAGAGCTAATGCGTTAGCCAAGGAGGGACCTACATTAAAGAACCTCTTGTCTTGGGAAGAAGGGCAAGACCCTGACAGGGGGTTCTCACACTGGTCCTTTACTACATCCAAGAACAAGGTAGACGGGAGAACCTCATTTTGGACCACCGGTTTGGAGAATAGCGTGTCTCCTTGGCTCGAGGGGCCAGCCTGTGGTTCCAGGACCACCTCTTCTGGGCTTAACTGGGCTGTAACCAGAGCCTTCTGTAGTAAGGGCCGAAACAAGGAGGGCTTAAAGACAGCCATTGTCGACAATTGTTCTGGTTTGGTTTCCTCTTCATTGGAGAGGAAGGGGTCTTTAATTTCCCCCTCTTCCTCCTTTGAGGAACTACCCCATTCAGAGTGGTAAGAGGATCCCCTGTCATCCTGTCCCTCCCAGCTATAAAAACGATGAGGGGCATACATGGGTTCTGAAGTGGGAACCTCCCTCCATGGGGGAGGGTTACCCTGACAGAAGAAAGGATACCTGAGCCTCCGCCCGGGAGGTGGAGGAGGTGTTTGAGACCTTCAGCAATGCCCGGTCTGACTGCCACCGAAACTACTTCCTGGAAATCTTGGGGCTTGTTCTCCCGGGGAGGAACTATCATCTGGGGCCCAGTCACAGAAGGGATAAGGTTAGCTTCCTCCCTAAACCCGTAAAAACCCCTAGGGGAAAAGCCTGCTGAGTGTTAGGTGTAGCTGTGTTCCAAGTAGGTGGCCTGTAAGAAGGGCCTGACAAACTCAGATGCTGGGGAAGGGCTTCATCCTGCCTTTCAGGTGACCAGTTCCATAGATGGCTATCCGGACTCCCATCTGCCCTCTCTGTGCCTGCAGTTTGTTCTAGTAATTGTTGAGCATTTTTGTGAATTGTTTCTCTAAAGCCTCATGTCTTCTCTTTTCTGCCCTAAATTCAGACTTGGAGGCCTTCTTGGGGGCTAGGTCCCTGGCCCTGATCTTTGCTGTGGTCTCCCTATTGGCTGAACGGACTCGTGGTTGTTTTCTTTTCATAATCCTTTTGGGGACTTGAGAGGTCTGAATGCTCCGCATGCCGGATGGTCCTGGCTGGGCCCAATCTTTTTCCATTGCTCAAGGAAAAAACACCGGAGGTGCTGTCAGCTTCTCCTGGTGGTGTTTTCCGAGCTAGATGGCCAGGAGAGATATAGGATCACTGCCTCGGGATCCACTAAAAAATGGCGCCCAGAGGAACTCGATCACAAAATGGCCACCCGCCACGAGGCGGGGGGCCTTGAGGCCTTCGATGATCCCTGTTGCACGTGTGAATCCCTGGGACTTCATGCTGTGGCCTTTGTTTGGCAATTTATAATGGCCAGCTTAATATCTTTGCAGAAGGAAGATTGCCCCTCCAATCAATGCAGCAGTAGAAGGGAGGTTAGTTGGGATTGGGCCTAATTGCTGCAAGACCACGAGGGCAGCTATCATAAAACTTTGATAGTTTATGGCTTAATAAATCTCCAGAAGACTTGTGCAGCCTCGGGAGGTTTTTACAAGCCGCACAGCCCAGGGAAAAACTGCGTAGGAGGCCGTTGCGATGTTAATTAGCCTCTAGCAAGTCTGAGGGAGGTTCCACGGCGTTTTGGCCTATCGCACTTGCTGTCTGTGTGTCAGTGCCTTGCTGAGGCAATTGGAGGACAGCGGATCCCTGTTCTCTTTGTGAGCGAAGCTCTACCGGAGTCCCGGGAGCTTCTCTCCATCTTGATGAGTCTTTTTTCCTTTTTTTATGCTTTTGTTTTGTGGAGTGCTAATTAACTCAGAGTCCAGAGACAGTAGCTCATATGTCCAAAAGCTGAGTCGAAAAGCTGGGGCTCTCAGCAGAGGCAAACCTTTTATAGTGGCAGACTCAGCTCACGTCATAAGAGGGAGGAGTTATACCCAATGCTGGACTCTAGAGCAGCGTGACAGAGAAAAGGACCATTTACATCAACATTTTTTGTATACTAAAGTGGATCCTAGAAAAATTGTGCTAGAAAATTGAGATAATGCAGAACACTATGGTTCTGGGCTGCATCTATTCCACCCAAAGTAAAGGTAATTTACTCAGGCCATTGCTTTTTTAGAGTAAGCATTTCATTAATTACAAAAAAACCCCCATTATAATATTTTGTATTTACTTGCATAAAAATAACTAATGGGAAAAAATCCTGTTGATATTATTTTTAATACATTCAAAAAGTTGGGACTGATCAAATCAACTGAATAAAAATTCAAGCTGTACATACACGAACAGTGAATAAACAAAAATAAAACTCTGCAAAAATTAATCAAATTATTCACAAGCCATTCTGTCCAGAGTCAAACATTATTACTAAAGCATTTATAGCATTTTTAAATTAAATCTTAACAATTTATTATCGCACATTTCTGTGTTTTCTTATATTTTTACTCTCCAAATTTCAAGTCTTAATTACAGCATGAAAATACATTAAAATGCAGGTCCTCCAGTTATGACAATAATTAAGACCAGAATTTCTGTTACTAAGTAATACAGCATATTATATGATTGCATTGGTTAGCAATGTTACTATTAATGAAACCCCACTGGTCATTAGGCAAGGATCCTAGTATGATCCAAGTATTCCAGCTTGGCTTTTCCTAGCTTTGAGTCTTAGTAAGGTAAGGTACTGCTTTCTTCTTCAACTCCCACCATCCTGCCTATTCCCCCCCTGGCCCTATCTTTCCTCTTGATCATCCTGTATAGTGGTACTCTTCTGTGGCAGTGGCAGTTCTATGGCTGAAACAGAAAGATGGCACTTCACCCCTGGTGCTTACCTACCACTGAGTGCCACCTCAAGCCACACGTTCTGGCCACCCATCCCAGCACAAAGCATGAGCCACTCCCACCACCCTGCAATCTGTAAACTATGCCATGCTGACTTTTGTCATCTTCCTCTCACTGCTGAGAAGGTGCACCTGGTCTAGCCCTATGCCAGGCAGCTGCTGGCTTTTGCAAGCTTTCTTCCGGAGGCCACTTGAAACCATTCTCCACATAGTATACGCTGTTCTCATAATCCTTCAGAAAGCTTTTGAGATCTTCCAAAGCATGACAAAACAAGGATGTGGCCTTCTCATGTGGTTTCAGAAGGCCCCAGATGTCTTCTGAAACATCATGAGAATGACATGCATTACTTGAAGAAATTACATACTATTTTGGAGAATGGCACAAGCAACCTCAGGAAGGCCTGGTGCAGCCAGCAGCTACCTGGCATAAGGCCAGTTTGGGTGTGCATCAGCAGCAGGAGGAAGATGGTGATGGCCAACTATGGCGATGATCAGCTGGATGTAGAAGGGCAGTGAGGATGGCTGATGCTTTGTACTTTGGTGCAGTTGTGGCCATGGTGCAGGGCTTGTGGTGGTACTCCTTCGTGGCAGTGGGGCTGGAACTGAAATAGGGGCACGGGGGAGGTTGGCTGAGACAGAAGTCCTTGGGCCTCTATGTCAGCCCCTATGCTACTACCATCATGTGCTACTGTGTGAGGCAACCAAAAGGGCAGAGAGAGACAGTGACACAGACAGGTAGGAGGTGTTGTAAGCTGGTGGGCTGCCAAGCATCCACATTTTTATCATGCAACTACAGGCCATAACTTTGGGAACTGGGCATTAGCAGTTTGGGAACTGCTGAAACTTTGAAAAAATCACTGAACAAATTATCATTAAGCTAGCACTACTAGAGCAAATTCACATAATTATCTAGCCTGAAGCATTTTAGAATGCAACTGAAAAAAAGTTAAGTCTAACAGCTCCAGATGGCAAAACTTTACATAAAGTTAATAGTTCTTGTCATCTTGTTCCCAATGTATTATGCTACATGCAAAAACACAGGGAGAACATTCAAAAATGTAGTTACAGATCGGTCATTCTGAAATACAATTCCTAGAATTAGTTGTTTCTACTGAATGACCAGCTCAATCTTGAAGGTCTCTGGGTAGGTTTAGCAGACTATTTCACTGAGCTGCAGAACTAATAAAAAGTGATGTTGGTCTTGAAGAAAAAATCAGAGAAAAATAGTTGTTAATTGTAAACAGTAACTGAGGCATGAAAGAATACATTTCAATCTACAGCAAGTTATATGATCATGCTAATATTTGAACCCAATACATGCATGCAAAAAAAAAAAAAAAAACCCCTACCACCAACCCACAAATTTATTTCTGTTCTATATATACCCCAAGATTTTTGTGTATTTTTACTTACTTGCCAGCTAGACCACCTCCAGGTGGCAAGTTTGGGATATTCTCTGCAGACAAAATGCGCATAACTTGAGCAAGGTCAGGCATTCCTTCTTCACCCGACTTCTCCATTATTTCTAGTTTAAAAAAAAGTTCTTAAATTATTAAAACCAAGAACCATATACAGAAAATCCCACATTTGATCATGAAAATATCCAGCATAAAAACAATTCAGGACAGACATACTGAAGATATATATATTTATGTTTGTGTGTCAGTATATTTAATGTTGATTTTAAACCCAACTAGAGAGATCACAAGATGACTGCAACTTATTATCTCTAAAGGGACAGTAATTGTATTTATTTTACTACCAGGAATCAACTCCTGGTACATTTAATAAAGTCATGAATTATCCCAGAAAAACTCAAAATAAAAAAAGAATAACTGCTAAACTTCTGCTAATACCCAGGAAAGGTATTAAAAACCTTAAGTCTTTTTATAAAAATTGATTAGACAGAAAACTTATCAGAGTCCTGTTTTTTGCTACCATGGACGAATCCAGCTCTCTTCTTTTACTTAAATATTACTATTTAATGCTTTACATTAGGAAGAAAAAAAAAAAGAAGTCTGTATAATTTTTTAAGACAAAAAAGGCCTGTTCCCACAATCTGAATTATCTCAAATGAATGTCAGGATTTTCTCAAATCTTATGCTTTTCCAAAATTCAATTGCAATGAAATACATTTAATTACAATGGAACCATGATGATCTCTTTCCTAACTATAGAAATAAAATATATGTAAAATATATGTAAAATGTTTTAATGTACCATAGAGATGTTTTTGAAAAATAAATTGTATAAGTCAGATGCTGTTTCGATTATTTCGATTTAACTTATTTTATTATTTAGTTTCCAAAGAGAAAACCACTGTTGGACTAATATTCATACACAACTACTCAAAAGCAAGTCCTTCTATTCAGCAGAGCTTACTTCAGCTATCCAGGATTAAAGTAGCTGCTCCAAACAATCTATGATTCTAAATAGAAACTTTATGGAACTGTTTTCAAATACTCAATCTTTAACTTTCTAAGTTCTAGTCTTTACTTCTATCAGTAGCCTTAACAGATGCCTTATGTTACATCTTCAGGGCTAGGTATTTTTTGCAAATGTGATCTATCGAATTTCATTTATCTAAAATGAAAGTACAATTTACATAAAAATGCTGCTCCACAATTTACAATCCTTTAGATAGTTTCTTCTCCCAGCAATTTCCACTAACCAAATGAGACCATCAGAACTTTCTCCCCATCTACAAGCCCACAAATGTTTAGGGTTTTATGTTCAGGAGAACTCTCCTCCAAGGCAGAACAGAGAACTGAAGGACAAGGACAAAGTCAAGTTATATTAACAGAAATATACTTGTACAATTTTCCTTTATATCTCCATAATTCCTTTCTACCTTCCCGAAGAGTATCTTACTCGATTAGCCTTGCACAAACTAGTTTAAGATAAACTAATCTAATCTTATTTATAACTTTGTTAGATGGCCAGAAGTTGGAAGAATATTAAACAGAAAAAAAATGTTTAATTTTTTGGTTTTTTTTTCTTGTATGCATGTTGTACCAAAAGGCTTCTATAGTCTTTCTAAATGTAACATGACATCCCATTAACAATCCATCTCAACTTAAAAAGCCTGGATGGAAACAAAGATAACCAGAATAAATTACTTTATCAAAAACTAATTTTTAAGACAAGAGCCAATGTTGTTTTTAAATCACTCTGTCATTCTCATCCTCCAATTTAAAAACCAGGTGAACAAAGAGCTTTATATCATGAAAAGAATACATAAAACTTAAATTAAACGTGGATGAGGTAAAGAAATTTCCACACCAAAAGAATAGTATTCAATATTTTTGCTTGATCTAGAAAACAAGAATTTAGTTTCAGTGCAAAACAAAAGAATATTTTGTTTTTTCATCTGGTTACATGATTATCCAATTGTATAAAAACTCGTAAGTTCTGATATTCAGAAATTGACTTTGCAAACTTAGTAATGAAAATACATTTTCAATTATTTTGTTTCATAAAAAGGTTTAGATAACTACTCCATAATTTCATTTCTAATGCTTCATAGCTGATGTAAAATGGCAAGGTGCTGTTCCATTTAATCACATTTCAAGTTGCATAATTAAGAAAACCACAGACTTTGTCAAAGGGCAGAGTTTGGATATTTATTAGAATCAGGAGAAATGTGAAAATGATAGAAAGGACAAAGGGAAAATAAGGCTTGTGTTCTTCTGTATTCTCTTCAGTTTTCTTTATATTCTTCTATTCTTGAAATAAATATTCCTTCAATATTCTAACTCTCATTTCTTGTCAAGTATAAGTCACTTAAAGTTGTTACAGTTCATCCAACGTACAGGACATTGAATGACTTGGGCAATTCCTGTGGGGAAAAAAATCAAAAGCAGCACACATAGTTTTGAAAAAAAGATGGCTAACTTATTTTGTTGAATACTTTGGTTTAACTTAATGAAATTGCATATAGAATTTGGCCTTTTTACTAGTTGGTGCACATAATTCTGTGTATATTTTGAACACCCTATCTCTTAAAATTACTAGTTTATTCCAAGATTAAACAAAACTCCAAAGGGTCATATGATAGTTATTGAAATACCTAAGCAATCTTTTTAAATCAACATTATAGGCTCTGTTAAGTTACTGTTACTGAGACAAAAACTTCTGATTCTAACACAGCACGTGCAACATTTAAATCTTGTGAAATCTTTAAACACTTCATTGTTCTGAGCCCAAATGGAATAAATCCATCTAAAGTGGCACTGAGGGGACATAAAATTGGTTTCTCTAGGGAAGTTCACTAGTACAGTATACAAATACACAGGTTCCAACTCCCCAAATGTCTGTAGTGTCTTCAGAGTCCCTCTAAAGTTGTTGCATCTGCAATGCTTAATGTAACAGAAAGGTATTTATTAAATACACCTGCAGTAATCTTATTATGATTATAGTCAATAAAAATTAATTTAAATTAAATTTAACTGTTATCATGGCCAGAACTTCACTTTGAAGAGTAATCTTTGATATGCCATTCAAAGACCAACATTAGGCCTATGACTATCTAATGAATTCCAAAATTACGTTCGATTACTTAGTACCCAGAAGGGTGTATCGTGAGCTGTGCTGTACAATATGCCCCATTGCATGGATTTTAAAGAACTATAGGCTACAAAAAACTCAGGTGCCATGAGCAGAATAGAAGAACAGGAGTTTATCCTTGGCAATACCCTTCAAATAATAAATTTTGGTCTTACAATATAAGCTCCTTTTCTTAAATAGATTAATATCTGAAACAATAGTTTCCCACTGCAAGGGGTGGGGGGAGGAATTAGCCTCCAGGCTTGCTAGGCAAATGTATGTTTCTTTAATATAACAATTTAAATGCATAGGACTTTCATGCCAATAATCTTGAGCATATTGCCAAAGTTTCAATTTCTTAATACAAAAGATACAGAAAGTGAATCACACTTAAGTTTTATCTTCTTTTTAACTAAGTTTATATAAGTGAGTAATATAACCAGCACCACTGTCAAATTTAGCTACTTAGTGTACCATGTCACATAAATTAAGCCTACAGTGGTTTTATAATAATCATGACTCCAAAAACCCTGCTAAGTAACAAATTTATAGAGAACACAGGCAGCTGATATATATGGCGTATATTAAATGGGTCACTGTGGAGTTTCATTCTTTCTGAAGTTGAGAATACCTGAAAATACATTGATTTTGTATGGAAATCTACAGCTATAATAAAATAAGTGATATTTTGTATGCTGTTTGTAGTTTTCCAATGCAAAAACTGAACAGATCATTTACTTGGAAGCTCTGTATGCAAGTAGTATTAGAAAAAGTGACACATCTCACAGAGACAGAGAAGTTGCATGAATAAGGTCATTTCAGCAAATGCATTTTTCTTAATTATTTATATTTATTTTAATCAATTTGTATGTCTGCCCAACTTGCAGTCACAAATCTGGGTGGCAAACACTAGATTAAAAAGAAATACTGTAAATGGTAACAAAAGGAAAATAAATAAGAACACATCAACAGCCAACAAGAATAACGACTGTTAACCTTTACTGAATTGAATTGGCTCATCTAAAACCCAGAACAGCAGGCAAGGGGCCAATCTGATTTGGGGGTAAAAGGTTTCACAACAGATAAAAACTGTCTCTGGGCTTCCACCCTTAGTTTCACCTGTGATGGGAATTTAAAGTAGCCTCCTGCTAGTAAACTATTTAAAGTAACCTACTGCTAGTAAATAAAACAGAAATATGTTGCTTCTATTTGAAGGGCTTTACAGGTAAAGTTCCATTAGACGCAGAAATGTAATGGAAGTCAATGAAATATCTATAAGACAGGTTATTCTTTTATAATAGTTCTCATCTACTCACAGATAGCCAGTTACATTCTGTAGCAATAGTAGTTTCCAAATGGTTTCCAAATACATCCAAGTTGAGTACATAGTCTACCCTAAAGTACGTAAGAAAAGGGGCATTGGCACTTACCTGACACGCCCATTCTCTTTGAGCTGTGAAGAGCATCCAGTAGTGGGAGGTGCTTCAGTCTCTGCACGTGTAGGCTGGGCTTAAATTGTGGAACGCTCCTCCTCCTCCACGGGACTCCTCCCCAGCGTTCCCCAGTTTTGGCAAAGAGAGAAATAAACGCCCTCGTCCTCACTACCCTAACAATTCGTTGGCTGAAACAGGGCCCCACCAGACGGAAAAGGGGGTGGGGCTGGATGCTTTTCACAGCTCAAAGAGAACGAGCGTGCCCTTTCTCCCCTGAGCTGTTCAGAGCATCCAGTAGTGGGACATACCAAAGCTTGGCCTGTCCTACGGGAGGGACTGCGTCTGGTCTGGAATCTCCTCCTGGTCCCTGTGGACCCGTTGCAGAACTCTTCTGCCAAAGGAAGCCTCAGCGGATGCAAATACATCAATTTTATAATGTCTAATGAATGGCGATGGGGAAGCCCAAGTTGCGGCTCGACAAATTTCAGTTATTGGTGCCTGTGTGGCCCACGCTGCCGATGTTGCGGCGCTCCTTGTTGAATGAGCTGTTATGCCCCTGGGCACCTGCAGGGATTGAGTCTGATACGTTTTCGCTATTGTAGCCCATAGCCAACGGCCTATTGTAGAAGGTGAGACCTTGCATCCCTGAGTGTTGGGCTGAAAGGACATGAATAAGGCCTCCATTTTCCTGAAAGGTGCTGTGCGTTTGATATAT
The DNA here is from genome assembly GCF_049901715.1 of Pseudonaja textilis. NCBI lineage: Eukaryota > Metazoa > Chordata > Lepidosauria > Squamata > Elapidae > Pseudonaja > Pseudonaja textilis. Next base: position 42,253,550 of record NC_141990.1, read on the forward strand.
ATTTGTAATGCTCGCCTCACATCAAGCCTATGCCATTGCAGTTCCATCCCCTGGGATGGTCTGGGGCAAAAATTAGGAAGTATCAGCTCCTGTGTCCTATGAAAAGCCGAGTTAATTTTGGGTATAAATGTACGATCAGGGCGAAGGACCACCCGGTCAGCAAGGAAAACACAAAGACCTTGTCTGATAGACAAGGCTGCAATCTCCGAAATACGTCGAGCAGAAGTGATCGCTACAAGGAAGACTACTTTATACATCAGAAATTGTAGACTTGACGATTTCAATGGTTCGAAAGGTAGGATCAATTCGAGACTCGGTACACCATTTGCAGAAACTGGACCATGTGGCATTGTAAATGCGAGTTGTTGAGGGGCATCTGGTGGCTAGGATAGTGGCGATAACTCTGTTGGAAAACTTTTCGCTCTTCAAACCACTCCGCTCAACCTCCAGACGGTCAGGTGCAACCATTGAGGATCCAGATGTTGGAGGGGCCCCTGAGTTAACGAAATCTTGTCTGGCGGGATTCTCCAAGGAGCTGATATGGAGAGACTGCAGAGGTCTGCAAACCATGGCCGTCTGGGCCAGTAAGGAACTACTAGAAGTAGTTCCGCCCTCTTGTCTAGTAATTTCTGGATGACCTTGGGAACCAGTGGAAGTGGAGGAAATGCATACAGGAGTCCCAGGGGCCAATGACAGTGGAGCGAGTTGAAGTTCTCCGTCCCTTGCGATGGGTACCTGGAAAAAAATCTCGGGAGCTGAGTGTTGAAGGGGGAAGCCAACAAGTCCACCACTGGCTGTCCAAATGTCCTGACTGCTTCTTGAAACAAGGAGGGATGGAGGCACTCCGATTGATCGATGGTGGCCCTGCTCAGCCAGTCTGCCTATATATTCGACAGGCCCGAAATGTGCTCTGCTCTGATGGAAAGTAGGTTGGTCTCCGCCCAACGACATAATAACTCTGCTTCCTGCATGAGATGTTTCAAATGTGTGCCCCCATTTGTTTATGTGAGCTTTGGCTGTTACGTTGTTGGTCAGTATGAGTATGTGCTGAGTGCGTACCTGGGGAAAGAAGCTGTGGAGAGCCAGGTGTACTGCTCGAAGCTCCAGCCAGTTTATGCTGCACGACTCTTCTATGGTGGACCAGCGGCCTTGGGTTGAAAGCGATTGGATGTGAGCTCCCCATCCAAACAGGCTGGCATTGGTGGTGATGGTAAGTCTTTGTGGCTCCTTGAAGAGACAGCCTCTATTGATGACTGGTCTAGTCCACCAGAGGAGGGATATGAGAACCTTTGGTGGCACCCTGACCTTGTGTTTGGAGTTGCTTCGGCCTGAGCGCTGGTACAGGAGCAGGAACCACTGGAGGGATCTAGTGTGGAGGTGGGCCCAAGGGATGATAGAAATACATGAGATCATCTTGCCTAACAATTTTGATAGTTCAGCTAGGGACACCCTCTTAAGACCCCTGATCTCCTTAACTAATTGCTGAATGCTATTTAACCTATCTGTTGACAGGTAAACCTTGCCTTCCACCATATCTATGACAGCCCCCAAATGGGTTATGCAAGTCGATGGTGTTAATTGACTCTTCTTCCAATTTATTAAGAAGCCATGCTTTTGTAGGGATTGTAATGTGTAGTAAGTGTCTTTGACTGCTTGATGGGTGGAAGGTGACAAAATCAAGATGTCATCAAGATAAAACTGGAGTTGTACGGGGATGTCCCTGAGATGAAGGTCCTAGGGGCAGAAGCTAGTTCAAAAGGAAGGGCCACATATTCAAGATGGTGGTTATTATAACAGAATCTCAGAAATTTATAGTGGGAAGGCCGAATAGCAACACGCAGGTACGTCTCCGTCAAGTCTATGGACGTGAGGACGTCCCCCTTTCTGATACCAACTAAGATAGATTGCAGGGTATGCATTTTAAACTTGCGATATACTAAGAAACGGTTGAGACGTTTCAGGTCTAATATCGCTCTCCACACCCACCCCCCCGAACTTTTGGGCACCATGAAAAGATGTGAATAGAAACCTCGCCCTCGTTGAGTGGTAGCTACTGGTTGGATGGCTCATATATCCAATAGATGTTGGATAGCCGATTCCATGAGATTACGTTTAATCGGGTCTCTGGAGAGAGGACATGACATGAAAAAATCTGGGGGAATGGATTGAAACTCCAGCGCAAGGCCAAATCTGATCGTATCTCTGACCCAAGAATCAGAGGTTGAAGAGTCCCATTGGTCGGCGAATAATTTAAAGCATCCGCCAATGGGGGTTGGGTCCCGGGAGTTATTTTGGACACCAAAAGGACCCGTTTCCTGATTCACGAAAGGATCTTTTGAATTGACCACCCCTTCTGCTCCTATCCCTGGAGTCGGACCTATCTGGCTGCTGCCCTAGTCTGAATAGTGGGGGTCTCTGGTATCTGGATGAAAAGGATCCCTGGTAAAAGGATCAAAAGGATCCCCTCCGAAAGGACTGGGGGTATCTAGGATCTGACTTCCGAAAAAGGGAAGGAAGAATTTTCTTTTTGTTACGGGTTTCGATTAGTAGCGGATCAAGGGAAGGGCCAAACAGTCTATCTCCCACTATTGGGGATGAGGCCAGCTTGGATTTGTGTTTGAAGTCGGCTTGCCAATGTTTTAACCATAGCAAGCGACGTGCTGTGACATGTGAAGCAATGGCCCTGGCTGAAAACCTGACTGCATGATAAGTTGCATCAGCTGAGAATTCAGCAGCAGCAATAAGCAATATCTTGGTGCGCTCTAAGGTTAGAATTAGGGACGTGTTGCTGTAGGAGACGGAGCCATCTGAGAGACGAACGCGTGAAGGAGGCGGCCGTGGCTGTTCTGAGGGCCCACGCGTCAGACTAATGGGCTCTGTGTAGCGCTAGCTCGGCCCCGTTTTTCCTCCAGCTTTAATGCCTCCAGCGCATCACTGGGAATGGAGGAAGACGTTAGACCCACTATAGGTTCATCTACCTCAGGAGTATTCAATAATTTTGAGAAATCAGGGGCCAGATTGAAATGTTTCCTGTCATATCCAGTGGGGGTTGTATACACTGCTGCAGAGGCCCACTGCTTCTGTACCAGGTCCGAAAACATGGGAGGAACTGGGATCACCTCTGCTTCAACTGCTGGTTGGTGGAAGATCAGATCCTCTGGTCCCTCTTCCGAAGGAGTTGGTGTGGTGGAAGGGGTCGACTTGTTTAGGCATGCAATATTTTTTTGCCTTAAACAAGAGAGATCTGAAAAGCTGTGGGCGGAACAAACCTGTAAAAACAGGTTGGTCAGGAATAAGACCATCATCATCAGACATTCCCCTTTCTAAGGGGTCTGCTTCTGACAGGGACTCGCTATCATGTATTGATCCCAATTCAGTATCCTCCATTTGATCAATTTGATCCACTTCTTCCTCCTCCTCCTCCTCCGTCGGACCTTGGAGGGGGGTCCCCCCTGTAAGTGTACCTGGGTATGGTGCTGCTCTGACCTGGTCAATGACCTCAGCGATTGGGACTCATGATCGGTGATCACAGGATATTCCCTGGTCATGACAGCGTGTTGAAGCCCTGCTGCGATTCCCTGGTGGATTGCCAGCTCCATCCAGGCTTTCATCCTCACTGGAACCTCTTCAATAAGGCTATTGCCTTGACGAAGACCAGCAGCCGTTGGAGTAAAAGTGGCTTCAGAAGCCCTTCGCGTGGTTGGTGTCCCGGGCACTTGGGCCTGTTGGCCTTGGGGGCCAAGATGCACCTGGATGAGAGGGAGAGATCTAGGGGAGGAGGGTGTGAAGAAACAGACGGGCTGGAGGAGGAGAAGTCCTGTGGGACATTGTACGCCTCCCGGCTGCACTTGTCTATCTGCTTTTGTAAAGCTTTATGGCTCCTTATAGCGTCCCTTTCTGAGGCTTTGGAAGTCCCCTTAGCGTGCTTAGGATTGTGTTGAGATTTGGCTTTTGCCTTCAAGGATAAGGTCTGAGAGGTGCTACCATATGCCATTTCGATTCAAATTGGAATTACAGTATGCTTGTTATAAAAAGTTTTGAAGACGGTTGGCACGCCCAGGGACCTGATCTGAGTCAAGACCAGTTGCCCTGATAATGGTCTTATTGCCCTCCCCATTTTTTAATAGTACCTATCTAAAATGAGTTGTACCCCAGTGATAATATTTTATTGAAATTAAAATATTATACTGAAGAGAAATTAATTATTATTATAATTTTTATTATTATTAATCTTAATATTAATACTCTTATAAGCACTATGTGTGTGTGTGTGTGTGTGTGTGTGTGTGTGTGTGTGTATAATAATAATAATAATAAATGCAAAGCCAAGCCAAACAGCCAAATTGCGAACGCCTAAAGGCCCAGATTGATAAGAGTAGGGGCCTTCAACAGCTTCCCTGCACAGGTGGACACAGGCCTGGGTGCTCGCTTTTGTGCCGCTGAAGTAATTGGGCTGTGAGGGTTAAGCCAACAATTTAAACGTAAGAAATAGCCCCGAATGCAAACAAGCCAAGACGAGGGTATAGTAGTTCCCAAAATAGTTGAAGGGAACGTCTGCTCCAAGCAGAAACTACCTCACACAGCTCGAGAATGCTGGCGCACGGCCACGAGGTTTTGACAGCAGAAAAAAATGGCCTCTGGCCGTTAAAGTTTTGGTCCACTCCTCAGCAGCAAACTTCCGCCTTGAAAATGAATAGCCTCCGATGGCTTCTTTGTGTGTGTGTGTGTGTGTGTGTGTGTGTGTGTGTGTGTGTGTCTAGGTGGCGGGGAAAGGTGGAAGGTACCAAGTGTTTAAAATCCTCCACTCCAATGGCTTTCAGAGGGGGGAGAAAGCCATACAACTCAGTCAAGAGCTAAAATTCACGCCGCTGATTGACCAAAAGAAACAACGCTGCGGCGAACGATCAAAAAGGCGGGAGTAGAAATGTCGGCTGTGGGGAGGGGGCGCGGAGCAGCGCCGAAGCCTCTCGGCGCTTTGGGGCGCGAATTGGTGCTTCCCAAGTCAAACCTGTCAGGCTGAGATCTCGGCAATGTGAGCCAATTTGAGAGATCGGAAAGGAAGAAGGCTAAAAACAAGTGGAATAACTGTCAAACCTGCTGCAACGCAAGAATATTTTCCTGTTTCGGCCAAGGAAGAATCACAAGCACTACCTAACTCTCATGAGGCTGAGCAAAAACTGGGATCGCTGGGGAGGAGTCCCGTGGAGGAGGAGGAGCGTTCCACAATTTAAGGCCAGCCTACACATGCAGAGACTGAAGCATCTCTCAATACTGGATGCTCTGAACAGCTCAGGGGAGAATGAGTTACCATTCATTCCCTCTTCAAAAGAGGTTGCCATGTTATTGGAATGGGACAAGTTGCCGCAGCCAACTCACCCCAGTCAACTCGCTATAGGACAACTCACCACAGGACAACTCAATGAGGGATAACTCAAGTGAGGGACAAATAGAATTGCAGTTCATCCCAGCCTTGAAGACTTCTAACTTGAGAAGGTTCAAAACTAAAGCAAGATAAGACCTGCTACAATTCACTTGTCCCTCGTTTGAGTTAATCACACTATGAAGTCCCCCATGGCGAGTCACCGGGGCAAATCATCCAAGGCAAATCAGCCGCAGCCAATTGTCCTAGACGAGGGATGTCAATCTCAAGGCCTGTGGGCCGGATCTGGCCTGCGTGGTGCTTAGATGTGGCCCGTGAGGCTGCTCTGGAAACAGCGAAGAACTGGACTGTGGTATCTCTGCCAGCAAAAACAGAGCTCAGGAAGACCATGAGTGGCCCTCTGGCAGAAGCACCGCAGGCAGGTCCTTCGCTGTTTCCAGAACAGCCCCATGGGCCAGATCTAAGCACCTTGCAGGCCAGAACCATTTTAACTGGCAGACTGCTGTAGACCGTCAGGGTTGAAAACAGGGCCCGAGGGGGCTGTGCAGCAAAGAGCTGCAGGAGGCCATTGTAGCCAAAAACAGGGCCCAAGATGATGTGCAAGCCCCCCCAAGCTTTGTTTTCACTGGCAGAGGACTAGCAAAACAAACTAAAAGCAAAACAAAACAAAAGGAAAAATGCTTCCCCCTTTGCATTTGAGCATCCCAGAAGGGACAGGAAAGGAGAAAGACAAAGAGGAAAGACAAAGAAAGAAAGCTGGGAAAAAAGCAAGGAAGAAAAAGAAGGAAAGAGAGGAAGGAAGAAGAAAGGAGAACGAAGAGGGAGAGAGGGAGGGAAGGAAGGAAAGGGTAGCATGTTTAGCACTTGGCCACCAACAGCCCCTGCTGCCCTTTCACCAATCCCTTGCATTCTCCTGACTTCTCCGGTGGTCTCCCATCCTATCGCTGAGGATGCTTTAGTTATAAAGCCGGGTCTCCTTGCATGGAGAGGGAGTGAACCTCCCTCTAACCCACATACTTTACCCTCCTGCACATGCCTTGAGCAACTTGGCCAAGAAGACTGAGAACAACAGCAGCAGCCATGAGGAGAAAGTAAGAGCAGACGTGCCCTGGGAACTCAAGGGCCAGACTGGGCACTTGCCTTCTGCTGCCTAGGGCTCTGGACAGCCTGTGACGCCATCTGTGGGACTGCTGTGCTGCCTGAGAGAGACAGCAAGGTTCCTCTGGAGGACAAGGGTTTGGAGTTCTCCCTGTTCTCGCCTTCCTCTGCTGGAGACAATAGATTTCTCCCAGCCCCGCACAGGCCACCACAGGTGCCTGACACAAGTGATGTTGAGCTAGCCACGCCCACCATGGCCACACCCAATGTGGCCCACACCAGCCCCCTGAGGTCAAACACAATTCTGATGTAAAGTAAGAGTTTGACACCCCCTGTCCTAGACTTATGCAATAGTTAGAGATGAGCAACAGCTTCCATCTGCATGAGTTGTAAATTCTGGAGGATTCCCAACCTCTAACCTGCTCTATTAGTGGAAATAAGACCCAGTCCATAATCAATGTAGGAGCCAGAATTGCAAACCACAGATACATGAGCATGTTATCTGTCCAAGAATGGTTTAATGGAACCTGAATTGATTTGGTGGACAATTTCAAATAATAACAGATAGGATTTACTCTATTACATTTTTAATTCATCAAAACCAAGATTCAATCCCACCAGACCAATATTTCAAGTATTCAAGCTATAATTTAGAGAGACTTGCATGTATGTGTGTGTGTGTGCCTGCTGTGTGCACACACAATGCTATAAAGTGGTAAAATACCCCTTCAGTGCTTTATGGCATGAAGGCAGCGTATAATAAACAAACATATATAATAAATAGTATGATAAAGTGCAGGTAGTTTTCACTTAACCACAATTGGGACCAGCAATTCTGTGGCTAAGTGATACAGTTGCTAAATGAAACAGTGACTATGCCAGACTAACATCAGTTTTGCTGTGGTTTTAAGACATACACAATGGTTAAGTAAAACATCATATGATCATGATCTGCAATTTCACTTGACTTCTTTACTGACTTTGCTTGTCCGAAGTCAACTGTGAACCTTGCAAATGGTGATCATGTGATTCCAAGATATTGCAATTGTCATAAATGCACACCAGCTGCAAACCACTTGAATGTGATCATATGATTATGGGGATGCCGTAATGGCCCAGGGCCAGTTGTAAAGTTACTTTTTCAGCCCCTCTTAACTTTGAATGGTTGCTAAACAGGAGTTGTTAATGGAAAACTATGCATATTGTCATCAAATGAACTTGCAACTATCAGATGAATATAATCTAACACCCAGCTTATGATTACAACATTGTAGCATCCCATAGTCATGTGGTTATCATTTGCAGCTTTCTTTGCCAGTTTCCCACAAGCAAAGTCAATGGGAAAGCCTGCAGGAGGTCACAAATAGCAACCATGCAATGTCTTTACTTAATGACTCATGGTGATTTGCTTAACTATGGCAGCAAGGAACTGCCGAAACTGCCACCACTAAGCAACATGGTCATGAGATGTTATGCTTTACAAACGTATTGCTTAGTGACAGAAATTCTGGTCCCAATTGCCATTGTTAACTGAAAATCACCGGAATATGGGAAATTAAAAAGCAGTCTAGGAGTTAAGAATGAAGAATTTTTGAGAAGATTACTTAACATTCAAATGAGGTTCCTCTAATATAATATGATTTTTAATTATACCCAAAGCTGAAAAGCAGTTAATGATTTCTTTCTACAGCATTCCTCATTTTAAATTTAAACTATTACAAGTTAAATTGCTAACATAAGTTACATATAAGAAGTGGGGTTATGATTAAGTCAAATTAATGAACACTTAAAAAGACAGACGGTCTCCCTAATACGGTATATGTGAAAGATCAATTCATATGAAGAATAGTATCTATGGCAGGCTTTCCCCTTCATGTTCTCAAGTATAATGTACTATAGCACTCATCATCTCTAACTACCGGTAGTACTGCCAATAATAGATGGTTGTAGTCCAATACTCCCGAAGGACACTAAGTTAGATAAGAGCTTGTTTAAGTCTCAAATACGCCATACTACGGGGAAGATCAAAGAGAGAACTGTCTAGCCATTAAACTTCTTGTCCATGAAAAAAGACATACTACGCTGGGAATTAGTAGAGTGAGATGTAGGTACAGAAGAAGGGAAGAACTGAGAAGGTAATAAGCTTCCCCTAATCTAAAAAAAAATGAGATGACATAAGACAGAAAAATAGGAGAGAACAGACTATGCTTAAGAAAAGCTTTACAATGAGCATGAATTAAAGTATGTGAAATGCAATACTTATTTTAACAAGTTAATATTTACAAAAAAAAAGAGTTGAGCTATTATCCAATATTGTTTGTACTAGTAATACTAACTGGTTTCCAATTCCAGCATCTCTCCATATACAGTATAAACATGAAACTGTAGTTCTATTAATAGCACGATTTTAATTAATAATTTTGCCTGAGGTTGAATGTAATATTCTCTTCAAGAACATGTTTTAGACAAATGTAACAGCAAATAAGTTATATTCTTAATTTAAGTTGTCTATATACAGTTCAAATTAACTAAAAAAACAAGTAATACTATGAAAAAATTTTTTATAACTGCATAATAACATTATTAGTTCCTCTCATAAGGAAAAAAAGCTTTGTGCCATACTAGTGAAAATAACATGCATTATTTTTTTCTCAATGACTTTGGAAAATAAGCTCCACAAGCTAATAAAACAGAGTTTATAATATACCATTAACTCTTGACAATGCCAAGGACATGGCAAGGTAAACACTGAAACATTAGAAAAATTAAAGAAAACACTTAAACAGTTAAGCAAATATTCAAACGTATTGTAATAATTTTAAAATACAATGTAATAACTAGTTCAACAGATGAAAAACAGCTTGACTCCTTAAACATCTTCTATTCTTTCAACACTTGCCTTAGAAAATGAAAAAGTTACTTACTGATATGTGAAGTATGTTATTACGAACCACCATACTATCAGCTCTGAAAAGTACAGTATTATAATATGCCTGATAACCCAGATTATAACTAAAACATATCCTGTCATTAATATTTTTCATCTTCTCTAAGTCAAAACCTTCATAATAATGACACATCAAACTGTGCAGTTCACCAGCCAGTATGCAACAACTAGCTTGGTATTTGAAAACCTCGTCTTATATTCCCCATCAAGACAACAAATGTATGAGATGAAGGATATGATTTTTTTTTTCAGTAATTGCATCCTTATTAGCTTATCCCAATCATTTTATACATTCCATCAATAATTATTTTGTGTGCAAAAACAGAAATTTTGTTACTTTTAAGATTACAGCTATTCTATTTACTCTGTATTATTCTATTTATATTCTAAGCAATTGCTATTTCACCAGTAGTTTGTTACTTCGTTATTTTAGTATAGTATAGTATAGTTATTTTAGTATATTATATTTTCATTCTGAGCACAAATAATTGCAAGTTTATTATTTTACTTTTCACATTTTTGAACTGCCCATCTCCCTCAGAGTTCTTGCTCATATTAGCAGGCAAATATCCTCAGCTAAAGATGATATATTTCTAGCACATTAACTTACCATTCTACCTGCCACCGGTATGCGTTAGCCATTTTTTTAGAAGATAACCTGTAACATTTCAAAATATAGCATGCAGAAAAAATAATGGCTACCGATATGGGGCAGAATGTGATACTGGCTAGGATTATGGGACTATCTTTTTTGCAAACACCCTTCAGAGGTTCATCTCAGGTAAACTTTTATGGAAAATAATACTGTCATAATAGTTGCAGGCCAACATTATAAACAAAATCTAAAACATGTTACGTTATTCTTCAATTAAAAATTAGTTTCATGACTGATTCGTCCAAGTTTCTGTGTACATTCTGTTAATTCATATACTCTGTCAACTATTCAGAATTACTTTCATTTTTTTCAGTCACATCACTGCTCGTATTATATATATTCAGCTGAAATTTTAAAGGTTTGACTTCTAAAATACTTCAAGCCAGCTTACTGATATTGCTACCTGTGCTGAAACTATGATAGGAAAACAAACATATCACATCTAAAAATTCATTTCAAAAAATAAATGCCAACTATTGGTTTGTGTGCGCGCGCATACAATATGTGTACTAGCTCCTGAATCATCCTATTAAGGTACATTAAGGCAAAGGGCCAACTTTGTTATGCCCACTAAATGCTGGATTAGAAACCAGGACATTATGTGTTCCCTTAGGCACAGAAACTACTTTGGTCATTTTGGACCATTCATTCATTCAAAAGTAAAATCTACGGCTGTTCCTATTATCACAGCATTTGTTAAGCAGACACGTATGAGCAGTATAGGTTCTATCAGCTAGTAAACTATAAACCCAACATCCTTCATCACTGGATGGGAACAACAGGAAATACCAATGCTGTAAGCAAGACTGGAAAGTCAGAAAGATTTATTAGATTTATACAGCTGCCCATCTTATACATCATAAACCTGGATAGGGGGCTTAAAAATAATAATAAAAAGCATAATACTGTCATATAACACCTAGTGCTCCCACAAAACAATGCAACCTTCACACCCCAAAACAACTTTCCAGACATACACTTCTCCAACATTTGTTGGAAAAGCCAGGTCTTCAGGTCCTTTTAGAAGGCAAGAGAGTTGAGTCTGCTTGAAGTCAGGGCAAAGGGTGTTCCAAGGGCAAAGGTTGCAATTGGGAAGGCATACTGTACTGCTAGGTCCTGCTAGATGGCAACATTTAAGGGATGAGAACTGGCATATAGCCACCCCATGAGACCTGATAAAAGTGTACAGATACCCTCAGGGAAAGGCAGCCCCACAAATAACATGGACTCATGTCATTCAGGACTTTAAAAGTAATCAACATCTTGAGTGGCACCCAAGAAAGAACTGGAAACCAGTGCAGCTTAAGCAACAATGGTGCAACATGGGCAAACCATAGGATACCCAGAAAACTTCATGCACCACTGCATTCTGGATCAGTTGTAATTTCTGGATGAGTCTTCAAAAGCAGCACCATGCAGAGTACATTACAGAAATTCAACCAGGAAGTGACTAGGGCCATGAGCAAGGTGTCCTAGTCCAGGAATAGGGCAAAGTAAAACTAAGAGGACTGCCAGCTACTCCTCCACCAAGAGCAACAAATCCAGCAACAACCCCAAACTGCGCACCAGCTCTGCCTGTGGGAGTGCAACCATGGTGACGATTCCTGAAAGATGATTCCTGAACATAAAAGGGGAACAAAAAAACTCATAGCCATTCTTGTCATGCTTTGGTTGAGTCAAAGCCAGCTCTTCCCCACCCAAATATTTATAGCCTCCAGGCACTGAGACAACTCTGGGACAATGCTGCTTAGGCAGCCAGGAATAGCAAGAGATGTGCAACTGGATATCAGCAGCTGATGATACCATATTCCATGGTGCTTGATAACCTCTCCTAGCAGCATCCTGTTGATTTTAAAAAGTAGGTAGAAAAGAGTTAAGCTTGGAGGCACTCCACAACATGGGGAGGGGGGGGGAGCTAGGACTTGCCACCTACCACTACCATCAATACTGACTTGAATCTAGACAGGAGAAACACTACAAACAAACCCCACTCAATTCCTAGAGACAGTCCAGAAAGATACGAAGATCAGTGATATTGAATGCTGCTGGAAGATCTAGGAGGGCCAAAATGGATGTACTGCCACCATCCAAAGCCCTCCAGAGATTACCCACTAGTACGAAAAATGCTATCTCAGTGCCGTAACCTCACCTTAGCCTTGCCTGAAAAGGTTCTGCTTCTTCAGTTAATTTGGTGAGCTGAGCACCGACTACTGTCTTCTCTAAAAGGATGGGTTGGAAATTGAGCAAAAAGCTGTCTTAACAGAGTTGAATCCAAGACCTCTGAGGAAGTGCATATACTGCTGCCTTTCCTTCAAGGAAGGTGCTCCCACTCCAACAATAAAGCAATAATCACATGAACCCACTGCATACTATTTTCCAGGGGCCCTTAACCAATCAGGATGATTCTATCTATTTCCTTGGGAGTAACAAGCTCAGACTTTTCTATATAATGGATCTCAGACATACTACCATCACTTTCATAAGACTTCCAGGCCAGTAGCCAATTCTATGCCAAGTTGACTAACTTTACTTGACAGATGCCAAGAACATTCTTCACAGAAGCCAAACATGGGCTGTCCCAGTCTCTCCTTACCCAGAAGAGATCTGGTCATCCTAAACAGAATCAACAGCTGATTATCTGCAGACACAAGAGCAGAGAAGTAAACTCACTTCATTACACTTACAAGGTAAGTCCTAATAAAGGCTCGTACTTGTAGCCTTGCACTTCATCTTTTGCCAGCAAGTCAATGTGTCCCTTGTGTTGTTTGAACTCCCACAACTCTTTGGTAAGACAAGGAGCTCTCTGGGATCCACAACCAAAAGGAATCCAGATAGGGATGAGCCAATTCCAAGGCCCTCATTATATGCTCATTTTAAGCTTTGGCCACAATTGACCAAATTGTGATCCAAAGCTTCGGAAAATTCCCAAGCTCGTTCTTGAACTTAACAGGCCCATCAATTTCCTAGGATGGGCTGACTAAATAGGCCCTATCTCTCTGCACTGGGGAGTGGACACAAAATTCTAGAACTGAAAGCCAACCACTTCTGGTTATTGGGAAGTAAACTGCAAAGTTGTGTCCATGAAGTTATTAGGATCACAAAGCATAATTATTAACCTGAAAATTCTCCTCAAATAACTGACATTTCCAGTATTTCTATAATTTATCACATTCTGCAGCTGACATAGTTATAAGGTTTTAACAAAACTGTCTAGTATTTGTCAGCTAACTATTCACATTTCATGCTCTTTAGAAAAAAGTTTTCTATGCTATTATATAAATAAGAAACTATTCACACCAGCAATGAACTAACAAGTCCAATTGAAATAAGTTTAAAGTTTTGCAAGATAAAAAAACTTTGTTCTACTGAACAAACAGCAAGCTCTTAGACAAGCTGCTGCATCAGCATCTACTCTAGGTTGCTCTGACTCAGGTGATCTAGGTGCACCTTCACCACATTCTGTTTTCTGCTCCCTTCCTATACTCTAGTCCATTTATGTTTCAAGTTGCCTCAACCATTGTAAGAAAATAATCTAACCGGAGGGGGCGGGGAGGAGACTAAAATAAAAGTCAACTTCTTACCTTCCACCCGTGATTCCAAATGTTTATCCAAATCTGCATCTCTTTTCATTGCCTCATCTGAGACCTTAGGAGCATTTGAAAAGCAAACTAGAACAATACTCATGTTATCACGACTTCCCTATATTTGGGGAAGAAAAAAAGATGACATAATTGAGATAAATGCTTATCCTTTTCACACCCTTAGATTGCATATTTATTCAATTAAAATCTTTCAAAAACTATGTGCAGTTGATTTCCAAATTTAATTAGGTAAACTCCCATTAAATTGTGCTATTGACTAAACAGTTTCCAATAAAAGAATAAAGATGAACTATTTCCATTCCTTCTTTGAATACCTTCAAAATCTTCTCTGGAGAACAAGGATTTTGAAAGAGTTAGGCCTGCAGAGCTGAACAAAAGTCCAACCGACTAGGAAGACTTCTCACCCAACTTTAAATCTTTCTTAAATAACTTAGTACTTAGGAGATTTATCCCACGCATACATCAATTCAGAACATCTCATATAATGTATCATTTTGCAACAATGTTCAGCTACTGAAATCCAGTATTGTAATCAGTATGGCCATGAAGCATCATTTCTACTTTGGTCTGAATAGCTGTGTCTTTTTACAAAAGGAAATCAGGGAACAAAGTAATAATCTATACAATTAAAATATTATCAACTGTGGACAAGATGGATGTATATGAGCTAGAGCAGGGGTCACTATATATTCAGACCTCAGGGACCACTAAATTCTTAATTTTAAATCTCGCGGACCACTAATATGAACTGTCTAATGCCCAACTGGATGACCGTGACTAGGTGGTCATGTGACTGGGTGGGGGTGGCGAACTCAATGTCACTCAAGTCGAGGGGCGCCTTGCCAGCCTCTATTCGCTCCTCCCCTCCCAGCCACTCCTCAACAGGTCACCCGGGCTCCTTAGGACCTCAACAGGAAGCAGTTGTTGGAACTAAGCAGCCACCACAAGAAAGAGTTGGCAAAACAGTTGGCTCAGTTCAAATTGGATCTGACCGAGAAGGAGGCTCAGCAGAAGCACCTCACTGAGGACTACAAGTATAGGCTTTCAAAGCAGAGGGAAGACCTGCAGGAGTGCAAGGCCAGATATCGGCACCTGGAGGCTCAGTGGGCTGAGATGTTCAGCCAGTTCCAGGCCATGATTCAATCCCACTGAAACAAGGCCCTCTGGCTCTTCACCACCAGGGGTACTTCCCTCCAGTCTTTGCCCAAAGTCCTGCACCAGGAGGCTGAAGGAGACCCCAAGTCGGAATTTCTTCCCCCTCCGACCCACACAAAATGACCCTCAATGGAAAAACTCTCGGCAGCAACACATTCATTGCACGTATCTGGCCCAGGAGGCATAATTTGAGGACCCCTGATTTAGTGTAATATAAAAAATGCAAATACTTTTTCTGCGGACCAACAAAATTTTCTCATGGCCCACCAATTGGTGACCGCTGAGCTAGAGGATACTGTAGTCTTATGGATTTACCACTGATTGTATCATATCCAAATAATGCTTGTAAATAGTTGAGCCTTAAGAAAAGTTCAAGTAGGGGTTGCACAGAGTACCATTCTCAGTCCACTGTTACTCTTTATAAATGATTTAGAGGAGGTAAATGATAGGAATGGATAACAAATTTGCAGTACGGGGACTAGCTAATACTTCAGAAAATAAAACCATAATTTAATATATACTTAGTAAGACTGAACCCTTGCCAAACTCCAGAATGAGATACAGTAGTGAGGACCAGGTAGAAGTTGCAAATACAGGACTGCAGGGATCCAACTTGGCAGCAGTCTTATGGAAAGGAACTTGGAGAATTATCCAACCACCAGCTGAATAACAGCACACAATAAGATGCAACAGGTAAAAAAGGCTGGTATAATCTGGGACTATATTCACAAAAGTACTGTGGGTAGCTGTCGGGTGCTAAAAGTTTCCCTCTCCTCTGCACTGGACTGATTACACTTGGTACTGTGCCCAGTTTGTTCATTTATATTTCTTTATAATTTCAATATTTAAGGCCACATTCTTATCAGTTATTCTGGACAGCATATAGTACTTTAAGAACAGTTAATTTTTTAAAAAAACAACAACACTGGGATGGCAAACACATTCTCAATTACTAAATTACATAATAAATAGCAGATGCAGACATTATCCTAGCTCAGTGTCTGTGCAAAGAACACGAAAAGGGCCATGTGGAATTCAGAGAGGAATGTTGTTCCAAAGAATAGGTGTAGTAAAAGAGAAAAAATACATACTTTAAAAGAAACATGGAGAAGCTGGAATGGATCACAGATATTTGTTAGAAGGGACATTGTTCTTACCTGATACGTTCCTTCTCAGTGTGCTGAGAGAGAACCAAGGAATGGGTTAATTCTGCTCTTCTGCTCAGAGACTGAGTCAATCAATCTTTTGGTCACGCTCCTTTGCCTGTGCATGCTCAATTTTGATGAAGGCATAGTGATTGACTTGACATATTTCCAGTGCTGATTTTGACCCCTCCTAGACTTCAGACCAGACGGTCACAGGGTGGGGGTGGATTCTCTTTCAGCACACCAAGGAGATATCAGGTAAGACCAACGCCCCTTCTCCAGTGTGCTGAGTAGAGAATCCAAGGAGTGAGACATACCAAAGCTGGTTGTCCTAAGGGTGGGTAGCAATCTGGTCCCGAGTCCCCAAATCTATATGCACCTTCTGAAGCACCCGTCTGCAGAAGGCCACTTCAGCTGAAGTGAAGGTGTCCAATTTATAGTGTTTTATGAATGGGGATGGAGAAGACCATGTTGCTGCCCTACACATATCCTCAATAGAGGCCTGTGTTGCCCACACAGCTGGGCTTCTGGTGAAATGGGCTGTCACTCACCTGGGCAATGGAAGAGCTTGAAGCTTGTAAGCTTTAATGAGGCATGCACATATCCACCGGCCTATGGTTGAAGGTGTAAAGGGCTGGAAAGATACAAACAGGGATTCTGTCTTTCTAAGAGAGGCTGTCTTCTTGATGTAGGAGCGGAGAGCCCCCCTAATCTCCCAAAAATGTGCCATTTGTCTCCAGAGCATGGGTTGGTTCAGGCAGAAGTCTGGCAAGATTATTTCCTGTGCCCTGTGGAACGAGGAGTTCACCTTGAGGAGGAAGGAGGGGCCCAACCACTGAACCACCTTGTTTGGATGGAATATGCAAATGTCCTTTCTATTGGAGATAGCCACCAGTTCAGATATTTTTCTGGCCAAAGTGATGGCCATGAGGAAGGCCACTTTGACAGTGAAGTAGTACTGGCTGATCGTAACTGGTCGAACGACGTTGAGATGAGAGCTTGTAGTACTTTAGGCAGATTCCAAGTGGGGTACCTGTGTACCTCAGGAGGCTTTAGGTTAGTTGCGCCTCTGATGAAACTGCACATAATCTGCTGTAGAGCGAGGGACTCCAGATGCCTGCAGGACAATACTGAGGCCAGAGCTGGGGGAGACCCTACACCATTTCAGACAAATGGCAGTCCAATCTCTTCTTGAAAGACTCAAGTGATGGAGCTCCCACAACTTCCGAGGGCAAGCTGTTTCATGGGTTGATTGTTCTGTCAGAGAGTTTCTCATTTTGAGGTTGAATCTCTCCTTGGTCAGTTTCCATCCATTATTCCTTGTCTGGCCTTCAGGTGCTTTAGAAAACAGCTTGACCCCTTCCACCCTGTGGCAGCCCCTCAAATATTGGAAGACCGCTATCATGTCTCCCCTGATCCTTCTCTTTACTAGACTAGCCAAGTCCAGTTTCTGCAACTGTTTGTTGTATGTTTTAGCCTCCAGTCCCCTAATCATCCTGGTTGCTCTTCTCTGTACTTTTTCTAGAGTCTCAACATCTTTTTTATGTGGTGAACAAAACTGGATGCAGTACTCCAGGTGTGGTCTTACTAAGGCTTTATAGAGTGGTATTAGTACTTCCCTTGATCTTGATTGTATCCCTCTGTTAATACAACAGCATTAGCTTTTTTGGCTGCTGCTGCACACTGCTGGCTCATATTTAGCTGGTTGTCCACTAAGACTCCAAGATCTCTCTCCCAGTTACTGCTATTGAGCCTGGTTTCTCCCAGTCTATATGTGTACTTTTGGTTTTTCTTGCCTAAGTGTAGGACTTTACTTTTCTCTACATTGAATTTCATTTTGTTGGATATGGCCCAGTGTTCTAGTCTATCAAGATCCATCTGGATCTTGAGCCTATCTTCTTGGGTGTTAGCTATTCCTGCCAGCTTAATATCATCTGCAAATTTCCCCTTCTATTCCTTCATCTAAGTTGTTAATGAAGATATTGAAGAATACTGGGCCTAAGACGGAACCTTGTGGCACCCCACTGCTTACTTCCCTCCATGTAGATTTAGACCCATTAAGGACCACTCGTTGAGTACGGTTTGCCAGTCAATTGCGAGTCCATCTAGTGGTGGTGCTATCTATTCCAATTTTTTTTAGCTTACTAAGAAGTAGGTTTTGGTCTACTTTGTCGGATGCCTTGCTGAAATCTAAATATATTATGTCCACAGTCTTTTGCTGCTCTACTAATTTAGTCAATGTGTTGAAGAATGAAATAAGATTGGTTTGGCATGATCTGTTCTTAACAAACAGGTGCTGACTGCTAGTTATTACTTTACTTGTTTCTAGATGTTGGCAGATCTGTTTTTTTATTATCTTTTCCAGTATCTTCCCGGGTATTGATATTAGGCTGATTGGTCTATAGTTTCCTGGTCTGTTTTTTTTTCCCTTTTTTGAAGGTGGGAACCACATCTGCTCTTTTCTGGTAGTTCCCCGGTGCTCCAGGATTTTTGAAAGATATGGTGCAGTGGTTCTGAAATGACCTCTGCCATCTCCTTTAAAACTCTGGGATGTAATCCATCAGGCCCCGGTTATTTGTTTTCATCAAGATCAGACAGGTGTTCTCTTAATATTTTTTAAACTTATTTTAACTTTTATTTCTGGTCTGTCTTTTACAGTTATGTTTTTGGTGGGTTGAGCTATAGTTTCTTTTTGCGTTAAGACAGATGCAAAAAATGAGTTAAGCAGTTTTGCTTTCTCTCTGTTGCCTGTTATTTCCTTGCTGTCTTCTCCCTTTAGTGGACCAACTGTTTCCTTGTTTTTTTTCTTGTTATTTATATGTTGGAAGAAACTTTTTTTATTAACTTTGACTTTTGTTGCAAGTCTTTGTTCGTTATGAGCTTTTGCTATCCTGACTTCGTCTTTGCAGATTTCTGCCTTAGTTGTATGTCCTTCTTTCCATTTTTTGTACTTGTCCTTTTTTTCTTTCAATTTGCCAGAGAGATTTTTGTGCAGTCATGCTGGTTTCTTCTTGGATTTCTTGTTTTTCTTTCTCAGTGGTATTGTGCTGGTCTGGGCTTCTATGATCATACTTTCTAGAGTTTTCCAAGATTCTTGAGTTGTTTTCTCCTTTAGGATTTTCATCCATGGAATCTTTCCCAAGTTCTCTCTAAGTTTATTGAAATCAGCTCTTTTAAAATCCAAGACTCTGGTGTCATCATGTTCTGTTGCTTGTGTTCCTGCAGCTTCAACTCCCTTTATCACTTCTTCTCCGTTTGTAAGAATTAAGTCCAGTATGGCAGTCCCTCTAGTTTCACCCTCTACCTTTGGACAACAAAGTTGTCAGCTAGATTGGTTAGGAACTTATTTGATTTCTCACTTGGTGCAGAATTAGTTTTCCAATTGATATCAGGATAATTGAAGTCTCCCATTACTATTGTTGTTTATTTCCTGCATATGTTTGTTAGTTGGCTAGCAAAAAGGACATCTATTTTTTCTGCTTGATTGGGTGGCCTATAATATACACCTATGGCCATGTCATTCTTTTTTCTTTTATATTGACCCATATGCATTCTAGGTGGTTTTCATCTTTGGTTTCATGCATTTCTTAATGGTCCTTTACATACAGTGCAACTCCACCTCCTCTTTTATGGGGTCTGTTTTTTTTAATAGTTTGTATCCTTCTACCAGTATGTTCCAGTCATGGGTTTCATCCCACCAAGTTTCTGTTATTCCAACTATATCATATTTACCTTCATGTATTCATAGTTCTAATTCACCCTGTTTGTTCCCCAGACTTTGTGCATTTGTATAGAGGCACTTGAGATCTTTATGTCTGACACTGAATTTACTGTCTACATAACCTGTGTTGTGCATGCCTGTCCCTACTTTCTTTCCACATGGTATGGTACTCACTATTAAATGCTTGGTTTTGGTTGGCATCAAGGTTGATAATCTTACCTGCACAAACATCTATTTTGCATGCAGTGGTATCCTTATTAGTTTTAGGTTGCTGGGGACAGAGACGTTCTGAATCCATTAATTCTCTGTCTCTGCTGTTCAGTTTAAATGTTTATCCAGGAAATCTGTGAATTTAATGCCAAGTAACTCAGTCCCTTTCTTTGATGGATGCAAATCGTCTGTTTTGTACAATTTTCCATTGGACCAGCTGCAGACATCATCACTAATAAAACCAAAGCCTTCCCTTTTACACCACTCCTTTAGCCACACATTAAACTCTGCTACCTGCTGCCCTTTCCCTTTTGGTTCCTTGTATACTGGTAGAATCTCTGAAACGATAAGCCTACAGCCCACTAAGTTCATATCCCAAGCTCTGGAAGTCTTTCTGAACAAAAAGTACATCCTTCTGGGACAGATCATTTGTACCAAGATGTATAATAGCATCAACATCACATTCCTTGCTGGCATTCCTGACTATCTTAAGAATACGCTTCTTGTCTCTGCTGGCAGTAGCACCTGGAAGACACCTGACCTCTTTCAAAACCTCAGTATCCTTTCCTACATTTACAACCCTTACAATTGAGTCCCCAACCAGAAGGTGGCTTCTCTTTTTGGATGCCTTGCTCTTCTTGTGTGACTGGTGCATAATACCTGATTCACACTTTCTCCTTGCCAAAATAAGTTCTTCTTCTAGGACCATGATCCCCGTCTTACTTGACTTATCATTATCACAACTACCTTGACCTGTCACTTTAGTGTCCTTATTAAGGTCAACAAGGGCACTGTATCTGTCATGCTGGGACACAGCAAAAGCTTTGTGTTTATGGTCAACAGCTCTCACCCTGCCAGATCCCACGGTTGTCCATACTGCCCTTTTCCTGTAGGATCTTTGTGGTAGTAGGAGCTGGTAGCACGGCAGCTCAACAGATGGCTGGATTGGGCACCTAATTTCTGCTTGGATAGCGCAGATTAGAGATTCTAGATAGGTAATCTGTCCATGTAGAGTGGTAATTTTTTTATGAAGAGGACAGTATCCAAGTTTGAAAAGAGTACTGCGAAAGTATTACACTGAACTAAGCCAGTCAATTTGAAATAAAATAAAATCAGAATCTCAAGCACACTTACCCTAAATGTATTATTGGTATTTTTGGTTTATAGTTATATGATTCACGTGCCATTAGGTGCGCGGGCCGCTATCTTTCTCCTTTCTACTCACCCTCTGCTTCCTTCACAAACAGCCAGCAGCTCCTTCCACAACCTCTGGGAATTTGAAATGCAATGGAAGCAATTCAAACTGCCCCTCTCCTTTTTACTCACCCTCTGCTTCCTTCACAAGCAGCCAGCAGCTCCTTCCACAACCTCTGGGAATTTGAAATGCCAGATGGTCAATTGGAACCATTGTGGTTCTGGATGAACTATGACCACCTGACTGAGGGAAATTCTGTCCAGAGAAATCCTCCAAGGTCTGGATACCGACAGGAGGATCAAATCTGCATACCACGGACATCTGGGCCAGCGGGAAGCTAGAAGCACGATCTCTGCCTTCTCTGTCAGCACCTTCTTGATTCCCATAGGATGAGGGGGAGATGAGAAAAGGCATATAGTAGTCCCCGGGGCCACGGACTGCAGAGTGGCCCCTTCCACCCCTGGTGTTGTAAACCTGGGTAGCTGGGTGTTTGATGGAGAGGCGAACAGATCCAGTATCCAGAAGCCGAACCTTTCTGACAGTTCCCGAAATAGGTCTGGGTGCAGGCGCCACTCTGAGTGGTCGACTGTGGTTCTGCTGAGCCAGTCCTCCTGTACATTTGCTGTCCCTGAGATGTGCTCCAGAGAGAAGAAGATGTCTCTCTGCCCAGAGGCACAGCTATTCGGCCTCTCGCGTGAGGGATTTGGAGTGGGTGCCTCCTTGGTGGTTAAAGTGGGCCTTGGTGACCTCATTGAATAGAATAGAATAGAATAGAATAGAAT
This sequence comes from Pseudonaja textilis, assembly GCF_049901715.1. Lineage (NCBI taxonomy): Eukaryota > Metazoa > Chordata > Lepidosauria > Squamata > Elapidae > Pseudonaja > Pseudonaja textilis. Next base: position 42,275,440 of record NC_141990.1, read on the forward strand.
AGAATAGAATAGAATAGAATAGAATAGAATAGAATAAGAATACTTTATTGGCCAAGTGTGATTGGACATACAAAGAATTTGTCTTGGTGTAAATACTCTCAGTATACATAAAGAAAAGATACATTCGTTAAAAATCAAGAATCATAACGTACAACACTTAATGATAGTCATAGGGTACAATCAACAATCAAATCATACTAGGAAACAGTCAAGTGGGAGGAGATGGGTGATACGGAGTGGTGAGAAGATTACCAGTAATAGTAGTATACACTTTGTAAATAGTTGAACAGTGTTAAGGCAATTATTTGTTTAGCAGAGTGATGGCATTCGGGGAAAAACTGTTCTTGTGTCTAGTTGTTCTGGTGTGCAGTGCTCTATAGCATCGTTTGGAGGGAAGGAGTTGAAACACGTTATGTCCGGGATGTGAGGGGTCTGTAAATATTTTCACAGCCCTCCTTTTGACTCATGCAGTATACAGGTCCTCAATTGAAGGCAGGTGGGTAGTAATTGTTTTTTCTGCAGTCCTAATTATCCTCTGAAGTCTGTATCTGTCCTGTTGCATTGTAGAACCAAACCAGAGAGTTATAGAGGTGCAGATGATAGACTCAATAATTCCTCCGTAGAACTATGTCAGCAGCTCCTTGGGCAGTTTGAGCTTTCTGAGTTGGTGCAGAAAGAACATTCTTTATTGTGCTTTTTTGATGATGTTTTTGATGTTAGGTGTCCATTTTAGGTTATGTGATATAGTAGGACCTAGAAATTTGAAGGTCTCTACTGTTGATACTGTGTTGTCTAGTATTGTTAAGAGGTGGTAGTATAGGAGGGTTTCTTCTAAAGTCTACCACCATTTCTACGGTTTTGAGAGTGTTCAATTCCAGACTGTTCTGGTTACACCACGAGGCAAGTTGTATAACCTCCTGTCTGTAAGTAGATTCATCATTGTCACGAATGGGACCAATCACTGTTGTGTCATCAGCAAACTTCAGTATTTTAACAGATGGATCATTTTAGATGCAGTCATTGGTATATAGGGAGAAGAGGAAATAGCACACAGCCTTGGGGGGACCCTGTGCTGATTGTACAGCTATCAGATGTGATTCCACCTAGCTTCACCTGCTGCTTCCTGTCTGTTAGGAAGCTTATGATCCACTTACAAGTGTGTTCAGGTACCGCTAGTTAGTTTAATTTACTTAGAAGAGTGTCTGGAATGATGGTATTGAATGCTGAACTGAAGTCTACAAAGAGGACCCTTGCGTAGGTATTTGGAGATTCAAGGTGTTGTAGGATGTAATGCAGAGCCATATTAATAGCATCATCTGTCTATCTATTTGCTCAGTATGCAAACTGCATGGGATCTAACAGTGGATCTGTGATGGTTTTCAGGTGGAACAGCATAAGCCTTTCAAAGATTTTCGTAACTACAGATGTTAGAGCAACTGGTCTGTAGTCATTCAGTTCCTTGATGGAGGGCTTCTTTGGCACTGGGATGATGGTAGAACGTTTGAAGCAGGAAGGAACATAGCACATTTCTAGTGATCTATTGAAGATTCGGGCCAATTGGTCAGCACAGATTTTTAAGCAAGAAGGAGTTATCTTGTCTGGCCCTGGTGCTTTTCCTGGCTTCTGTCTGTGTAATAGATCTTGCATTTCTTTTTCTGTGATTACCTGTGAGCCCAATGGATTGGGGCCAGTTGTAGGAGGTATGGCTGCTGTTGGTGTGTTTGAGATGTGGGTTGTGGAGGTAGGTGGCTGTAGTTTCTTTCCAAAACTGCAGTAAAACACATTCAGGTCATCTGCCAGTTGTTGATTTCCTTCTGCCTTTGAAGGTGGTTTGCTGAAGCCAGTGATGTTTTAAAGAGTTTTCCACATGTTTGCTGGTTCATTTGTTGAGAATTGATTCTTCAACTTTTCAGAGTAGCTTCTTTTTGCTGCTCTGATCTCTCTTGTTAATATGTTTCTGGCCTGGTTGTATACCATTCTGTCACCTTTTCTGTAGGCTTCCTCTTTGGAACGACGTAGCTGCTTAAGTTTAGCTGTGAACCAAGGTTTATTGTTACTATATATTTGCAGGTTCTTTGTTGGCACACGTAAGTCTTCGCAGAAGCTAACATATGTTACAGTATCTGTGAGCTCATCTAGATCTGCAGAGGCATCTTCAAAAACATTCCAATCAGTGCAATCAAGGCAGGCCTGGAGTTTCAGCTTTGCCTCATCCAACCAAGTCTTCACTGATTTAATTGTTGGTTTAATGGTTTTAAGTCTTTTGTCTGTAGGCAGGTACAAGGTGAATCATGCAGTGGTCAGAGTGTCCCACAGCTGCTTGTGGTAAAGACCTATAAGCATCTTTTACTGTTGTGTAGCAGTGGTCTAAAGTATTTTTGCCTCTGGTGGGCCAATTTACATGCGGGAAATATTTTGGGAGCTCTTTCCTTAAATTTGTTTGATTGAAATCTCCTAAAATGATGGGAAGGGAACCTGGGGGTTTGGCTTCAGCCACCATAATTTGATCAGCAAGAGTTCGTAATGCCTTGTTTACACAGGCTTGTGGAAGAACATACACAGCTATTAGGAGAAATGAGGAGAACTCACGTGGAGAGTAAAATGGCTTGCAGTTGCAGTTAAGGACTCTTAAGTTTTCATCACAAAACTTATATATTATAGTTATATCCTGAGACCAGCTGTTGTTGATATATAAACATAATCCTCCACCCTTTGTTTTACCTGATGTCTCTTCAATTCTGTCTGATCTAAATGTCTGAAATCCTGGGATGTATATGCTGTTGTCCCCATGAATTTGTGGATTAACCAGGTTTCAGTAAAACAAAGAACAGCTGAATTATGAAAATCAGAATTCCATCTATTTAAGAGATGAATTTCATCCATCTTGTTAGCCAGTGAGCTTAAATTAGTCAGAAACATTGAAGGGAGAAGAGTTTTTTCCCCCTATTCCTTAGTCTGTTTAAAATTAACACTCGTTTACCTCGTCTCCTCTTCTGGCGTGGTCGCTTCTTTGCTTTCTTTGTTGTAATACATAGTACCGGGGAATTGGTTAGAATCTCCTATGCGTTTGCAATTCTTAGCATATGAAATCCATAGTGAATTGCAAATAATAAGGAATAAAGAAACCATTAGAGAGCATTTCACCAGGCAGCCGTCGTTGGTGCCATCTTGGTCACATTGTCCGTCAGAATGAATACATGGGGCCCAGATATCGCATCCTGGAACCATTTGAGTGCCAAGTGCAATGCCTTGAGCTCCAGTCAGTTGATATTGTTCCTCAGGTCTGCCTGAGACCACTGCCCTTGTGCCATTTGGGACTGGAAGTGGCACCCCAGCCAAAGAGGCTGGAGTCTGCGGTGATGGTCAGGCGGCTGGGCTCCTTGAAAACACATCTTTTGGTTATGGCTTGCGACATCCACCACTGGAAGGAATGAAGTACCCTTGGTTGAACCTGAACCCTGGTATTCGAGTTGCTCCTGCTGGACCATTGGTAGGGCAGGAGGAACCACTGTTAAGGCTCTGGCGTGCAGGTGTGTCCAAGGTACAATATGCAGGACACCATTTTGCCCAGGAGTTGGGAGAGGAGGGCCAGGGACACTGTCCGGTCTGCTCGGATCCACCTTGCTAAGGTCCTGACCTGATGCTCCTGGGATAGGGAGACTCACATGACCTGGTATCTATGACTGCACCCAGGTGTAGCATAGAAGGAGCTAGATGGCACTTGTTGAAATTGACGAAGAATCTGTGATCCTGTAGGGCCTGGATTGTGACCTGCAGGAGAGGACTATATCAATGTAACCTCCAGGTAACATTGGAAACGCACTGGAATCGCCCTGAGGTGTGCCGCCAGCAACTTGGCAAAAGTCCTGGGCATTGAGGATAGGCCGAATGGTAGGGCTTTGCACTGATATTGGCAAGTATACTGAAATCACAGGAACCGCCGATGAGATGGCAGGATAGGTATGTGAAGGTATGCCTCTGTCAGGTTTATGGATGTTAGGAACTCACTTTCTCGGATGCTCCCCAGTTTTGATTGGAGGGACTGCAATTTGAATCTCCTGTAAATTAGATGTCTGTTCAATCTTTTCAGGTCCAGAATTGCTCTCCAACTCCCCGAGGTCTTTGGAACTACAACAAGGATGGAGTAGAACCCCTGTCCCGTTGACCCTTTGGGACTGGTTGAATGGCTTGGATTTCCAACAAGTGTTGGACTGCTGTCTGCATGAGGTTTATTTTTGTCTTGTCCCTTGATATGGGGCATTGTATGAAGAAACTTGGAGGTGTGGAGAGGAATTCAAGGGTGAGATCCAATCTCTCCATATTCAAGACCCAGGGATCTGTCGTGGTTACTTCCCACTGATTGGTGAATAAACTTAAGTACCCGTTAATGGGAGGGTTGGACCTTTTGTCACTTTGAGCGGCAAAAGGGGCAACTGCCTGTGCCACGAAATGGTTGCCTGCCATGGAAGTGTTGTCTATTTCTGTCTCTGAACGGATCTGTCTGGTCAGACTTGTCTGTGGGCATACATCTCTGGGGTTGAGAGGTGTCAAACCCTGGGTCTTTGCGCCGAAAGGCTTATGGAAACAAAGTGAGGGACGGCGGTCAGCTCATCTGTATAGTGAAGATAAGACCTTTCTCCTGTCCTAAGTCTCCACCAGCATGGGCTCTAGAGCCTCTCCAAACAGCTTGCTCCCCTTGAAAGGAGCAGAAGCCAGTTTTCACTTATACTTCATGTCCACCTGCCAATGGTGAAGCAAAGTAGGCAACAGGCTGCAATTGAAGAGGCAATGGCCCTGGGAGCAAATTTGGTGACCTTCAAGGTAGCATCCACTGAAACTTCTGTAGCCACTACCAGTTTGTCAATGTCCTGGTGTAAGCAGAGGTCACCAGGAGGAACCCTCACTTGCAGCTGGTGGAGCCAGAGCAATGAGGCCCAGTTGAAGAATGAGGCAGCTGTGGCTGCTTTGACTATCCAAGCAGCCGCCTGATGCACCTTCCTATCCTGTCTTCAGAGCATCCTCCACGTCATTAGAGATTAGAGCCAGGGACCTTACTGTAATTTTCCAGAATCCAAGGAATAACTCTGTCCTTCTGTTCTAAGACAACTCTTCTACACGTCTCTTCTGAACAAAGACCGAGTCAAAACTGGGCGTGCACAAGCAAAGGAGGTGTGACCAAAATATTGATTGACTCAGTTTCCAAGAAGAGTTAACCCATTCCTTGGATTCTCTACTCAGCACACTGGACAATAAGGGATCTAGAAACCTAGCCCTATGAAAAATTATTAAGAAAGCAGTCAGGTTTAACTTGCAAAGAGAAGAAAATATGGAAAGGATTTACAAAATGTATGTCACATACAAAAGGAAAGAAACTTACTAATATCTTGACCAGGGCAAGGACTAGGGATATGCAAAATTCACTGAATTAGGAACAGAATATTCACCCCTAGAATAGCATTGTCTGAGAGGAAGTTTCACACATTCTGATAGGGGATTGGAATGTATTATTTATAAAATTTACTGGCTGCCCGTCTTATCACAGGGTAATTCTGGTCAACTTACAATCATAAAAAAAAATCTGTCTATTTGGTTGTATCAGACTCCTCCAATATCAGTGAGATTTGCACATCCTTAACAAGAATCAACAAGTTGAAATTAAAAGAAAAGGGTTCTAGCTGAATATAGCACTTTCCCAGTGATAAATGTTAAGCAAAGAAAACAGTGTGACTACAATGCAGGTAATCTTTGACTTTCAACTTGTGTAATAATAATTCAAAGTTACGATGGCTCTGGAAAAAGTGGCTCCTGACCCATCTTGAAAGTTATGACATCCCACTAACCATGAGGTTGTGTGATCATAAATCAGGTGCTTGTTAACTCACATTTACAACAGTTGCAGTGACTTATGGCCACGTGACAGCAGTTTGTGGCCCTCCCAGCTGGTTTCCAATAAGCAAAATTCATTGAGTAAGCTGGATTTGCTTAACGACCACAATGACTATAAAATCAAGTTTGGCCATGTGATTACTTTAATGACTGCATTGGCTAGCAATAGAAATTCCCAATTGTGATCATCGGTTGAGAATTACCTGTAGCGACAAACTCTCTGTCAGTTGAAATTTTCAATTGGAAGCTAAATAGCCAATTATTGGGATGATTTAGTGAATTTTCTCACTAGCAGGGATGGATTAGACTAATTTATAGGAGCCCTTATACATTTTATGATTCTTTAAGTCTTAATTTTGTAATATATGAAAGACTGAAATTCATTTAGATACTTGAATATTTGAGTTATTAACACTTTGAAAATCAGATTCTGCTTTAAAAAACATCAAATATAAAACAACTGCACTACATTCTACTTAACAGTTTTAGAAAACTGAAAATTGGATATTATTTGTTTACAAATAATGAGCAATTTGAATACATATAAAAATCTGTATCATCAATTCTGAAAATTTTAAAGCTTTACCCTAAAGACTAGGCACACACTTTAAATAGTAATGTGAATTTCATTATTATCAAATGAAAATCCTGGAAAAATCAACGGTAACAACACTGGTTTGAGTTGGGAGGGGAAGCGCTTAGACACTGAGAAGCAAAGCACTAGCAATTTCCAACCTTTTTTTTTTTTGAAGAAGAAGAAACAATATTACCTTTGCTTCATGAAAAGAAACTAACTTGCAAGTCTTTTAAATATTGTCCGTCGAGGGTAAACATAAAACATTAACTTTTAAGAATAAATATAAACTAGGTTGTGAAAAATTTAAAAATGCTATTTGGGTTGTATAAAGTACATTGCCAAGCCCAAACAAGTAGCAGGTGAATGCTTAGTAAGACTGCCATCACATTAAGGTGGACTCATCAATCTCAATTTTATGCTATTTTTAGAATTAATTTTTGTTCAGTTTTAACAGTAAAAGGAACATCCAAAATAATCTTTAATCTGAAAAGTTTACATACCTTGTGTAAACAAGTATCCACTACCCAATTGCACACTTTTTCCAGATCATCCGATACTTCAAGCCTAGATTTAACAAATTCACAGAGTTCCTCATTGCTCATTACATCCCAGATTCCATCACAAGCCAAGACAATAAATTCATCCTCTTCAGCTCTTACAATTTCATAAACTTCTGGTTCTGGAGAAACAAGTTGTTCTGTAGGACCTTTGCCATCAACACATTTGTAGTCATAGTCCCCCAGAGCACGAGACACTGCTAATGAGCCGTTAACACGCTGAATCATGACACTCCCTCCTGCATTCTGAATTCTCTCCTTCTCCCTTGGATTGCAAGGCTTGTGATCTTGTGTTGAAAAGCAGACCTGTCCATTCCTATATAGAACAGCACGTGAGTCTCCACAGTTGATAAAATAAATGTGCTCAGGTGAAATCATAACTCCCACTGCTGTTGAGCCACTCCTGTCCATGCCATTTCTGAGGTCTGAAAAATTGCGCATATATTCATCGATTTTCAAAAAGCCAGTTCTGATTCCGCTCTTAACATTTTCTACTGAAGGTTCAAGAGCACAGCCAGGCTGTTCTGTTCCCCTGAAGTCTTCATTGTTAGTGATATGTTCTAATAAGTGGTTTGAGCAGTAATTTGCCACGCGCGATCCTGCGTGACCATCATAAACAGCAAAGAAAGACCAGTCCTCCAAACCGTGAGGAATTCCTACAACAGCTGTGTGAGCATCTTCCATTTCAACTCTCCAGCCTTGCATACTGCTGAGGCCATAACGCAGGCCATTTCCTGCCCCGTGAGCATTATGTTTCTCAGTTTTTGGTTTATCCAAAAATGCGCCCATGTTTCCTAATTTACAAAGGTATCTGCAAAAGAAAATGTGATCCTGAGTAGAGTATCATAATACAACACAAAACAAGGAAAAGCAAAGTCCAGCTATCCAAAGTCTGTCTTCAAAACAGCCAAATAATGATAATTATTTCAGACTACTTTGGAAATATAACCTTCTTATAGAACGCACTCTATCAAGATTTGTATTCTCCACTTTAAAGAACCAAATGCCTTTCAACCAGGCTTTCTTAGTTAGCATTAGTTTTAGCTTTTCAAAATGAATGGATTTATTTTAACTGATTAGTGTCCTACAGACAAAATAAACCTTGAACTCAAACCTTGAAATATGTAGTAATTATTCCTTTGTTATTAAATAATGTACAAATCACAAATCCCATTTTACATTTGCATGTCATACCTGTAAATTAGCCATAGTAGTTTTAATATGCATAGTTCTTTTACTTATTCTATTTTAATATGAAGTAGCAGATACATATTTCCCAGCTATAATCAGTAATAGTTGAACAGAACACAAGCATGTGAACCCATATATAATAATATAGATTAAAACAGTACTCATGGTAATTAATCTAAAATAATGTTTAGTAGCCCAACATCTAGATATAAAGTTCAAACAATTTCCCATTTATAGCACAGCTTTTTTTAAAAGGGGGGGGGGGGGCGAGGCAGCCGTATCTTGCAACAACTTAACTATAGGGCTCTTCAAAGCATTGGAAATAGGTGCTTTGTCATGTTAGCATCATAAAGCTATATTCAAAAAATAAAAACAACTGCAGCTTTTACAAGGACTAAGCTGCTGCTTCAAAGCTGTCCCCAATTGCCTCTGGAAATATGTGTATGCTTTTGGTTGCTTTAATGTTCTAAAGAGAATTGCTTCTCTCACATCAATACGTTTTGCAAAATACAGTACTTCTTTCAAATATTTTCTACAATTCCTGAAAAAAGTATCCATTTTCCCCCAAAGCCAACATATTTAAAAAGAATCTATAGATCAGAGAACTCCAAAAGATCAATCTTTTTAAATCAATAGTATAAATTAGATGGCATCTACAATATTCCATGACTCAATTGTGTTCAGAAATCATAGATCAATCCCAAATAACTCTCCTCACAACATCAGCTTACTTACATACACTGAGCTACATAATAGATAGCATTGTTCCTGACTGACAAAAAAGCATCTAAAACTTGGTTAATATATATAATGCACAACAGAATATCGTTTAACTATCAGAGATTACAAACTGCTATTATCCAGGTAGCCATTCATCTGGTGACCAAAGTTACAACAGCAATGACAACAGTGACTTGTGATCAGTCCTCACACATAAAACTATCACATCCCCATGCTCAAAATTTGGGCAATTGGCAAACCGCATGTATTTACAAGAGTTGCAGTGTCCCAAGGTTAAGGGATTTCTTTTTTTTTTTTTGGTCCAGAGACTTATATTACAGAATAGGCGTACAATGCAACAGGACTATGTAAACCAAAACAATTAAAAATACATAATTAATTTAACCATTTGAAAATCCAAGTGTAGGAGAAGCGTACAGAAAATCCTCTCAAGCAAGCCCCGTTGGCAGGTGCTGGTGGGATCATTTTTTGTAGGAAACCTGGCCACACAGTGGCTGCTGACAGTGCTTGATAAGACAAGCTGGAATAAGCAGGGACTGCCACTCAACATCAGAACCATTTAAATAAAAACTATTTGTAGCTGATGCCTGAAAAAGTATACCACAGTGGAATGACAGTTTCTGGAGTCTACAGCAAAGATGGTGGTTTACATAGATCGCTGCTTGGCTTTGCAGGTAGTAGAGGCATTAAACTGACGGATAAAAGTGAAAGACACCTGGAAGCCATCAGAAGTTAGAAAACATGTACAGCTATCAATGGAGTGATATGGGTGCAGATAACTCCTGCAAGCTCAAGTCAGGAGGATTTGCCATCCATTATGTAATAGTGATACATCAATCCCAGAACCAAGGATCCCAGGATGGGGTTACCCGGACCATCCAGATGTTTGACTCATGGAATGGGCTTGGAACCTTGGAGGTATCAGGTTTATGACCATCCGGATGGATCTCTCCTATGAGATACTGCTTGAGCATTTCTTTAGCATCCATGGAGTGGCCAACAACTTCAAAGCTCTCTGTGGCATCTCTACCAGCTTGTTCAAGCAGAACCTTGGATGCTCATCGAGGAAGCGGGTGATGACATAGATGCAGTCATGGATGACCAGCCAGGCCTCCCGGTCGCTGTTGCACTTTACCACTTGGCCAAGGTGAAGGACAGACTGGCCTCCGGCCTTGCACCACCGTGCTCTCCAGTCTCCCAGGGACTGCTATTTGTGACCTTCTCAGCCAGCTTCAGACAGGCAAAGTCAATGAGAGAAGCTGGATTCACTTAACAACCTGTTATTCATTTAACTGCATTGATCTGATTAACAATCATGGGGAAAAAGGACATAAAATTGGGCATGATTCACTTAACTGCCTTGCTTACCAACAGATTCCAATTGTAGTTGGGGATTATTTGTATTTTTGTAAATATGAAGCTAATGGACTTCAATTAAGAATGATGCTGAAACTGAAAACTCACAAATATAGCAGAGAGTAAGAAAACAGAACATCTTTGGCACATACGTGTTCCAAACATATTAATACATTAATACATTAAGTTCGAACAGCTAGAGATCAGTTATGTACTCCATTCTAATTATCAAGAAATATTTACCTGTTAAATGTATTTCTGCCAATTTTTGTTCAGTTCTAAAAACTTATGGTTTACATTCCTTCAGCCAACAGACATAGAACAGATTAAACTTGAAAGCCTTCAAATCATGCAGAATGCAATACTTCCCGTAACTTGGAATTTCCTAGAAAAAATAATATTAATTAGAACATCATATCACAGAATGAATTTGCAGTTTAGGCATGCATTAAATATTTCATTCTGCTATCTTATTATAGCTTCAGACACATGCACCGTTAAGATTTCTTTATAAGTCTTTATTAACATTACACCAAAATTTCCAAATAAATTTGAACAGATATCCTGCTACAGACTATTCATGATACAGCTCTCTTCTATGGTAGACTAAAATACCCTTAAATCAATTCAATGAACTAAAGGACCAATATAAGTTAAAATATACTGTTAGCTTTAAAATATTTAGGAGAGTAGTTTTAGATGATTTGCAAATAATAAATAACCCACAGGTATGCTCCATTGTGGCAACGTTACGGAATTCAAGGGGAAAAATTAGATATTGTATTAATCAGAATAAATATTATATCTGAAAAAAAGACCCTCTTATTTTTCTCCAACCATTTCAAAGCAGATGTAGGAAAGCCTGGAAGATATTGGAATTACTTCTCCTTTCCAATGAGAATCAGCAACACAGATTGTCCCTCCCTTTTTTGCTTACTGACACTGCTATCCATTGCAGCTGCTTTTTACCCTAGACCTAATGCTAATTTGTCAGTTAATTTGTGTAAAAGCATGACTAAGACTTCATACGCAAACCTCAACAATTTGCTATTAAGAAAAAACAGATTTCCTCTCTCCTTTAATTTCTTTTTGCACATAAATATTCCCTTCCCACTTATTCCAATCTTCTGGTCTCTGAATGGTAACAGAGCATTTGTCAGCACACTGAAAAAACTTGGCACGGCACAAATTAATTGCATATGATGCTGAATAGAAGAAAGTAACAGATTTATGGATTTTACTAAGAGTAGGATAGACATTTTAATATGCATGTGGTAAAATATATTCAACAAGACTATTATTTTCTATCTATCTATCTATCTATCTATCTATCTATCTATCTATCTATCTATCTATCTATCTAAATTGTATTGTGTATATGTAATCAATCTAACTCAAATTTGATTTCATTTATTTAAATTTAAGGATTTAATTTAAATTCCTCTCAGTTTTTATGGGAGATCCGGGCTACTACATGAAGGCAAAGTACACTTCTTGACACTGAAAAATATAGTGCTTTCTAATGTAAAAAAATAGTTTCAGAATATTTTCATAAACTGCATGACCTGCAAATACATATTCAATCTGAATTCATGTAAAGTTCCTGTATTTTCTGTAAAATGCATAATATCAAACAATGCCTTGTTATAGAGCACAATGCACACATTTCTTTTTCTGTTTTCCCCAATTCTTTCTATAAAATTTAAAAGAAATTTAAAATTACAAAAATAGTAAACACATTTTCACCATAGCATGAAACCTGATTTTGATGCAATATAAAACAAAACAAATTCCAGTTTGTCTAAAAAAAAAATGCTCAGAATTAGTCTGTTGGAACGGATCATTTTAGCTATCACATCTAACTCTCTACTGACTGCAGGAATCCAAATTAAAGCGTCCATGATAAATGGCTGTCTAGCCTCACACAAATACATTCAGCGAACAGGGGGTCCAACATCTCTCTAGGTAATTGTATCTATCCATTGTCAAACTCTTTTCACAGTTAGGAAGTCTTTTTCACACTAAGCTTTAATCACAATCTGCCTTTCTATAACTTAAATCTACTCTATGTCCTGCAATCTGGAATAGCAGAAAATAGATCCTGATACTTTTCACTGCAACAGCCTTTCAGCTATTTGAAGTTTGCTAGCATATCTTCCACCATCTTCTCAAGTCCAAACTTTTCCAAGTTCTTTAAATCTCAGATCACATGACTTTTTCAACAAGGCCAAGCTGTGCTATTATCTGTCCTTTGCATTTATGAAATTTCATTTTGTTATTTCCAAACTATTCCTTCAATCTTTCAAAATCATTTTAAAATTTGTCTTTATAAAAGTATTAGAAGCATTTGTCACTCAAATGAGTGCACCTTTAAATAATTCCATTTTATTATACTCTACCCAATAACTGATTAAATTAAAATTTAATTTAATTAAAAATTAAATGTAAAAAGTAGTGAGTAGTGTATCCACTAAATAATCTTGCTATCCAATCTAATTAGAGTACAGAATGTCATAAATACTTGTCAAAATGCTTTAAAGCTACTTGGACAGCATTTCCCTAATCTACAGGTTAGTCCTGAACATATGGATCGGTCAATTAACAACTCAATTGAACTTACAATGTTGTAAAACATCACACTACACCCTTTTTTTGTTCTCTTTAGGGAAAAGTTTTGAGATGATTGGACTACAAAATTTTAGGGTGGAAACATAGTATAGATTCTATGGAGATTTTCAGTCACGGTCATGGTTGTCCCAAAGGTGCTTTTCAAAAAGCAACTGGACTTTGTTTTTTCCTTGAAGATATTTCACTTCTCATCCAAGAAATTTCTTCAGTTCAGTACAAAGAAAATCCATCTGCCTTTTGAAAGCACCTTTTGGGACAGTCATAGTATAGCTTTCATTTGTTATTGAGCTCAGACAGAGCAGAGATAGATAGTTGAGAGAGACAGATCACAAGAGGCCATAAGGCTCAATATCTCTTGCTCTCCCTGTTTAATATCTATGAGACTACTAAGCAAGGTCTTTATAAAGTATGTAACAATACGTGGACAGAATGTATTTCATTCTAAATTTAAAAAAATAACGATGAGAGATTTCATCAATACAATTACTACCTAGTGCTATAGAATCTCAATTATAGTGCTGCACAAGTACAGTTATGTAGTAATGACAAGATGGACTCAGCCATTCTAATATTTACATCTGGCTCATTACAATTTGAGCAACAAATCAAATAATACACAATTATAATTTAGGCTAATGTGCAGTCACACAATGATCTAAACAGAAAAGTGTATCATTCTCTATTCCATTATTCAACTCTGAAAGCTAAGGGTGATCATCTTTCTACCTTATCATATCAACCTTCTAATTCATTCACTGTTTAAAATGCTTGAATGGAGAGAGATCTCAATCCATTCTCCTCTTTAAGAAGGGAAGGAAACTAAGGATTGATATTCCAGTCTGCAATTAAGTCACCAGAAAAGCTTAAGTTTTTCCGAAGCTCTCTGCTTAGTGATGCCTCCAGATTAAACAACTCTCTTTTTATCCTTTCTAAGAGCTATTAGAATCCACATCCTAGGTAACCTTGGTAACAGAAGCTAGCCAGCATAATGCTTTATGGCACTGGCCAACTTAAATGTGCAGTAAAATACATGGTAGCTCCTTGTCCCTCAGGCTTCTATTCTGGACTTTGAGTTGTAAAAGGGGTTGGGAATAAAAGAACAGAAGACAGCTTTTCTGGCAAACTATTTCTTTCTAATTCTACTTCAGTGTGCTTTTGTTAATTGTTGCAGTTGCCTATCAGTACAAATAAGTAATTGAGACAAATACTGTGTACTGCTGTTCATATTAAGTATTGAAAATCTCATGATGAGGTGCCTTCATTTCTGACTTTGATAATACAATACAGACACACACACAAAATTATATTTCTCTCCAAAATACAACACAAAATTGGTGCAAAACTATTCAAAGGTCATCTAGGTAGCTTTGCGGTTGTTACATTTCCCAAAAAGTTCAGCATTGTTCCTACTTTAAAGGTTTTCCCAGGTGTTTTCTACATCCCCATGAATACACAGACAACCTTTCTTGGTTTTTTGAAAGGGGAAGATAGATTTATTTACTTTCCTAATTTCATACATGATGCCTGAAATATATGCTAATTCACAGGTTTGTTTTCCATGAATGCTTTTAGTGAACACAGAATCATAGAGCTGAAAGGCACCTTGGAGATCTTCTAGCCCAATGCCCTGCCCAAGGCAGGAGTCCTTGCATCATGGTAGACAAATGGTTGTCCACTCTTTTCTTGAAAAGTTCCAACAATGGAACCAGTGGTGGTATTCGACGGATTCTGCCCGGTTCTGGAGAGCCGGTAGCGGCGATGAGCAGTCAAGACCGAACCGGTTCTCTGCGCTACTCTGTGTTCAGCCCACCCTCCCACCCGGTCTCCCATACTCACTTTTATCAGCATAATTCAAAGCGCAGCTGCTTTGCGCGGCATAAAATAATGCCGCACGGCAGCCGCTGCAGCGACCACCATCGTGCAGACTTGCAGGAGGCAAGTTAGAACACCTCTGCGCCTGAGCAAAGTGTGTGTTTGGCACGCGTGTGCACGCAGTGTGTGCATGCACACAAAGCGCACCCACCAAGCCATGCCCACCAAACCGGTGGCAACTTTATTTGAATACCACCACTGAATGGAACACCTACAACTCTGGGAGACAAACTGTTTTATTGAGTACAGATAGACCTTGAATCACGACCCCAAGTGAGCCCAGATTTCTGGTGTTAAAAATGTTGTTAAATGAGATTTGCCACATTTTACAATCTTCCTTGCCATATTTATTAAGTGAATCACTGCAGTTGTAATTTTGGTCATGACCATGGGGATGTTACAAGGATATTAAGTGTAAAAAAATGGTCACAAGTCACTTTTTTCAGTGCCATTGTAACTTTGAACAAATGGTTGTAAGTTGTGGACTACCTGTAATAGTTCTCACAATCAGGAAATTTCTTCTGATTTCCAGGTTGAATACTGTATATGCAATATACATATTCCAGAAAGGCAGATAATCCATTGCTTTTATTCCCTTCCACTTTGGAAGCCTGCTGATCAGAATACATGATATATTCCAGCAAATGTTTCATGGATCAGATAGAGGCTTATTTCATGTTTAAAAGCATTGGTCTTACCTGATATGCCCTTTCACAGTGGGTGGCGACAGAATCCAGGCATGGGGATGATTCCTGTCAGGCTGCTCTTAGACTGAGTTCAAAAACTGAGGACACACCCCTTGCCAACGTTCCCCAGTTTCGACAATGCCATAGCAGCTCAATTATTCGGCCACTGCTTGACTGTATTCACACCCCTGCTCTAAACTAGACAGTCTAACAGGTATGGCTGGATTCTATCGCTACTCCCTGAGAAAGGCCATATCAGGCAAGACCAATGTACCTTCTCCAGTGTGGTGGCGACAGAATCCAGGCATGGGACATACCAAAGCTGGCTGTCCTATGGGTGGGTCTGTGTCTGGTCCTGAGTCTCCAATGGCATTAGCACCCTCTGAAGGACCCGCCTGCTGAAAGTCGCTTCAGCTGAGGCAAATGCATCAAAACTGTAATACCTAATAAAAAGTAATGGCTAAGACCATGTTGCCGCTCGACAAATCTCCACCGAAAATTACATTGCCCATGCCACCATCATGGCTGTGGTTCTTGTGGAGTGTACTGTAATCTTTCGTGGCCTCGGGATGGCTTGCAGATTGTAGGCTTTGGCAATACAAGACTTAATCCATCTGCCTATGCTTTATGGCCCAGCGTATCTGGTTGGAAGGAAACGAACATGGCTTCAGTTTTCCTGAAGCTGGCAGTTCTTTTGATGTAAATGCGGAGGGCTCTCCTTACATCCAGAGTATGCATTCCTTCTCCTGGACATGATGGCCCCAAGCAGAAGTCTGGCAGGATTAACTCCTGTGCCCAATGGAACAAGGAATTCATTTCCGTGATGAAGGCCAGGTCCAACCACAGAACTACCCTATTTGAGTGGAACATGCAGAGGTCTTCCCTGACTGATAGGGCTGACAACTCCAATATTCTTCTGGCCGATATAATGGCTACTAGGAAAAACGTCTTGCACGTCAGAAAACGTATGCTAGTGGTCTTTAAGGGCTCAAGGGGCGTAGATATAAGCACCTGTAGTACTCTGGGCAGATCCCAGGTGGAATATCTGTGAACCACCGGTGGTTTCAGATTGGTGGCCTCCTTAATGAACCTATATACTATTGAGTGATGCACGAGAGAATCGATGTTAACACTGATGACAGGGCAGCGACCTGTCTGTAAATAGTGTTGGGCGACAGACTCTTATGCAGTCCAGTCTGGAGAAACTCTAGTAATTGGGCCACTGATATCATAGTGGGATCAATGTGCCCCTTGTAATACTATTTGCAGAATGCCTTCCACGTTGCATCATAAGTCCTGTTTGTTGATGGTCATCTGGCAGCCTGAATTGTTTGTACCCATCAGAATTCTCCTCTCAAGTGCCAGTCATCAATTAGAGCCATTGTGGCTCCAGATGGCTTATGGGACCCTGGCTGAGGGAGATCCTGTTGGGAGGAATCCTCCACAGTCTGGAGATTGACAGGCTGACCAGATCTGTGAACCATGGTCTGGGCCAGTGAGGATCTCTGCCCTCTCCCTCAGGATCTTCCTGATCACCCCTGGAATCAGAGGAAGAGGCGGAAAGGGGTAGAGGAGTCCTTGAGGCCATGACAATGGGGTGCATTGATCAGTTCCACCCCCAGTGCTGGAAACCTCAAGGAAAATATGGGCAGTTGGCTGAAGGAGACGCAAATAGGTCCAAAACCAAATGGCTGAACTGATCCGACAACTCCTTGAAAAGATCTGGGTGCAGTTGCCAATCTGAATGGTCGACAGCGGCCCTGCTCAGTCAGTTGGCCCATACATTAGTCAATTCTGAAATGTGCTCCGCCTTGATGAAGGTTCTTCTCCGCCCAGCGATACAGATATTCTGTTTCCTTCATGAGGGACCTGGAGTGTGTGCCCCTCCTGCCGATTTATGTGAGCTTTGATGGCCACATTGTTCATCAGGAGGAGGATGTGCTATCCCAAGATTGTGTCCCTGAACTCCCTGAGGGCCAAATGAGCTGCCCTGAGCTCTAGCCAATTTATACTATTTCATAAGTCTGTCTGTGACTACCTGCCCTGCGCCACCTGGTCCTGAAAATGCACCCCCCAGCCAAACAGACTGTGTCAGATTACTGTCTCCTTGAACTCAACCCCTGGTCATAGCCTGGGACGTCCACCTTAAAAAGGATCTCAGTACTCCTGGTGAGACCCAAACCCTTGCAGATGAGTTGCTCCTCTCTGATCTCTGATAGGGAAGCAGAAACTACTGCAAGGACCTTGCGTGGAGCTATGTCCAAGGAACTATCAAAATGCAAGGAATCATCTTGCCCAAGAGCTGGGAGAGCAGGGCAAGGGAGGCCTCTCTGTCCGCACTGATTTGACTCGCCAAGGTCTTGATGTCGGCAGGGCGCTCCGGTGAGAGGAAGACATTGCCTGTTGACGTGTCTATGATCGCCCCCAGGTTTAATAGACGAGAAGTCTGGTTTAGGTGGCTCTTGTCGGTATTGATGGAAAAGCCATGGTGCTGTAAAACCTGGATGGTGATCTGTAGATCTTCCTGTCACACTCAGTGGTGTGACAAGGATTGAATTAGAATGTAACACTGGATCCGAACTGGCTTGGTCCTGAATGAACTGTAAATGCTGCCAGAAGCTTGGTGAAAGTTCTGGGTGTTGATGCTAGCCCAAATGGAAGGGCCCCGTACCGCAGATGCTTGCCCACATAACAAACTCAGGAACTGCCAGTATGATGGTCAAATCGGGATGTGGAGGTATGCCTCTGTAAGGTCAATGGGAGGCCAAGAAGTCACCCTCTCTGACTCTTTCTAAGATGGACTGTAGAGAATGCATCTTGAACTTCTGGTAGATAAGGGAAGTATTCAGTCTTCTGAGGTCAGGAATTGCTTTCCACCCCCATGACCACCCTGACCAAGCAAGCAATTCCTGTGCTAAAGGCTGATGGGGAAGGGGCTAACAGGCCCTGGCTGCGGGGAGGGGGTATACCTCTCCTGGTCAGCTTGCTTCTGAGCTCTGGAGAACTGCTTTTCCAATGCTCTTTGCCTCCTTTCTTCTGCTCTTGTGGGTTTAAATAAAGCAGGTTTGAATACTGCGGCTGAGGGAGGTTGATCAGGCCTCAGATCATCCTCTTCCTCCAAGAGGTTGGGGTGCCAGATTTCTCCCTCTTCCTGTTCAGATGCAGGGGAGGGGCTACGCTCAGATGGTTCTGCATAGTCTCCCTGCTCGAAACCAACCTATTCTAGGTGGGTAGGAGGGACCCTGTGCTCCACAAGGTGTGGTAGTGCCCTTTTGGGGATCTGGGCCTGAGAATAGGCCAGAAAAGTGGGCTGGGACCTGTCTGAGGGCCTAAAGATGTGTTGAAGCCCTTCTGCTAAGCCCTGTCTGATGGCTATGGAGACTACATCATTGATGTCAGAGGGTCTGCCACTCGATGGAGGATCTGGGGGCTGAAGGCCTGCTGCTGTTGATATAAAAGTAGCCTCTGGTCTTCGTCAAGAGGTACTTCAGGCTACAGATGGCAGAGAAGAAGAGAGGTCCTAAGGGCCCTGAATGAAGGTGGGGCCTGATCTGCCCAACTCTTGAGGCCCGACTTGGACCTCAAGCCTCTCTGGGGACCAGGATTGGAGGTGGCTAAGAGGGGCTGGGGTTTCCTCCAGCCCCCTGGAAATACCTGCCTGAACCAACAGAGGATTGGCTGATTGGGAAACCTATTGCTGTTGTCCCCTCATTTGTTCAATAATTTTATTGAACTGTCTCTCCAAGGTCGCATGTCTTCGTTTCTCTGCTTTTAGTTCGGCCTGATATGTTTTCTTGGGGCCCAAAGCTTTGCCCTGATCTTGGCCACCACCTCCCTTTGAACAGATTGAGAGCGTTGTCTCCTTCTTCTTCTTTTGGCAGTCTGGAGACCTTGGGTGTTCAGGCCCAAAAGCTCTGCATGGATCTTGTCTTGAGCCATAGTTGGCATAAGCAGACACAAGAGGTGCTGGGAGAGACCCTCGCTATATGTTGCCTATGCAGCAGCCTGAATTAGGGCCCTTTTGGGGGATAGGAGCAGGCCGTTGGTAGACGAGGTCACCTAAAATGGCCACTCATCACGTGCATTGGAAGAAGCAGCTTTCAAAATGGCCTCTCACATGAATTACAGGCTACAATGGCTGTTTGTCACTCCCTAGGCTGGAAACAGCCCCAAGAGGCGAAATTGACTAGAAAGGGAAAAACCACGTTTTTTTTTTATCAACTGTAAGGCACGGTTATCGTCGATACGATCTGTACGATCGTGGCAGCCGAAATTGCAAAGGGAGAGCTGTAGGGGAGGGCCAAGGGCTTCTCCCTTACTTACAGTCTCCCTTGGTTTGAAAACGTTGAATCCTCAGTGTTGCAGGAGAGTGGAGCCCCACTCTCCTGAAGGAACAGCTGCAGCGGGTCCCTGGGAGCTGTGCCAATGATCTAAGATTGGTGTCGATTTTGCTGCTGACTAAAACTGCTTTCAGAGACAACAGCTCAGTTGTCATCAAAAGAAGCTGAGTCAAAGCTGGGGTCACTCCCACAGGCTGCTACTTTTATACAAGACAGACTCAGCTTGATGATGTCATCAGAAGTCATCTAACCCATCCTGGGATGTTGCAGCAGCATGGAGGCCATCCAGGCTCAAAACAGGCCACAGCACCCCATTTTGACCGGCAGGGTCCTATAAAAGAGCATCTGTTCCATCTCTCCCCCACTCTGTGGAGAACTACAATGTTGATCCAACTCTCAAAGAAAACCAGTTTGACACCCCTGTGCTAGACATCTTTTCTTTGTCATGGATGAACAAGCTATTTTTTCATCTCTTTCTTAATAACATGTGTTTCTATCTATATCAGACTGCTATCCAAAATAAAAATTTTCAATACTAAAAGAGCTATAAAGTACACTGGGCAGACATCCAAATTATGATTCAAAAGTGAATACAAAAACTTACTAATAGCAATAGCACTTAAGACTTATATATCACTTCATAGTGCTTTACAGCCCGCTCTAAGCAGTTTACAGAGTCAGCATATCGCCAACAATTTTGGCTCCTCATTTTACCCACCTTGGAAGGATGGAAGGCTGAGTCAACCTTGAGCCTGGTGGGATTTGAACTGCCAAATTGCAGGCAGCCGACAGTCAGAAGTAGCCTGCAGTACTGCATTCTTAACCACTGCGCCCTACTCATACTCATACTCAAACTGACTTTGCAAGCAGAACGCAAAAAGAAGGCAATATAATGGAGTTTCAGAAATGCTCAAGAAACACATTTTTTATCTACAGCATTGAATGACCATTCATTCAATGGAGTGGTCTATGATCATGGTTTGAGTACTTTTCAACCAGCTTGTAGTCATGGCAGCTTAAGTATCCTGTGGTCATGTGATCATATTTTACCAGTTCCCCACAAGCAATTAAATAGGAAAGCCAGCAGGAGGATACAAATAGTGATCATGTAACTAAAGGACATTGTGAATGCATGGAATTTACCTAACAATACAAAATGGAACTGCTGCAACAGTCAGGTGAGAGCAACCAGAACCACTTTTGAAGAGTATCAACTGTAGTTTATTGCTAACAAAGTATATTACAAGAATCTCACCAGGCTGACTTGCATTCCTTTGGGAATGGCAAGATAAGGCTTTAAGGATTCTGAGTCTGGCCTGTGCCACTTACTGCAATGCAACAACTCTGACCTCAGCCCCTTTTGACCTATAATCTAACTGGAGATTCCACATAAACTACCATTATAAGTGAGAATAGTCACATGAATTTGTGGCTTCAATTACCATTGTTAAGCGAGGGCTACCCGTTACTGGCAGAAAAGTTACCGAAATATAGATCATACCATAAGACCCCTATAATCAACTTAATGAACTTTCTATGTGTCCTTGAGCAAGCCATTATTTAATAATCAATATCAGTATCTTGATGACAATGTAAGATTATAAATATTTGCAATATACTTGAAACATTTTGACTAAATCCCAGGTAATCCTAACTTAACCTGAAATTTAAAATTGAGCAATTGTTAACTTTGCCAGGAGGTTGCTATATTTGTGGGTTCTTTTTTAAAAAATTTCATAGACATCAAAGTTATAAAGATGCCAAATGGCGGCCATCACCCTCTTGCTTAATTCTTACCCCTCATGGCTGATTAAATTTGTCAGGTTAAGACAGAACCCATGGATAAGGGAAGCAACCAACACTTTTGTGAATGTAAAGTATATTCCTCTCTGTTTAAAGAAGTCAAGCTCCCTTTTCCTTGTTGCAAAAGAGCTCTAATTGTAAGTTAAGTTTTTAAAAAAATTGTGGCCCCACAATTCTAGATGCATTTAGATGAAATTGATTATCTGGACTCCTTTCAACTGGAATTTTGCCCAGGTTTTAGTACTGAGATTACTTTGAATAACTTTAAACATATCTAGTAATTTCATTATTCAATTTCCTCTCCTATTTTTTATTTTTTAAAATAAAAGTTCTCATTTGGCAAGCAGTATGGTTCCAAGTTTCATATCTCAACACAAACATGACCATAATTACCTATTTATCTTAATTATTCAATTTCATATCACATTATTCCCTATTAATATTAAATTCATTAAGCTTATTTTATCCAATCTCAGTTCATATTATGACTTATTTCATTTTTCTTAGGATATTCTCATATCTTATTTTACAATATTATCTAGCATTCTTGTCTCATTTCTATATTCATGTTCCACATTGCCTTTATCTGTCAAATTTGCAATTTATCAATCCTTATTCTATTAATTCTCATATTGTCCCAGTTGGTTGTTGATTCAAGCTTACCACCTTCATTCTACTTTAGTAACAATATTTCTCTATTTACTACATACCAAATACACAGATATATTATATCAGATTCCGCATAGCATTTCTCAATCACCTTTTTAATCATGTACACATTGCAAAATATTAATCTAGTCAACTAGTTGTAGCAGCTAACATTAATCTTTCTATAATAATTCTCATATTTTATACATCCCTAATCATCAATTAATATATAATATTCTTATTATAAATTTCTATTTCCATATTTATTTCATTATAGTCCATATCTAATATAACTATAATCCTTTAATAAAAGAGAAAAGAGAGAAAAAAACCAGTATCAGTTACAATCTTAATCTATTTTCAATACTTATTCTTATCACAACACATTACCTTGCGGAATCTCCCCCCTATCCTTTTTTACCCATTATCTCTCACTCTCCTAACAATATAATTTCTTTTCATTCTTGTTTGTTTCCTGCTTCTCTTTATTTTCTGGTCCTTTCTCTTAGTTCCCTTTTCCCATTATTATTCCCCTCCATTTCTCATTCCAATTACTTATTGTATCTCCCTCCCTCTCTCGATCTTTCTTTTGTGCTTCCTTTTTCTGCTTTTTCCTTTTTTTTTCATTTTCCAAACCATTCCCCCTTTTGTTGTCACATCAGACTACAAGTTTGTAAGTTTAATTCCTTTTTCCCCCTGCTTAAATGATTGTTGCTCTGCTTGATCTTCAAAGCTGGTTTCCTCTTTAACTCCTCCCCCTCTGGTTCTCTTCGTTCTTCTGCAAGCTGAGTCACCATTTCTAGTTTCTGTAATATATTGCTGCACATTTCGTCTCACCTTCATCATTTCCTTCATGTCTCATAAATCCAATCTTATTCCAACAAATAATTCCCCCATTGTCTGCTCCTTTTCCCCCCTCTTCCTTAATAGATATATCCAATCCAAAAGTCCAGTATGTTATTTCAACCAGCGTCTTTTATATTTATTTTCATTTATTTTTTATATTTATTTTTTATATTTATTTTATATTGATTAATCTCTTTATTTCCAGGTCTTCTAGTAGATCCTTTTCCAGCTGTTTCACTGGGTGGTTCTAAAACAATGTTTTCAAGTATCTTTCCCCTTATAGTATTCTGTTATCATTTTTCAGGGTTTTTATTTTATTATAATGAAGTTTCTCTTATTTTCTTTTAAATTCCAAAGTCCAATTTATTAAAAAAACCAAACCCTTTTCAAAGTCACTGAAATTTTTCCTGTACCATCAGGTGGCGCTCTTGGTTCTTTTTCCACAGTTCACTCGTTCTTTTACTTTTGCTTTTTTAAAAAAGAAATAGTTCGCTAATTTCAATTATTAGCTATTATTTCTTTTCAACATGTTCAATTCCAGCATTTATTTATGCCTATTTAGTTATCCAATTTAATTTCCAAGCCTTTTGTGCTCAAATATTTTCCTCTGAATTTTCTCCTCCAAGTTAATTCATTGCAATAGTTCAAGCCAATTTTATAAATTCCAATTTCCTTCTCACTCTTTCTGGTTGCCGCCTCTATGCACTTTCCTCCAAAATAGTCCCTTTATTTTTTAATACCAGGGTACCTTAAAGTCCATGTATTTTGCCTGGTTCACACTCCACTTGCTGCTTCACCGCTCCAGCACAGTCTTAGTTTCCCAGACTGCTCCTTGACTTCGTGGTGGCCATTTTAGACCACTGCCGCAACTTGCCTTTGGAAGGGTTTTTTCTTGTCAGGGAGGGGAGTGGCGACTCCCCTCAACCCTCCAAGCGATACACCCTTTCTTCACCACCTTCCAGGGTACTTCCAGTCCCAATCCGAACCCTCCAACAAGTGAGCTCGGAATGAAACCGTGCATAATCGCGGATTCTGCTCCAACTCCGACGACGAGCAACTGGAAGTCAGCTTTGCCCAATTTTATGACCTTCCTTGACATAGTTAAGTGAAACACTTGGCATGAGGGATTTTTTTTGAAGAAAGATCAATACTATTTACAAGTAGATAAGTTGCAAAAGTTACACAATTAGTGCATAATATATTACAGAGGAATTAACATAAAAATAGAATACATTTTTAACAAAATCAAAAAGGATTTTAAAGAATCTACCTACCTACCTTCTAAAGCACCCATTTCCCTCAGATGTTTTTGCATTTCTGAATTAAATGTCAATATCTTCATAATTTTATTAAAGATACACCTACCAAAAATGAAGAAAACTATAAAAATAAATATTTAATTTATACCGAGAGATTTTTTACCTAAGATAAAAGGACATGATTTATCCAAAATAGTAATCACAGTAATCACAGCCTATTTCACTGAACTGAATTCCAGAAAATTAACCAGGTATGTTTGCTTTAAGATAGCTGTATTCTTGATACGTCTTTGTTTCCCTTTTCTCACACTTTTACTGAATTTAATTTTAAAGAAGCTTTCTGCTTCATGTTATCTTTTGCACAATTATAATACAACACTATATATTAAAGCCACTATCAGTACTATTATATAGTATCCAGCTTTTTGTATATTTATTTCCAAAGTTAAAATACAGAATAAAAGAAATAGTATACAAAAACAGAAACAAACAAGTGTATAAAACAAGAATTATCCCCCCTTGCAAAATAGGCTACCAATTTATAAATGTCTGGATCTATATTTGCAAAATTGCTATATAAATTAAAACATTTAATTTCAATTGTAGAAATCTATTACCAATCAACCAGTTTGACCTACTATTTAATCTCCTGTAAAAAAAAGCTAACAGGCAGTCCTAACCATGAAGCTAGACCTCAGAGGCCTCTGTTAAAAATCTATTATTGTATTTAACTTATAGAAAGTCCTTAAAAGCAACTTCTATTCTCTCATAAGAATCAATCATTGATTGATCTTGATAATAAAAACAGCTCCCAGTTTACTAGCGCTTGAGCTTGATAATTCCAAACAGTTTCACTAGTTAGGACATGAAAGGAGCATCAGGTATGCAGAAATTAACATTTGAAAAATCTGATGATGACACTAACAGATATTCACAATGTGACACTATAGTGCTAAGATAAACAACCAGGAATTTTTAATTAAGGCAGCACATTCTTTATAGTGGAATTTTAAGAAGCAAGGAATATCACATTACTTGAGTTGTAAATGTAATAAAGACTTAAAATAATGTACTGTACATAAAGCTTGCTTATCCATCAGAAATATATACCAGAATGTTAAGAATTCAAAGTAAAATAAAAGATTTAACGAGGAAGAAAGTATTGCTATACAGAAAAAATAAGAACATGCCAATTAAAACTTTTTAGTCTGGAGAAACTAGGTGCTCCTAATTTACTCAATAAAGAGACTATTTCCTCTTAAGAAATATTGGTATGTCTATTTGAGATCATATGCTGAAAATAAGATGTTAATAAAAGGGGCGTTAGTCTTACCTGATACACTCCTTCTTAAGTGTGCTGAGAGAGAATCCAAGGAATGGGTTAATTCTGCTCTTCTGCTCAGAGACTGAGTCAATCATTTCTTTGGTTACACCTCCTTTGCCTGAGCATGCCCAGTTTTGATGAAGACTTAGTGATTGCCTTGCCATATTCCTGTGCAGATTCTGGTCCCCCCTGGAATCTAAGCCAGACAGCCGCCAGGGTGGGGTTGGATTCTCTCTCAGCACATCAAGAAGGAGCGCATCAGGTAAGATCAACACCCCTTCTCCGGTGTGCTCAGCAGAGAATCCAAGGAATGGGACATACCAAAGCTGGCTGTTGTAAGGGTAGGTAGCAATCCGGTCCTGAGTCCCAAAGTTTACATGCACCTTCTGAAGCACCCGCCTGCCAAAGGCCCCTTCAGCTGAAGCAAAGACGTCCAGTTTGCAATGTCTTATGAATGGGAATGGGAAAGACCATGTTGCTGTTCTAAGATGTCCTCGACAGAGGCCTGTGTATTCCATGCAGCCATTGTGGCTGTGCTTCTGGTTGAATGGGCTGTCATTCATCTGGGAAACAGCAGGGCTTAAAGCTCATAAGCTTTGGTGATTCATACCTGCATCCACCGGCTATGGTCAATGGTGTAACCTTTGTTACGTATTATGGATGGCTGGAAGGACACAGATTCTGTCCTTTTAATAGAGGCTCCCCTCTTTAAGTAGGAGCGGAGGGCCCTCCTAACATCCAAAGTATGCCACTTTTTATCCAGGACGTGAGGTGGGCTCGGACAAAGTCTGGTAAGATTATTTTCTGTGCCCTGTGGAACGAGGAATTCACCTTGGGAAGGAGGAATCCAGCCACAGAACCACCATTATCAAATAGAATATGCAAAGGTCCTCTCTTATGGGGCCACCAGCTCCGATATCCGTCTGGCCGAAGTGATGTCTACAAGGAAGGCCACCTTGAAGGTGAGGAATGGTAAGCTATCTGATCATAACAGTTCAAATGGCTATGACATTAGTGCTCATAATACTTTAGGCGGGTCTGCAACATCCACCACTGGAGTGATTGCAGTACATTTGTTGGGAGTTGGACCCTGGTATTCGAGTTGCTCCTGCCAGGCCATTGGTAGGGAAGGAGAAACCACTGCAACATTCTGGCGTGTAGCTAAGGCCAGGGTATGATCAATATGCAGGACACCATTTTGCCCAGGAGTTGTGAGAGGAGGGTCAGGGACTCTACTGCCCGGATGGGAGAGGACTGTATCAATATATCGTCCAAGTAACATTGGACCCACACTGAGACTGCTCTGAAGTGTGCTACCAGTGTTGCCAGGCTTAACCATCCACCAATGGGAGGGTTGGACCTGTCATCACTTGGTGCAGAGGAAGGGGTGACTGGGCGTGCCCCAAAATGGCCACATGCCATGAAGTGTTGCCCATTCCTGTCCCTGACTCCGGATCCATCCGGTTGTCGGTCTTGTCTGTGGGTGTGTGCCCTCTGAGATTGAGGGGGATCAAATCCCATGTCTGTGAAAATAGGGTGAGGGCGGCGGTCAGCCCGCCTGTAAACTGAAGGTAGGATCTTCCTCCTGTCCTTAGTTTCCACCAACATGGGCTCTAGGACCTCTCCAAACAGTTTGCTCTCCTTGAAGGGAACAGAAGCTAGTTTCCATTTATACTTCATGTCTGCCTGCCAATGTTTAAGCCACAGCAGTCTACGGGCCGCCACTGAGGCGGCAATGGCCCTGGAAGCAAACCTTGTGGCATTCAAAGTGGCATCCAGTGAGAATTTCGTAGTCACTATCAATTTGTTGATGTCTTGGTGTAATCGAATGTCCCCAGGCCCTGTCTTGCATCTGGTGAAGCCAGATAAATGATGCCCTGTTGAAAAATGAGGCAGCTGTAGCAGCTTTGACAGTCCAGGCAGCTGCCTGGTGCACCTTACAGAGGGTTAGCTCCGCCTTCCTATCCTTTGTCTTCAAAACATCCTCTGAGTCGTTACGTTAGGCAGGATGGTGGAGGATGTTAAGGCCGCTATTGGTCCATCTATGGTTGGTGGTTGTTGTACCTCTGAGAAATCTGGGCCACATTATAAAATCTCTTGTCATTCCTGCTTGGGGGCGGCAATACCCCTGGTTGAGCCCATTGTTTTTGGACATCTCGGAATAGATTAGGTGAGGGAATCTCCTCACTCTCCGCAGTTGGCTTTGCAAAGAGCTACTCATCTGGATCCACCAGGTCCAATGGTGACTCTGCTGTAGTTAGGTCAGTTCCCAAGTGTGTTACTGCTTTGGCCTTAAACAATAAGGACTTAAAGAGAGCTGGACGAAAAAGTCCTGTGAATGCTGGTGTATCTGGAGCTATCCCCTCATCCACTGAAAGTTCCATTTATTTTTGGTCCTCATCCTGAGAACAATGTCTCGCTGTGCATGGATGAAGGGGTTGAGCGTGACCTTTGGAAGGCTGCAAAATCTCTTTGATACCATCAATTGGTCTTAAGGGAATCTGCCTGTGTCACAGGGGAAGTCTGACTTCCCTGCTGTAGATCTGAGGTGATGGCCTGTGTTAAGGATATCAGAATTTTCATCTGATCCATAATTTCAGGGCCCTGGCTCTCTTGTGAGCGAAGACACACTGCTGTGGGTGTAAAGGTGGCCTCTGGTGCCGTCTTCATCTGCTTTGGTGGTGCTCTCTGCTCTCCTGTTGGCAAGAAGCTTGCCTGTCTAGCAGGAAAACCCTGCTTTCTAAACAAAGGGTTGGCTGATAGTATTGCTCTCTGGTGCCATCTGGCGACCCAAACTCGCCCCTGGTATTACCTGGTCCACATGGTCTGCCATCTTTTGTCCCTTTTGCCCCTCTAAGCAAGGCAGGCTCATTCCTGAGCAGAAACTTGATGCTGCAGCTTTTTTTCTCTTAGACACTTCGGAGTATGCCCAATACACAATTGAGCAGTGACTGTAGTTCCCTCTGTCTAAGCAGACCTCTCCTGGGGACCTCGACTCTACCCTGAGTCAGAATAGTGGCTGTGCCAAACAGGAGAAGAAGCTCCGATTGGGGGAGCCAGCCACTTTGATGTCTGCAACATCTATGCTGATTAGGTTGGGGAAGCCAGCGGATCAGCTGAGAGAAGTAGTTATCTGGACAGACAGGAAAGCCAGTCTAGCCATTCGCAATCCTGCAAAGTCTTTATGTAGAGCTGGGACCTGAGTGTTTTGAAAAATCCAAGGAATAGTCTGCTCTTTTTGATTCATGAGCACCTCCTGTATGCGTGTCTTGAGTAAAGACTAAGTTGAAACTGGGCATGCTTAGGCAAAGGAGGCATGACCAAAGAAATGATTGACTCAGCAGAAGAGCAGAGTTAACCCATTCCTTGGATTCTCTGCTCAGCACACTGGAGAAACTGCAATTCTCCCCACTTTTAGATCTGTGCCTTTGAAAATATATAGCTGCTTGAGAGGATTTGTCTAATAATTTTAACCCTTTGTAATATTTAAACAAAGCTTCTCTCTTTCTTCCCAATTCATTTAACTTATTCCCTCATCTCACCTCCATCCACTTTTATTACCATTTTCCTTTTTTCCCCCTTAGTGAGTTTTTCTTTTCTTCCCATGTTTCTTGCTGTTTTTGCTGCATACTGTGTGCCTTAACTAGCACTAGATGTCACAAGCGCATTATATTTGTGATGCAAGTCTTGCAATGGCCACTAAACTTTCAAGTGCATTTAAAAATGTTAGCATTAGTCTTTAAAGTCCTATCTGCTTTAGCATCAAAATGTCACTGGCTTTTTCAATTACTGGCAGAACAGACCCAGGAGGGGAAATGGATGTAATTCCTCACTATCAAGAGATTTTTGCCTTTCCTGAGGCAGGTTAGGAGAAAGTTTTTTAACTAAGGATATAAATACAAAGGGGTTTTATATATTGCACCAGTTAACTACGACTGTTGACTTTATCTGTTGAATAGTTGTTGTTTTATCTTTATCTATTGAACTATATACCTTAGATATTTAACTGTTTATATACTGCTAAGTCATGTGACTTTAGTGGTATAAAAGTCTAATACAAATTTATTTTCTGAAGGCACACATTATGTATACGCTTCACTAAATGGTCACCTGTTCAGATGCACAGTAAGGCATCTTCATTGGTTTCAGCTGAAATTGGCAATTTTGAATTTAACAACTTTAGCGTTACAGTTAGTCCTCAATTTTAAGGTTGACTCAGCCTTCCATTCTTCTGAGGTCAGTAAAATGACGACCCAGTTTGTGGGGGGCAATATGCTGACTCTGTAAACAACTTAAAGCGAGCTGTAAAGCACTGTGAAGCAGTTTATAAGTCTAAGTGCTATTGCTATTATGACTGGTCACTTAATGACTATTTGAAGTTATAAGGTATGTCCCCAGAACTATTTACAATCTGTTTTTGGAGTTATGATGGCCACACACTCTTGCAATCATGCGATCACATTTTAGGTGCTTGGCAACAACTCGCCTTTATTGCTGTTTCCAGTGCCTCAGTTACATAACCACAATTTCCAGCAAAAAAAAAAAAATCATTGAGGAAAATGAATTTGCTTAATGTGGAATCCAATTAACAACTGCAGTGTTGGCTTAACAACCATAGTTAAAAACTATTGTAACTTCAATTCTAGTCACGTGATGCTCGATTTACAACTGCAACAACTTGTGACTATAATTCTGAGCTCAATTACAGCCATGTCAAGGACTACATGTATAGATAATCCTTGACTTACTGTACAGTCATGATTGGGACCAGAATTTATGTCTTAAGTAATTGGACATTGGTTGAGACAGATTCACTTTCTGCAAAGCAGGCATAATTTTGAAAAGTCATTAAATGAATGGTAGCAAATCAAAGACTACCTGTACATATCGTTTTGTTTGTGCTTCTAAGCCCTTTCTATTTATTCATCTTTGGGGAAAGTTTTCTTTTACCTCTGAGGTAAAAACAAAAGTTTTTATTTAACCAAGCATATTTACATCGCATTAAAATGTGCAGCCCTCACAAGACAAATTAAAATAATTAAAACATGAAATGGTGAACTGGTGTCACATACAGGCCCCCAGGACATTCAGAGGCATTCTGGTTAAGAAGGGAACATTCTAGCTGAGGATATGACAGCATTCTGGTTGAGGAGGGAACCCAGATGGCAATGAAAGGAGAGAATGTAATCATGGGCGACTTCAACAGTGGAATCTTGCTAATGCACTTAAAAACAGGAACAGGAATATGTTAGAGACATTAAAAGGTGCCTCTCTAAAACCATTAGTAAAATGCCCAACAAGAGGCATATTCTAGAACTAGTTTTGACAAATAGGGATAGGTAGGGGAAAGTTTACTTCTAGCAATCGCCAATGCCTTTGGATTAACATTAAATATGAAGGCAATACAGCATACACTAAAACTAAAATTTTATAGACTTCAAGTGGACAAATTTTACTGAAATAGGAGATTAGTTAAAACATAAATTTGAAGGGTGGCCTAAAGTGATAGTAGTCAGAGCTCAGTGAACACTGATAAAATCTGCCACCCTGGATGCAATGGGTCTTTATGTGAGGCTCATTAGTAAAAAAGAAAAAGAAAAACCCATTCTGATTTACAGCAGATGTACATAGGAGAAAAGGAGAAAAAATCAGCATAGACATAAAAATAGCTGAAATGTAGCTGATTGAGAGGTATACAAGAAGTATATAAGAAGCTACAAACAAGTTATTTCTGCTACTAACATGCAGAAAGAAGAGGAACTGGCTAAATCTATTTAAAAAGGGGACAAAACCTTATTTTAAAGGTATACAAGGGGGGAAATATGTAACCACTGAAATCAAAGATTTAAACAATTCTTATGCTAAGGGAGACCTTGGCTACAGCAAACCATCCAAACAAATACTTCTGCTCATTCTTCTCAGAAGTAGATGCCAATTACAAAAATAAGTTGGAGGATCATATTAGTCCTAGCAGTGCAAGTTCTTTTCCATGGTGTTTAGAGTGGAGGTAGAATATGGATCCAGATGGTATTCATCTCAGCGTTCTAAGGGAACTTCTAGGTGTGCTCACTGGACCATTAACTGATCTCTTTAACCAGTCTCTCCTAACAGGTGAAGTTCCCTAGGACTGGCAAACAGCTAATTGTGTACCCCTCTGCAGGAAAAAGGGATAGGAAAGAAGCTAGAAACTATAGGCCAGTGAACTTAACATCTATAGTGATAAAGTTAGTGGAATCACTGAGAAAAAAGGATTAATATTTAAAACTGCACAACTTGATGGAGCATGGCTTTACTGAGGGCAGATCACATCAAACTAATCTGATTGACTTTTTTTACTAGTCACAAATGTTTTAGATGAAGGTGGTGCTCTGGACATAGCCTATCTGGATTTTAGCAAACCATTTGATACAGTTCCACATAATGAGCTTATAAAAAAAGTTGTAGACGCTAGGGCTTAACCGCTGGATGATCCAAGGGATTGAAAGTTGGCTCAGGTGTAGATCCCAGTGTGTGATTATTAACGGGTCACTGTCTGAACAAAGACCAGTCATAAGTGGTGTACCATAAAGCTCTGTCCTAGATCCTATTCTGTTCAATGTGTTCGTAAGTAATAGAACAGAAGGGCTGCCAGATAAGATTTGTCTTTCTGCCAATTACACAAAAGTGGGTGACAGAGTTGATGTTCTTAGGAGCATTCGTAACATGGAAAATGATTTGGCATTGCTGGAAAATTAATCAAAAATATGGAAACTGCAGTTCAGTGTTTTTAAATGTAAGATTATGCATGGGGGAAATCTAGGGGGGAGTACAATTCTGGAGGTATAGTGTTAGACAGAACAACAGAAAAAAAGGATTTAGATGTGCTCATGGCAGATGATTGCAAGATGAGAAAACTGTGTCAAGGCAGTTGTGAAAGCAAACAAAATTCTGGGGTGTTCACTAGAGGATCAACAGCTGGAAAAAGAAAGCCTTAATCCCGCTTTATAGGGCTTTAGTCAATTGCCTATTTAGAATGGGCATTGGTAGAAGTTACCGTGAACGCCCTTTCTCTCTATGCTGCGAGAGAACCCAGGATGGGTTGACTCCTTCCTATGATGTCATTTAGCTGAATCTGTATTAAGATATAAAAGCCAGCCCCGGAAGAGACCCCAGATTTGGCGAAGATACTTGACAGACTGAAAGGTGTCTCTGAAAGCACAAAATGAATACAGAAATATGTCTTACCCTCTCTGGACAAATCAAGAGAGGGGCTGGGCTCTCTCGCAGCATAGATAGAAAAGGCGTTCACGGTAACTTCTACCAACATCCATTCTCCTCCATGCTGCATTGAGAACCCAGGATGGGACATACCAAAGCTTGCATGTCCACAGTCGGGTCCTCATCCGGCTCATCACACCGACTATGAAAACACTCGTTGAAGCACCCATCTGCCGAAGGCTGCAGTTGCTGAGACAAAGGCATCCAGACGATAGTGTCTGATGAAAGGAGATGTCCATGTGGCCACACGACAAATCTCCTCCAAGGATGCTTGGGTCGCCCAGACAGCAGAAGTGGCCGCACTTCTGATAGAGTGCGCCGTCAGACCTCGGGGAACCGGAAGGGCCGCAGCTTCGTAGGCCTACTCAATGCAAATCCTGACCCACCTGCTAATAGTAGAAGAGACCTTGTGCCCCAAGTGAGAAAGGAAAAAGGAAATTAACATGACTTCCGACTTCCTGAAGGAGGAAGTGTGCTTAATGTATATTCTAAGAGCCCTTCTTACATCTAGTGTGTGCCACTGCTGCTCTAAGTCATGGTGCAGGGGGGGGCAGAAGTCAGGCAACACAATGTCCTGGGACCTGTGAAACCAGGTGTTAACCTTTGGAACAAATAAGGGGTCCAAACGGAGAACAACCCTATCATCGTGAAAGGAAAAAAGGTCCTGTCTGATGGAAAGAGCAGCGAGCTCGGAAAACCGCCTGGCTGAAGTGATGGAAACGAGGAACACTACCTTCAGAGTCAGGAAACAGAGAGACACTGTTCTAAGGGGTTCAAAGGGGGGCTTCGTAAGGGCATTAAGGATCACATGAAGGTCCCAGGAAGGATACGTGTGACCCACCAGTGGGTGCAGGTTGGAAGCCCCTTTCAAAAACCTCCTGACTGAAGGGTGATAGGATAAGGAAGGCAGTGAACCCCATGAGAGAACCGAGGAGGGCCGCAACCTGCCTGCGTAAGGTGTTGAGGCCCAAACTTTTCTCCAGACCATGCTGAAGCAATCTAAGAACTTCTGCCAACTGGGCTGAAGCAGGAGAGAGACCCTAAGGCACCATCGGGAAAAGGCCTTCCAGGTGGCATCATAGATGCGCCTTGTAGAACATTTGCGAGACGCCAGGATAGTGAGGATGACCCTTTCTGGGAGATCAGCCTCCTCTAGCCACTGCCGCTCAAGTGCCACACAGTCAGCTTGAGCCACTGGGGCTCTGGATGGAGCAGAGTCCCCTGGTGAAGGGAGATTAGGTGGGCTGGGATCCTCCAAGGAGAAGCCACAGATAGGTTGACCAGATCCGCAAACCAGGGCCTCCTTGGCCAATAGGGTGCCAGGAGGAGGAGCTCCACTCGTTCCTCCAACATCTTCTGAATTACTGCCAGAATGATGGGAAGAGGGGGAAAGGCGTAGAGGAGACCCTTGGGCCATCTGCACCGCGTGGGAGAAGGCAAAACTTCTGCATGCACTATAGGCTTGGAGAAGAGCGAGTCTCCTTGGTCAGAGGAATCTCCTTGTGGCTCAGGAGCCACTTCCTCCGGTGACAGCTTGGCAGTGACCAAGGCCTTGCTGAGTAATGGCCTGAAGAGAGTAGGTTTGAAGACCAATGCAGAGGATGTCTGCTCTGGGCGAGAATCTTCTTCCTCTGATTTTGGTCATAAATCTCATCCTCTTCACACTCTAAACGAGAGAAGTAACTGTGCTCAGATGGTGACGCCTCTCCTTCCTCATCAACCTCCTCCCATTCTGGCAGCGAAGAATGGGCCCTGAGGTCCTGGGGCCTATGACATTCAGGGTGAGGAGGCAAGGAACTTATAGATTGAGAAGGGCCTGAACCCTTTCCAGAGGTCGAAGAATTCGCTTAAAGCCTTCAGCCAATCCTGCCTAATGGCCAAAGAGACAACATCTTGGATATCCCCTGGCCTATGCTCAAAGCTGGAGGCAAAAGGGAGAAAGCCCGCTGCTGTGGGAGTGAAGGTGGCTTCAGACCTATATTGAGAGGAGGCTCAAGGTCTGGAGGAAAGGGGGGCATAGGGCCCAGAAGCCTGTTGGAAGTGGGGCCCAGATCTGCTCAGATTCTGAGGATCTGATTGTTCTGCAAAGGTCCCAGGAGAACAGGATGGAGGATGAAAAGGCTCATATATAACTTCTCCTCTGGGGGAGGGCTTGGCTGGGGCTCACGGGTATCACCTGAAACGTTGCAGCTGCTCTCTCATCTGTTGAATTGTTCTGTTAAACTACCTCTCTAGGGCCGCATGTCTGCTCTTCTCTGCCCTCAACTCAGCCTGAGTTGCCTTCTTAGGGGCTAGAGCCTTAGCTCTGATTTTAGCAGTCACCTCCCTCTGGACTGGTTGGGAGCGCTGCCTATGTCTTTTTCTCTTATTGGGCTTAAGAGATTGATCCACTGGGGGGGGGCTCTGCCTGAGCCTTATCCTGATCCATTTGTAGAAGGAAAGCTCTTGCGTTGGGAAGAAGCTGTTTAGAAATCTAGAATAAGTCCTTTAGGGTATAAAATGGCCCTGGGCTTACAAAATGGCCACTACCTCATGGCGGAAGGCTTCAATCCAAGATGGCCACTGACTAGGAAACCAGGCTCCGAGATCCAAGAATCGCTCCTTTGGCTATAAAGAGCCCTGAGCGAAGTCAGCAGAAAGCACAGCCACTGGCCACACGATCAGCTGGCTGGCGCTGTTATCGGTTTGCCGATCATTTTTATGATCGCTCAAACCACAGGCATGGGGGAGGTCTCGGCGCTGCTCCCAACGTTGCAAGAGAGGAAGCCCTGCTCTCCTGGAAGAGCAGCTGCCCAGATCCCTGGGAGCTGCTTGAAGAGAGGAAAAAGGTCCTGAAGATCGTTTATTGCAATTTAACGGAACGCTTTCAGAGACACAGCTACTGACTGAAAAAAGCTGAGTCAAAAGCTCGGGTCCCTTCCGGGGGCTGGCTTTTATATCTTAGTACAGACTCAGCTAAATGACGTCATGGGAAGGAGTCAACCCATCCTGGGTTCTCGATGCAGCATGGAGGAGAAAATTAGCGTTGGTACTTACCTGACACACCATTTCTAGTCGAGCTGCGTAGAGATCCAGAGAGTGGGAGGTGCTCTAGTCTTCACCAATTGCAGGCTGAGCTATAATTGAGGAACGCTCCTCCCACCATGGCTTCTCCATGCGTTCCCCAGTTTTTACAAAGACGAGAAGACAAACAACTATCCCCTCATCTTAACTATAAACAACACTTAACTACAAAAAAAAAACAATATGAATCGTTGGCCGAAACAGGATTCCCCACCAGACGGACCAAATAGGGTGGGGCTGGATGCTCTACGCAGCTCGACTAGAAATGGCGTGTCAGGTAAGTACCAACGCCCATTCTCAATCGAGCTGCTCCGAGCATCCAGAGAGTGGGACATACCAAAGCATGGCCTGTCCTACGGGGGGGACTCCGTCTGGCTCAGAGCATGTTCTGGATCTCTCACCACTTGCTGAAGGACTCGCCTGCCAAAGGAGGCTTCTGCTGAGGCAAAAACATCGATTTTATAATGGTGAATAAATGGAGATGGAGACGACCAGGTAGCCGCTCTGCAAATATCATGAATAGGAGCCTGAATAGCCCAGGCTGCAGAAGTAGCAGCACTCCTTGTAGAGTGAGGGGTTACTCCACTGGGAACAGGAAGCGCCTGTGACAAATAGGCCTTGGATATTGTAGCTCTAATCCAATGGCCAACAGTAGACGGGGAAACTTTGCAGCCCAGCGTCTTTGGTTGAAAACATAAAAACAAACCCTCCGACCTCCTGATAGGCTGAGTGCGACTGATATAGATACGGAGCGCCCGTCTAACATAGAGAGTATGCCACTGCCTTTCTCTCTCTTGAGAAGGACTTGGACAAAAGTTAGGAAGGACAAGCTCCTGTGATCTGTGAAAGGCTGAGTTTATCTTGGGCATGAAGGAGGGATCTGGCCACAGGACCACCCGATTAGCATGGAAAACGCATAACTCCTTTCTAACAGATAGAGCTGCTATTTCAGATATCCGACGAGCCGATGTAATTGCCACAAGAAAAACCACCTTGAGCGTGAGTTGGAGTGAAGTCTCTCTTAAAGGCTCAAAGGGGGGGCTTAGTTAGCGCCAAGAGAACCTTGTTGAGGTCCCAGGTCGGGTATCTGTGAACTACTGGAGGGTGCAAATTAGTGGCACCTCTAAGAAAAGCTCTAATGTGAAGATGGTGGGAAACCGGGCCAGACAGGTTGCCAGAGATAACCGTAGATAGGGCCGCCACCTGCCTTCTTAAAGTGTTGGGGGAAAGACCTTTGCCCAATCCTTCTTGTTAAAAGGCCAGAATTTGTGCAATTGATGGAGAGATCGGATTAATGTGTAACTTGTGGCACCACTTACAAAATATGTTCCAGGTGGCATTGTATATGCGAGTGGTTGAAGGCCACCTGGCTGCCAGAATAGTGTTGATGACCAGATCGGACATGCCCTCCTTCCTTAAACGGTCCCGCTCAACCTCCAAACGGTCAGCTGAAGCCATTGTGGATTTGGATGCTGAAGAGGTCCCTGGGACAGCGAAATCTTGTCCGGTGGAATCCTCCAAGGAGGAGCCACTGACAGGTTGTGAAGGTCTGCAAACCAGGGCCTCCTGGGCCAATATGGGGCCACCAGAAGAAGTTCCGCTTTCTCGAGGATTACCTTTTGGATCACCTTGAGCAGCAGCGGGGGGCGTATAGGAGCCCCATGGGCCAAAGGCAACGCAGGGCATCGTGGTTCTCGGCCCCCTGGGTGAGGTACCGGGAGAAAAACCTCGATGTCTGGGCATTGGATGGGGACGCAAACAGGTCCACTAGCGGAAACCCGAACCTCCCTGAGGCCTCCCGGAAAAGAGAGGGATGCAGGCGCCATTCGGACTGGTCGGCGACGGTTCTGCTCAACCAGTCTGCCTGAACATTGGAGGCCCCCGAGATGTGCTCCGCCTTTATGGATAGCAGATTGGCCTCTGCCCATCGACAGATCCGTTCGGCCTCTTTCATGAGCCTGATGGAGTGAGTGCCCCCCTGCCGGTTGATGTGGGCCTTGGTCGTAGTGTTGTCCGTCAAGACCAAGACGTGACGCCCTCGAACTTGAGGAAGAAAGGTGCGTAATGCCAGATATACCGCGTGGAGCTCTAACCAATTTATGCTGCAAGAGCGCTCGTTTACTGACCAGGTTCCTTGAGCTGACAGCAAACGAAGGTGGGCCCCCCAACCTGTTAGGCTGGCGTCTGTTGTGAGGGTGACTCTCTGGGGTTCTTTGAACGGATGCCCTTTGTTGGTAGTGGGTCTGGTCCACCAGAGTAGCGAGGTGAGAACCTTGGAGGGAGCCTTACTACGAATCTTGAATTGCTCCTTCTTGAGCGTTGATAAGGTAGCAGGAACCACTGAAGGGACCTGGAATGAAATTGGACCCAGGGAACAATGGATATACATGAGATCATTTTCCCAAGCAATTTAGATAGGTCCAGCAATGAAGCTTTCTTTGCCCGCCTGAGGGCCTTAATCGAATTTTGAATGCTACCAAACCTTTCCGGGGAGAGGAAAACCTTTCTCTCAACTGAATCAATCACCGCCCCTAAAAGAACTATTCGAGTGGAAGGGGTAAGCTGGCTCTTTTCCCAATTTACAAGGAAACCATGATCCTGAAGTACTGAAAGAGTGGTTCTGGTGTCCCTCTCAGCTTGGCTTTGGGTTGGAGAAAGAATGAGAATGTCGTCAAGATAGCAGTAAATACGGACAGGGAGTTGTCTGAGGTGAGCTGCTAAGGCTGCCAAAACCTTGGTGAAGGTCCTGGGAGCCGAGGCTAACCCAAAGGGAAGGGCTACATATTGATAATGACAGCCATTGTAATAAAATCTCAGATATCTAGAAAAGGAAGGGTGAATGGGTATATGACAATA
This sequence comes from Pseudonaja textilis, assembly GCF_049901715.1. NCBI lineage: Eukaryota > Metazoa > Chordata > Lepidosauria > Squamata > Elapidae > Pseudonaja > Pseudonaja textilis. Next base: position 42,314,330 of record NC_141990.1, read on the forward strand.
TGCCTCAGAGAGGTCAATGGAAGTGAGCCAGTCTCCTTCCCTGGTGCCCTGTAGGATGGACTGAAGGGTATGCATTTTGAATTTATGATGAACAATATAACGATTGAGCCTTTTTAAATCCAAAATGGGCCTCCAACCCCCAGAGTGCTTAGGGACTAGAAAGAGGAGGGAATAGAATCCCTCTCCTCGTTGAGAAGGTGGCACGGGCTGTATGGCCTTAATATCCAACAGATGTTTAATGGCGGTCTCTAGGAGAGCGCGCTTGGTATGATCCCTGGAAATGGGAGAAACCATGAAGTGTTCGGGTGGAAGGACTTGGAACTGAAGGGAAAAACCAAATTGGACCGTGTCTTTAACCCAAGCATCAGACGTAGATGCTTCGCACTGGCTCGCGAAGAATTTAAGGCGACCGCCAATGGGTAAGGGAGCTGAAAAGCTATCTTGGACAGCGGGGAGTCTTACCTGCCGAACCCTGGAAGGGTCTTCTGTAACTACCCCCCCTCTGGATCTGTCTCCCGAATCGCCCCGGTCTCGATAGGCCGGGCGAAAGGTTGGAGATCTCTGATAACGGGGGGAGAAGGGAGTTTGAAAGGGGGTACGGAAGGAGCCCCTTTGAAAGGGCTGAAAGGATCTGGACTCTTGCCTACGAAAAAGAGCCGGAAGAAATTTCTTTTTGTTCCGGCTCTCCATCAACAATGGTTCCAGGGCCGGACCAAATAATTTATTTCCGGAGATGGGAGCTGAGGCCAGTTTCAACTTGTTTTTAATGTCGGCCTGCCAATGCCTAAGCCAAAGCAGCCGTCGGGCCGTAACATGAGAGGATATGGCCCGAGAGGAGAACTTCACCGAGTGAAAATTTGCATTGGCCGCAAACTCAGCTGCTGCTGTTAGTTTTGCAATATCTTGATGGGCCCTAGTATTAGATGGAGGAACATGCTGCTTCAGCTGTCGAAGCCACCTAATAGACGACCTAGTAAAAAAGGATGAGGCGGTGGCAGACCGAATGGCCCAAGCATCAAACTGGTGCGCCCGTCGCAGCGCCATCTCTGCTTTCTTGTCCTCCGGCCTTAAGGCTTCCAGAGCGTCTGTGGGGTTAGACGAGGATGCCAGTCTGATAATAGGGTCATCCAACTTGGGGGTGTCTAGCATGGTGGAGAAGTCTGCATCGAGATTAAAAAATCTCTTGTCCTGCCCTGAGGGGAGACTGGAAGAGGCTAACTGTTTCGCCACTAGATCGGAAAAGATTGGAGGGACTGGCACAACTTCGGCCTCCAACGCTGGCTGCCTGAAAATGGCATCCTCTGGAGCCCCAGAGGCTGCTGGCGTGGAATCAGAAGATGGCTGGGGAGTTAGGCCTGAGATATTCTTTGCTTTGAACAGCAAGGACTTAAATAAATGAGGCTTGAACAGGCCTACAAGGGAGGGCTGGTCGGGGGCGATGCCCTCATCCTCCGACATGTCCCCTTCCAGCTGTTCCACTTCGGAAAAGGGCTCAGAATAGTGGAGGGACCCCCTCTCTGACCCTTCCTCTGCCCTGTAGGGTGCAACGGCCATTTCCTCTTCCTCGTCCTCCTCTTCCTCCCCTTCTGGGAAAGGAGGGTCCCCTTGGGAAGGTACCTGTCTGTGGAGAGTCACCAGTCTGGGTAGAGGTTCTCTGGAGGCAGAATCAATCTCGGGTGCCATTGCTTGAGAGGCTGTCTTGGACAACTGTTGCATACCTTCCGCGATCCCCTGGCGGATGGCATGCTGCAACCATTCCTTAACGCTGTCAGGTATGATGCTAGTTGAAGGGTCTTCTGGGCGTAGGCCAGCAGCGGTTGGGGTGAAGGTCGCCTCTGGAGTTCGAGTGGCCCGGGGGCTCTGGACAGGTGTTGTGTGCCTGGAGAGAGAATGTTGTTCTGGCAGGAGGTTGGTTAGAGGTAGAGGGAATAGAAGCTGGAATTACAGAATGAGAATCCCTGGAGCGCCTATCAAACTCCTTTTCCAGAGCTCTGTGGCGCCTCAGGGCGTCCCTTTCAGAGGCTGTGGTAGGTTCCTTGGCCCTTTTGCGCAGATGGTGAGTTTTAGACTTAGCCTTTAGGGAAGGCCCTCTGGGATTTTCCTCTGCCATTATAACCAAAAGGTAGAAACAAGGTATATTGAATATGAAGGCGGTTGGCACGCCTAGGAATGCGGTCTACAATGGGAGCCGGGTATCCTATAGTTGAGCCACGTCCCCCTTTTGGAAAAAATTTTAGATAGCAATATATATATATAATTTTTTTTTATTTTTTTTTGGAAAAAGGAAAAAAACACCTCTAAGGGTATACAATAAAAAACTGCACCAAATGACCAAAAAAGGAACTAAATTATTAATAAAATATAAATGTTTTTTTTTAAAAAATAGGGAAAAATTAAGATGAGAAAACTATCTCTAAACAACCAAATTTAACCAAATGAACGCTGAGGCCAAACTTAAAACACGAAAAAATATACCAGGAAAGAAATTGTAAAGGCCTCTGAGGCTGCCTCCCAACAACCTGGGAAATAGGTGCCTGTCTTCGCCTCTGAGCAGGCTGCGGAATGCCAACAATTAAAATGGGGCAACAGGGCACAAAGCCACAACACCCCTTCTGAAATAAAAGCTCCCACAGGCCTGTAGGGCCTGCTATGGGGCTCTATCAACGTCGCAGCAATTTGAGCCTGGGCAAAAGGCACCCGCCATGAGGCACGCCTAAAAATGGCTACCGGGCTGGACGCAGGGCTCAGAGACGGAATAGCCCTAAGAAAAAGGCAGTCAGCTAAAAAGATTGAGCTGGACAAATGAGGGCTAGGAAAGGCGTTCGTGGGGGGAAGACACAATGCGTGCCAGGAGAGCACGATAGCAAGCCTCTGCTTAAAAGCAGGAATGGCTTGAAAAGGCAGGAAAGAGGGAAGGGGGAGTGGGGGGAGCAAAGACTCTAAAACCCCTCTATCTCCCCCCTGAGGGGCGAAACTTCGCTCCTTTACACACAACTAAAAACTCAAAAGCGCAGGGACCAAGGAAAGAAGCCAAAACGAAACGATCAAACCTGAAAGTGAAACAGAAATCCTGAAATGGCCAAGGAGAATGATCTATAGCTGCCTGTCTCTTGCGAGGCTGAGCTAAAAACTGGGGAACGCATGGAGAAGCCATGTGGTTTGAGGAGCGTTCCTCAATTATAGCTCAGCCTGCAATTGGTGAAGACTAGAGCACCTCCCACTCTCTGGATGCTCGGAGCAGCTCGATTGAGAACAGTCTCCAGTTGTGGAGACCTAACTTTAAAAAAGTTTGAGTGAGTCTCAAGACAGGCAACAAAAATAGCACAAGATCTGAGGGACAAAACGTATTAAAAATAATCTTAGATAGTATTACTTCTCAGAAATAGGTAGTGGGGCAATTGTCAGTAACTGAGTTAAACTTACTTGAGATGAACCCATGCCTATCATCTGACAAAAAATAAGTAAGTAAAAAATCAAATTAAAATAAAAGCAATAACATAAAAAAATAATTAAAGTAAATAAAATAATATATTAAAAACAAAACAAAATAAACATACCCTTAAAGGCAGACTCAACGGACTACTGGGTTTTTTCTGTCATCAGTTTTCTATGTTTTCATATTAAGTGTAGATATATTAAATAATTACAAGAATTATTTATTTTCAGGTAAATACTGAATATTATTCAGGTTTAGCAACTTGGAACTTGAATATAAAGGTAGTCTTTCTTAGTGACTGGTTGCTGAGGGCCTTTTTAAAGTTATGCAAACCCATCAAAAGATACTTATGACCTGATTCTGGAGTTCCAACAATTAATTACACAGATGCCCATGCACATATGACAGCATTTTGGACACTTGGTAACTGGCTCACTTCTATTGAAGCATTCATGGTTACCATGATTTTTTAATTTTTTTAATTTTTTTGCCCATTTCTGATCTTTTCAGCTTGTTTCCAGCAAAAAACCACTCATAGAACTACACTGATTTGGGTAACAAAAGTAATGTTCGCTTAATGACCACTGCAAAAAAGTTCAAAAATCAGGTCCAGCAACACGGGTGCCCCAACGTACGACTGTGATGTCTTACAATGGAAATTCAAAGGCTCCGTTAGTCATAAATTGAGGATTACCAGTATTTGAAAGTTTACACACAGGTGGCTATGAATGCACATGTTCCATTACTATTTACTTTTGTAACAATACACAACTTTTACAACAGAGGTGTAATAAAAATGTCTTTAAAGGGAATGTCTACCAACTATTTAGGGTTGTAGTTGGTAGACAACAGACAACTCCTTTCTAGACAGTATCCCATTTCTATCCATCCCAAGCATTCCATCATCACTAAGTGCACTGAAGCTTGCTCATCCTTTTCTTCTGATGATTCTCCTCTCCATCCCAAGGTTTTTCCCCCTCCTAACCCTCAATATTTTAGTATTCTAATGTTTTTCTTCAGAGTATGAGAACACACACTTTTTAATACAAAAATACAACTCAATGGATCAATATTAATATAAAATTTATATAATAAAAATGTTGCTTCCACAAAAAGTATCATTACTTTTAGATTTAGTTAAGTTTTTTTTTTTTCAAATAAGAGCAAGTATAAGTTTCTGTTTCAAAACTCCCTCTGCTTCTGCATGTCTCTGAGCCTCTCCTTAATTCAGGTTTCCTTTCTATGTGGGAGCATACCTAACTTCCAGTGTATACATTCATCTCTCCATTTCTATAAATTCTCATTTGTGCGTACATATTTTCTATAGATATGCCCATTTCTACCTTTCTGTATTATAATGAAATATGTTGAAACTGTATACAGATGGATTTCTTCACCTTTTTTTAACCTGTGAGGATATTATTTCCCATTCCCATAAAATAGGTCAACTGTATATCTTGCATATCATAAGGACTGACAGACACAATGCACTAAGGCTAAGCCATAAGTACTGAATGAATCACAATTGAATGGTTTCTCTGCACAACACAATAAAAACTGCTTAGTATGCTGCATGAACAGGGCCACATGTTCATTTTTCTAATAGACAAAACATATTAAACACAAAAATTGTATATTTTTTTTAATAAAAATTATTAGTTTAATAATTCAAGGTCAAATTATACTAAATGGCCTCAAAACCAATTCACTATGCTCAACTATGAATTCCTAGCAGTTTAATTTAGAATGCTCTTATTAACTATTATGCGCAAAATTATTTAAATACAAAGTGTTTATTAGTAGATAGAAAACCAGAGACAAGTTCTGATATTTAATTCGAATATGTATTAAACTCATTTAAAAAAAAAAATGAAATCAACATTTTGCATTAGGTTGTGAGGCAGGAAAAAAACTATGCTGAAAAAAAAACCCAAAATGCATATGGAAAAAATACTATTAGGCTATTAGATATGAAACAATATATAGTGTATCATGTATGGTACTGTGAAATTCAGGAAAGCACCCAATCAAATCAGTTGCTAAAGAAATGTCTATTATACATCAAAACTAATAATACAAACTAGTTTATAATTATGCAGAAAGTATCATTCTGGGCCTTTATAAATGGAAGGTTCAACAGGTCCTATAAGAAATTCACCAAGTTCAAGAGAACCCAATACTCAGGCAAAGTGATTTCTTTTGCAAACAACAGAATGAGATTTAATTTCTTCAGATTTCTACCATGAGCATTCCATTCTACTGTACATTTCAGTTGAGCTCAAAAATTACAAAAGATACGCAATTTTAAAAATGCGATTATTTCTGAACTCTCAGATGTTAGCAAAAAGCAGCTTACAAAGATTTAGTTATTCCTGTAGGCATGCTTCCATATATTTGCAAGTACACTGCAGTTCTCCATTATGTGCAGTAACATCTGTACCGAGTTACCAAGAACCTTTAAAACAGTATCCATTATTGAATGATTTGGTAACCTTAACTGAGTAGCAAATGAAACATCTAGTAAAATCTATTCATTTCTGCTATATAAATATTTCCTACTAGTACTATCTAAATATTTATGATTTGGAAAAAAATCGGGTATGCAGCCTGATTCTTTCTGAATGAAAGGAAAGCAAATGATATTCCTTTTTTACTTTTCTTTCCAACTAAACTTTTCTATCCTGCTTCTTTCACTGTGCTCACCACTTCTGGCATACACTATATTAACAGTGGTCTTAATTACTGATTTATTCTGTAACAGCTCATTATAAAACTTATAATCTTAGAATCATAATCTTCAACTCCAGGGAAGTTGAAGATGCGTAGTTTCTTCAGAAGAGAGAATTTAAAATTGGAACATGAGATAAGCAGACCATAAATACACTGATTTCAAAACCTGAAGAGTTCTCATGTAATAGCAGACATTAATCTGTCTTAATTATTGAAATCTAGTGAAACTAACTAGTGAAAAAGTATATTGGTCATAACCAAATTTGATATGTATTATATAGCAAATTTTCCTTAGATTTGTACTCTGATCCTCCTTATTGAACTCTTGCATTGTACTTTTTCATATTAAAAATGCAAGAAACATTAAATATCAAGGTACTTTGCAATCTCACTTCTAATTTAAAAAACTGTGCCAAATCAAAGGAACAAGGCATGAATGCAATGCAGCCACTGCTTTCATTAAGTTTCAGTGATTAAGACATATATAAGTTGTTTGTGTCCACTGGAAAATTTGCAGTACTCTTTTTCAGATATTCAGATAAAGCATACCATTTATTGGAAAAAAGAACTAAAAATAGCTTCACCTTTAACATTGGATACTAAAGAAAAAAATGGCAGAGGGGGAGCAAGACTGTACGTAGAATCCACAGCTGAGGAATAAGAGAATATTAAGGAAGAATTCAGCTGGTGCCAAGTTGACACCAGGCTTCTTGGCTATTTCATTCTAAACATAAACAATTCATATGCTTTAAATGGTCAAGCTGCTATCTGGCTTTTGGCAGAACTCCAGAGAAAAGTTCTACTGTTATAAAATGGCCAATGAAAAACATGCCTCTGACATGCTTTGGACATTCTTGTGAGTTTGTATAATATTAATACTTTATTTGCTTAAGTATTTTTAGTGTAGGGTCTACAGTAATTCAGGGTTTTATAGTAAGGGCCTGCTTTGAGTCATGAGTTGCAATCCTTATTTTCTAAACCTTCAAGAAACTTACAGGATCACTTTATTCATCCCTATTGCTATTTTATTAACAAATTCCAGCTGTATTGCACTACTATAGCCAGTTTAAAATAGTCAGAAGTCCTCAGTTAAGAAATACAGTATTTTGTGATTATAATTCACTGATAATTTTAGACAATATAGAAAGTTATGATTAAAAATAAGAGGGCATACACAGAAACAGTAAGTTGCTAGTTAAGACCACCCACCTATCCAACTCAACAATGCTCTACTAGCATTAAATATTAGAATATTTCTACACAGTTGTTTCTTATAAACTTGTATTTTCTATCCATTTAAAGCTAGAAATCTGTAGTACTGATAGGAAACCAAGATGGAGTCAATAGCCGGCAGCTATATAATATAGGTAAGCTTAGTGTGCTATCATTCCTGTTATTCAATTTTAGATATTAGAACACTATAACTGGGCAATATGCAAATACTGCTGCTACACTGTAAATCGCCCAGAGTGCTATACCAAACCTGCATTAAGCTGTTAAGAGATGAGATTTCAGAATACTATCATATTCAAATTAAAAGGCCATATTCTAAGGATTGTATATATTTCCATATTGCCTGTAGCACCATCTAAGCTTATTGAAACATTGACAAAACTACCTTTAGCATATGCAAAATCGATTTACAGGGCAACAAAGAATCCTCCTTCCTATTCAAATTTTTCTGTACAGATTGTCTGAAGGTATCAGAATTTCCACATTAAGAGTTTACAGCAGAGGTGGGGAATGATGATCTCTTATAGACTTCAACTCCCAGAATTCCTGAGCCAACATGGTGGCTCAGGAATTCTGAGACTTGAAGTGCATAAGTAATAAAAGCAGTGGTGGGATTCAATTTTTTTGACTACTGGTTCTGTGGGCGTGGCTTGGTGGGCATGGCAGGGGAAGGCTACTGTAAAATCTCCAGACGTGGTATTTGCTGGTTCTCCGAACTTCTCAAAATTTCTGCTACCGGTTCTCCTGAACTGGTCAGAATCTGCTGAATACTACCTCAGCTAAAAGGGCTATCGTTCCCCACCCATGGTTTATAACATTATGTCGCCGCTGTTGTGGCAATATTCCTGATTTAAGACAGGCTTTATATTACCACAATAATCAGATGCCAGTATAAAGTGATATTGCAGAAATGATTCTGTAACATTTTATGTATTTCATATTTGATTACTGGGAAGAGCAGCTTACAATTTGGTTGATTAGTTGTGGCAGCACAACTAATAATTTTCCTCAGGCAATGTCACTATTCCCTCCACTGTACTATATTGAGACCTATTGTACAGTCTTTACAACTCTAACCAGTAGAAAATACTATCACAGGAGCTACACAAAAGAACGTAATGTGATAAAATAAAAACCGCCTACTGGGGGCAGAGAAAACTGTCTAATCAGCTATGATAAATCACAATAATGTTTATATTATGGATGGCAAGAGATTCTAATCCTAACTTTTATGAATTTAAACTTCAAGGAATCATGTTAGAGAAAAAAACCCACCCTATTATGTATTCAGGTTGGATATTCAGCAAAAAAAATCCAAAACACTACCACTTATACAGAGGTAAGTTCTACACAGAAAGGGATTGGTTTCCATTAGTGATGCTATTTAAATACAGCTAAATTATCTGCTGTATGAAACTAATAGAATATCAAGCTTCAATGATGTAAATTCTTTAAAAAAATTTAATCCCACTTTTTCCCACAAGTTACATGCACCTAGATCAATCATGTGGTAATTCCACATTAAACCAGCTATACTGTACTCAGATAACCTTCACTAGTTTAATATATGTATGTAGATAACAGCATCTCAAAGTGGCACAGGCTATGTAAGATCTTTACAAATACCTAAGTTTTCTGTATATCTGTGTCTTTTTCTGCTAAAAATCATACCTCATAATTTTCACTATTCCATATATGACTTGAATAAAAATTTATCATTGATCTAATAATTCAGCTTACAAATAACATCTCCCTTTAACAATGCTAAATCATTTGATTAAATACATCCACAAACAATCAAATACAAGTAAGTTCAAATTTACAACTCCATCTTTATATTAGTACTTTCTCATGAAATGTCAAGATGTTTTCCAAAGCAACTGGCAAGTTAATTTCAATCTATTTTTCAACTTTCTAGTCACCATCTTAGTTTTTCCAAACATTATGCAAAATTAGAAAACTGTCTTCCATTTGTACTCCCTTTAAAAGGAAGGCAGACAGCAATACAAAACTACAGATTGGAATTATGGGATTGGACTAGAGATTTTCCAATATTTTTTTTAAACAGCTTACATTATACATGCTTTCTATTGAGGTAAAGTTTAAAATCACTTTGTAACGCATACCAATAAAAGTAGTCAGCAAATACACAAGCAGCCCTCAGACCTGAATTCCAATCAACCGCCAAAAGGTATAGATTTCACTACTGCGCCCATCACCAAAACTACAAGCAATGTTTCCCAACCTGCAATAATCCCAGCACCGCCCCTGCAGAGAATCTACATTTCAGAGGTTCGCGTATTTATCCGAATCAGCAAATCGGGGAGGGCAGATCCTACTGAGCATTTTTTTTTAATGGAATAACTATAAAATTCCACCCTGTGGTCGACAACCAAGTAACGGAGCCTTCATATATATTGGAGAAGAAGGTCCTCCGTCCGCCCAGGCCTCTCCTTCCCATCCAAGGCAGGGAACCGCGAGATCTCGCTCACCCAGCCCACATCCCATCAAAAGCTGCCTTCCATCCCAAACTGCGCCTTCCCAGCCGGAGACCCCCGCGGAGCAGCCGCAATCGGCCACGAGGGGCCTACGATCCGAGCCCCCAGAGCCCGCCCGTCTCCATCCTCCGACCGAAGACCACTTCCATCTCTTCTCACCACCACCACCACCACCACCCCCGGCCTTACAGCGCAGACACAAATGCAGCCATTGCGCTTTCTCTCCTCCCCCCACCCCGCGGTTACCGCTGCCCGCAACGCCAGCGGAGGCCGAGGCCGTCCCCCCTCCAGTCTGCGTCGTCGCTGTTGGGGTTTTTTTGTTTTTGCTTTTTTTTGTTTTTGCTGCGCTCAACGTCTCCCGCCTTACAAGGCCTCGTTCTCCCCGTCAGCCCCCTTCGCCCACTCCCCGCCCCGCAATCCTTCCCTCCGAAAGAGCCGGGCCGGGCCTATACCTGGCGCCGCAGCCTCTCAGCTTGCCTAAAAACTCCGCGCCCGCCCGCGGAAGGAGCCTCCGTCTCCCCAACTTAGGCTTCGGGTCGGGTCAGGCTACTGCTCGAGCCGTCGCCTCCGCCTTCTTGTTTCTCCTCCTCACGCAGCGGCCTCTCCTTTCGTCGGCCTCTGCCCTCGCAATCCAAGCGCAGCCAGCAGCGCAGACATGTTGGAAGCCTGTATCCCAGCGGCCGCTACTAGGCCCTCCCTCCTTCCCTGCCGCGCAACGTCAGAATGCACCGGGTGGGAGGAGGGGACAAGAGCCCCCTCCCTTACCAGAGCCTCGGCGAGAGAGAGCGAGAGAGCGTGTGTGTGTCGAACCGGTATTTTTTTTTAAAAAGGAAAAGATTTACCTTTACTGGTCGCAATGACGGTCATTCAAACGCTCTGGTCCCCACCCACATTTCCATTGGATCTCTCACCTGTCAAACCTCACATTCTAAATACCGATTGGATAATTTATTTGCCATTTATAAAACAACGCCCGTTGGCTACGAGTCTCTTTCTCAGCTTCGCATCAATTGGTCGATAGAGGTTAGGTTCCCGCCCTCATCTATGTGCTTCTAGAAAGCTACATGACTATGTAGTATGAAGCTCCATTGGTGCCACACGAGTGCCAATTGACTTATTCACCCCGCCCCATTCCCTACTATTTCTTTCTTTTACAAAACACATACTGCTTTCCCCCTCGCCCGCCTTCATTTTTACCATCATTCAATTGGCTAAGAAAGGTGTCCATCTTACCTAGCTTCCGTGTCCTTTAAAAGAGCTTCTCAAATAGCCGAAGAGACGAGTGTCATTATTGCACCTGATTGGGTAGGGCTGCAAATGAGGCGGGGTAGAGTGGAATGAGAAAGAGGCGGTGTTTGAAAAGCAATCGAACTAGTTGCCCCCAAAGCCATAATGGTCTCTTATTTTTGATTGGCTAAATACTGGAGCGGCCTTCTCTCAAGTACTTACCAGGAACGGGGTGGAGGGGAGAGAGAGAAAGACCCGTATGTTCTGCTGCATTACATCATCGCCAACCAATAGGAAAACACTGAGGGCCTCCTATTACCTTTAGATGACAAAATGGCCTGAAGGTGGTAGATATTTATGTCCAGGCTTTCCGGTGAAGTATGCTTAATTAAAAAAATAAAATAAAATCCCGTTGAATCAAATGGGAAGTAGACTCCAAAAGCATACCTAGGAGCCTTAATACGAAAGAAGCATCTGTGGATTGAATTAAGCCACTTTTCCAAATGCATGAAATTTTAGCCTCAGCTGGCAGATACACACCACCAATCTGCTGGAGGGAGGATGAGAGGAGGTTATCTAAGAAAAAAAGTGGGAGAAAGAAATTAAGAAACCACTCTGGGAAATCTTTGAAAATGTTTTTTTTTTTTATGCATTGCTCAAAGCACTTCATATTTCATTGAAAAAAAAAATTACACTGAATTCAAAAGGCCCCAAAAGAACAATCCAAAGGGTTACATGAGGTACTAGGTTCTAATGGACTTAGACTTATTTAATACAAATATGTACCCTATTCCAAAGTTAATAATTTCATTATTAGGCAGCTACTGAGACCTGGAAGTATTATAGGCAATCTCAAGTATGGCTTTTCTAGCATTAGTTAATGGCAATTCTGTATCACAGCATCAAGCTTCTAGCCCATAAATTCCACCTAGATCAGTGGTCACCAACCAGTGGGCCAGGGACCACTGGTGGTCCGTGAGAAAATTTTGGTGGTCCACAGAGAAATGTCACTCCCAAAGCACCCCCCAAAGCAATTAATCCAGGCTGCACAGGAACACAAGACTCCGTCACCCACATGGCCATCGGGAACGTAAGGCTTGTGTCACCTGCATTGCAAACAACATGAGGTAGTGAGGGGAGGGGGAAAGTGTGGAGCAGGGAACTTGCCCACTCGCCCCCACGCACCTCACCTGGGCACCGGGCTGCTGCTTTCTGCTGCTTCTGCTTTGGGCTGCATGCAAGGAAAGCAGCAAAAGTATTACTTTCTTTTCCCCAAACTCCACCAGAAATGAGTCTTTGGGACCCTGCAAGGCATCCTGCTCCAAGAGGCTGCACCGGTGTGACAAGTCTCACAAAGACTCATTTCTGGCAGAGTGTGGGGGAAAGAAAGACTTCTGCTGCTTCTGCTGCTTTCCTTGCATGAAGTCAAAAGTCTCTCTCTCTCTTTCTCTCTCTCTTTCTCCTCTCTCTCTCTCTGTCTCCCCTGAGAATGGAGCTGCGATCCCAAATAAAGAACGATCGATTTGTAGGAAAACAGGGTGGAGAATTTTCCCAAGGTCTCTGGTCCTTGGGATTTAAAATTCTGAATTTGGTGGTCCCTGAGGTACAAAGGTTGGCTAGATTATGTCGGTAGGATATTTAATCTGGGCTGTGACCTGCTATGAGTTCTCACTGAACAGTTCTCCTTGCTGCACCCTCATAACTCTGCAGCACTGCTAGTTTAAATTGCTTATGGATGGACATTCATACCTAAATCCACAGAGTTTTATTATTTCAAGCAAACAGTGCCCCATCTCCAGTCCTGCAGCCTGGATTCTATGGTAAATGTTGACTAGTAGTAATAAAGCTTAATGATACTACTAATCAAAGAAATGGAACTAGTACTGTAACCTGCAATATTGCAAGGTGGCATTAAGGAATAAGTGAACCGATTATCACAAGACAATGATTTATTGAAATGCTTATCAAAGCTGGTTGCTGTTTCATTTATTTGAGCATGACAGAAAAGTGTTCATTAATTTCCTAAAAAGAATACTTTTGTACAAGTTACCTTGAAACTAAAAAGAAGGCTGCATCTTCTCAAGAATCAATTGATAGAATAATGGAAAATACACAGTTCGTTGTGTCATTGTTTGGGGGTGGAGGGGAGATGAAAGAAACAGATGGAGCACCAGGGCAGAATCATGCAGGCCTGTATTTAGGGCACAGTAACCATGCTGTGCATATGGATCAGTAATGGAATAGAATTGGGTTTTGAAGGCCAGAACAACCAACTGAAATAGATTTGTGCTAAAAAAGGAATTGAAGCACATTATTACATGAACTGGACAGTAGGACAGATACAACTACTTACAGGTAGAGCCAAAAAGCAAAGTTGCATTAGCTTCTGATGAAGGTGAATTGAGGCTAACATCATGCATTCCTATTCTCCACTAATGAGGGTACCTTGCACTTGTGTTGGATATAGAAGTGCTCTTGCCCGAAGCAAGACAAGCCCAATATTACAGGATACTTCTTGTTGGTGTAATGTTAATTACCTAGGAGAATTTCCTTGACATACTGTAAGAGGGCACCCAGTTAACATAAAAGAAAAGCACTGTACGGTTGTGGCCTCCAACTTTTTCCAAAGAAGCTTTATTTGCCATGAGATAAGTTGAAACAATTGTCATACATCAAAAGCAAAGTGTCTAATCTATAGACTATACTATAGAATAAAGAATGGGTGTGCCATTTATCTGTGTCAATTTCAACTTATTTCACAGAAAATTGGGATTATTGGGGGAAAAGAGCAGGGTACTGATACTTTTACCTGTGCTTGTAAAATGTGAAGCCAACTATGATGCAACCTTGTCTATTACAAAGTGAGGAAAAGATTTTCTTTTCCATTTTTGAGGAAGAGAAAGGACCTCATTCTCTTTCTGCTTAGTTGCCTCCTATTCGACTCAAACAGCTAGAATCCAAATTTGTTTGTACATTTCTATACTTGATTTTTATTATTAAACTTCTATGCCACTCATCTCACTGGGGTTATAGATAGTGAAGAGAGCAAGTTAGCATTGATTCCAAGGCTGCAAACCTCTGCACATTATTAAGGTGGATGTAAATTTCATTGGTCAGAATGAGATACACAGTGAACATTTATAACTATAACGTTAGTAACGTTTACCTCCTAGTTCAGTGGTTCTCAACCTTTTCTTCACCACGGACCCTCTTTAAATACCTTTTGTGGCCATGGATTTAAATTATAACATTTCTTCAAGTCTTCATGGACCCCCCCATGATGACATCATGGGCCCCTAGGGGGTCCATGGACCACAGGTTGAGAACCAGTGTCTTGGTTAAATGTGTAAAATTGAACTGCATAGTCACTTGATAATAAGCCTCACTGAATAATGGCCAAAGCTGTGTTGCAGTGCACCTGCTTTGCATGCGGAGAACCCAGGTTCAAGCTTTGGCTTCTCTGGGTATTGCAGAGAAAAGTCCTGCTTGATCATTTGTAAAGCTACTGCCAGTCAGGGCCATCTGTACTGAGTTACATGGATGAATGCTGCGACTGAATATAAAGCAGCTTCTTACATTTCTTAATGGGCTACATGAGCTTCCCCTGCTCCCTACTGTTTTGGACAAGACTGGGCTTTATGCTTCAGCTGGAAAAAGAGGAGGAAGCCTGCTAGGCTAATTTGCTTTATAACATATATTGATAAAATTGTGTGTATTTTATTTGAAACCTCAATACAGCATAAAGTATGTTAAACAGTAAAACACATCTTTCCCTTCCTGCTTAAATTCAGAGCAAGGGAAAATGACATTTCCATCTGGGTAAGTGTGGTCATTCTGAAGAAAAGATGCAAAGTCAATGAACAAGTTATTTGATCATGGTATGGGGTCAGGCTGACAATTAGATCTGCCTTTCCTCACCAACCTGCTGTCTCCCCAGTTTTACAGATTACAGATAAAAATCGTTCAAAGCACTGAAAAAAGAACATTACATCTCTAGGTTTTATTAGCAAAGTGAACAAAGAGAAGTGTTTTCTATTCCTCAATCTCAAAAGTCCCAAAGCAATGAAAAATTAACAAGTAAAATCAAAGTCACTAATATGCTGAAAATATGCAAAGGGACCATAGTGTGAAAAATAATGACCCAGTGTTAAAAACCAGGATCATAATTATTAAAAGCTATTATCTAAATATCCACATCTTTAGAAATCTAACAAAACAGAACAGAAAAACAGAGTTGGAAGCAGGGGTGGGATACGACAGGGTTAACTACTGGTTCGGTGATTTATGATGTGCTTCCCTGCATGCTGCACGCAGGCACCTGTAAATCGTCATCAGCACGCTGCATGCAGAGAAGCAGCCTTTGAAAAAGCCCTCTTTTCCTGCTTTTTTAACTGCAGCTGTGCTTCGCACGGCAGCTGAAGTTTAAAAATCAGGAAATAAAGGTCAGGTAAGAGCCTGGGTGGACGGGTGGGCAAAAACATCAGCAGACATAGAACTGGTTCTGTCTGTTGTTCTTCAGAGCTACCAGTTCTACAGAGGTAGACAGAACCAGTAGAAACTCACCCCTGGTTGGAAGGGACTTTGCAAGTCTTCTAATCCAGCAGTCCCCAACCTTTCCAGCTTGGTGACCTAGGGGAAGTGGTGGCATTCTACCGGTTTGGCCCAGTTCTACCGAGCCGGTAGCATTGATGAGAGGCAGAGACCGAACTGGTTCTCTCTGCTGCTCTGCTGTTGGGCTCCCATACTCACCTTTATTCCCTGATTTTGAAGTGCAGCTGCTTTATGCGGCACAGCAGAGTGCTGCGGGGCAGCTGCTGAAGCAACAGGGAGAGTGCAGGCTTGCAGAAGGTGAGCTGGAACACCTCTGCACCTGCACAAATGCCTCTGCACCTGCACATGGTGTGTGTTTGGTGTGTGCACATATGCAAAGTGTGTGCACGTGCACAAAGGGCTCCCGCCAAGCCACACCCACCGAACTGGTGGTAAAAATCTTTGAATCCCATCACTGCCCGGGGGCCTGTGAGTGGCAGCCACAGCTCCATTTCTACAAGCGGCACAACCCTAACCCTAACCTTCCATTCACACAAATGGAGCTTTGTGCACAAGCGGAGGGATCTTGCACTCGGGCATGAAGCCCCACTCACATCAGTGCAGACACTTGAGCTCACATGCAAAGCCTGGCTCGCGCAAGAGGGTGCTTGAGGGGAAGGCACTTGTGCTCGAGCACAAACACTCTGGTCACACAAGTAGAGCTTTGTGCCTGAGTGCAAGTCTCCACCGCTCAAGCAAGTGGCACTTTGCATGTGAGCGCAAGTGTCCACTGCTCCCATAAGTGGAGCTTCATGCTCATATATGTGCTTACCCACCACATGCATGAGTAGAGCTTCAAGCACATGAGCTTGCCCATGTCACCCGCGGTTTCGGTTTTGAACAGGCTGAGACCCGGTTTTGGGCCACAGTCGAGGGGTTGGGAACCCCTGTTCTAGTCCAAACACCTGCTCAAGCAAGGGACCCTATACCATTTCAGACAATTGGCTGTCCAGAGTGTTTTAAAAACCATCCAGTGATGGAGTACCCACAACTTCTGAAGACAACCCATTCCATTGGTTAATTGTTCTCACTGTCTTCGAAATTTCTCCTTAGGCCTAGGTTGCTTCTCTCCTTTTTTAGTTTCCACCCATTGCTTCTTGTCCTGCCTTCTCATGTTTGGAAAATAGGTTGACCCTCTCTTCTTTGTGGCAACTCTCAAATACTAGAACACTGCTATCATGTCACCCCTTGTCCTTCTTTTCATAAGATTAGATATACCCCATTCCTACAACCATTTTTCATATGTTTTAGCTTTCAGCCCCCTAATCATCTTTGTTGTTTTTCTCTGCACTCTTTCCAGATCCTAAACTCTTTTTTTATACTGTGGTAACCAAAACTGGATGCAGTACTCCTAATGTGGCCTTACCAAGGCCTTATAACATGGTACTAACATTTCATGTGATCTTGATTGTCTCCCTCTGTTAATCTTTCCCATGCTCTCTCTAAGTTTGTTAAAATCAGCTCTTTTGAAGTCTAAGACACTAGTTTGATTTTGTTCTGTTGCTTGTGTCTGGATTATTTTGAATTCTAATGTGACATGATCACTCTCCCCCAAAGTTCCTACAACTTTAACCCCATCTATCATTTCTTCTTTGTTAGTAGGAATTAGATCCAGTATAGCTGTCCCTCTAGTTCCCTCCTCTACCTTTTGGGTGACAAAGTTGTCAGCTAGTTTGGTGAGGAACTTGTTCGGTCTCCCACTTGATGTAAAGTTTGTCTCTCAGTTGATGCCAGGTTAATTAAAGCCCCCCATTACTGCTGCGGTGTGTTTTCTACATACATTTATTAACTGATTAGTGTATTTCTTCTACTTGATTGGGTGGCCTGTAGTATACACCTATGGCAATTTCCTTTTATATTAACCCATGTGTATTCTAGAAGGCTTTCATCCTTGGTTTTATGCATTTCTGTAGAGAAGTAGTGATCTCTTACCTATAATGCAACTCCACCTCCTTTATTAGGTCTGTTTCTTTTGAACAGTTTATATCCTTCCATCAGTACATTCCAATTGTGAGTTTCATCCCACCAAGGTACAGTAATGGCAACTATATAATACCTGCCCGCATGTACACCCTGTTCAAGTTCACCCTGTTTGTTCCCACACTTTGAGTTAGTGTATAGGCATATGAATTTTTTTATGGCCTGACTCTGAGTATGCTTTCTGCATCTCATCTTTATCTGAGTTTTTTTTTTCCCTTCCCATCCCACTCTACCTCCTTGTTTGATTGGTTGCCTTGGGCATTTTTGTTTGGGATTAAGTCTTAAAGATCCTAAAGATTGGCTGTTATGTCCTGAGGACTCTAGGAGTTCTCACTCAGGTCCACTCACTTTGTGTGGGCGTTCTTCCCCCTTTCCTCATTGGTTGATTCTCCCCAGCAGCCAGCTATAAAAGCAGGCTGCGGGGTCCAACCAGTTGCTGATTGCTGCGAGCCAGTTCCAGGCGTGGCAAGCACGGTCAGCCCTTTATTGTTATAATAAAGTATTGTTGCACTCATGCTCTGGTTCAGCCTCTCATTGCTCAAACTTAACACTGGCGACGAGGGTGGGATGGCTACCAGAAGCACCATGCAACCGCTGAGTCACTAGCCACCGATCCGCAGCCCAGAGAGAACGATCGGCCGGCTACAAGAGAAACGCTGACCCGCAACCAGAGAGAGCGGTCAGCCAACAAAGAGCGAACACTGATCCGCAACCAGAGAAAGCGGTCTGTTTCGAAAAGTTAGAAGCATCTGTAGCCGTTTGTTAGCCCAGCTACAGGGAAAGTGAAGCGCTGCGAGCCGCAGCCGCTCAGCATTAGGCGCGAAATTCAAACGGGTGTCATTTGAATTTCGAACCAAGAGAGACACAGCGCAGCGCTGTAGTAAGTCACTAACGCCCACGTTGGCGCGAATCTAGACACCTCCAACGGCTAACAGCCAATGTAGTTAACCCAGAGAGAAAGAGAGGGTAGCAAAAAAAAAAAAAAACCTCTCCAGAGCTGATATCACTTGCAACCCACAAGCGCCCGTTGTCCCCAGAGAGATTTTTCCGCAAGTAACCCAGCCGTTTCCAGCACCATGAGTTCCAACCCAGTATTCCCGGCGTTCAAACCAGACGAAGAGAAGTGGGAATCGTATAAGAACCGCTTCAATCATTACATCGATGCGGTCGGCCTGGCGGATGCGGGAGAGCATCGGAAAAAATCCTATTTCCTAATCTACTGCGGAGCCACCGTTTACGATACTGCCGCAGCACTCGTCGCTCCAAGAGAGTTGAAAAACGTCCCGTGGTCCGAGTTGCTTGAGATCCTCACTAACCACTACGCTCCCAGGCCTTCACAGATCGCCAGGAGGTTCACTTTCCGTATGAGGAAGCAATCGAGTAAGGAGACTATCAATCAATATATGGCCGCCCTCAGAACAGCAGCTCTGCACTGCGGGTTTGGAACATACCTGGAGGACATGCTCCTCGATCAATTAGTCTGTGGGGTCAAGGACCTCAACCTACAGAGGCGTCTTCTAGCAAAAAAAGACCTCAACCTCGCACAAGCGGTCGAGGAGGCTCTGGCAGCCGAGCTGGCAACGAACTCAGCCACCGAAATACAGGGCCCAAGCGCCAAGCTGGCATCGTTCCCAATCCATTCCGAGGAGGTGGTAGCAGAGGAAACCCTCAACGACGAAAATGACGTCCACCGCCTCGCCTACGACAAACGGCCGCAGGTAGGGGCCAAACAAGAAAACACCGGTCCACCCAAGCACATCACACTGTGCCTAGCCTGTGGGGGATCGCATCAAAGGGCCACCTGCAAGTTTAAAGGAGCCACCTGCAACAACTGCCATAAAAGGGGGCACATCGCGAGAGTCTGCCAAACACCCCAAAGCGCTGCACACAGACTCCCTCCCTCGCACTCGGGACCACAGAGGCAAGTATTAAACTGTCGCATGCACCGCCTTGCCAAACGTACTTGCCACTCTGTTAGTAAAATTTCTCTCTCCGTTTCCCTAGAAGGTAAACCGTGCCACATGGAGGTTGACACTGGGTCAGCGCTCTCAATAATTTCGTGGAACACCCTCAAGAGACTCCACCCCAGCCTATCTACCACCCAGCTTCAAAGATGCCAGTTCGGCCTGAAGGACTACCAGGGGAAGACCATTCCTGTGATCGGCAGAGGCAAGTTCTTTGTCAGTTTTAGAACTTTTAAAGGTCACCTACCTCTAGTGGTAGTTAACGGCAATCTACCCACTTTATTGGGGCTCGATTGGTTTCCCCACCTCGGCCTAGGGCTAACAGGAGTCCATGCTGTCTCAACCTTAGACACTGACTCCTTATTCGCTGACTACGCAGATGTGTTCAGCGAGGAGCTGGGGTGTTATAATGGAACCCCCATCTCGTTCACCGTTGACCCCCAGGCAGTCCCAATCAGACTAAAACCGCGTAGAGTTCCATTTGCTATTCGACCAAAACTAGACGCTGAATTGGATAAACTATTAAAACAAGGGGTCATTGAGCCAACCGATTTCGCCAAGTGGGAGACGCCCATTGTCACACCCCTCAAAAAAGATGGTAGCCTGAGAATTTGCTCGGACTACAAGACAACAATCAATAAATATTTACAAGTTAGCGCCTACCCTGTGCCCGTCATTCAGCACTTATTGCACACATTCGAACCGGGCAGTATTTTTGCTAAATTGGACATGTCTCAAGCGTATCAGCAGTTCCCTGTTGATAACCAAACAGCGGAACTTCAGACCATCGTCACTCACAGGGGTGCCTTCCGATGCAAGCGTCTCCAATTTGGCGTAAGTGTTGCCCCAGGGATTTTTCAGTCCCTCATGGAGCGGATTTTACAGGGCCTCCCTGGTGTAGTACCCTACTTCGACGACATCTTGGTCTCGGCCAGGGACAGACCCCAACTCTTCCAGAGAGTGCGAGCAGTGTTAGAGAGGTTCAGACAGCATGGCCTCAAGTTAAAAAAAGAAAAATGCGCCATTGCCACTAGACAGGTGGACTTTCTGGGTTATAAAATTGACGCCTCTGGCATTCACACCCTGGAGTCCAAGGTTAGGGCAATCCACGAGGCTCCCACTCCAACCTCCAAAACGGAGCTACAAGCTTTCTTGGGGCTGCTGAACTTTTACGCATCCTTCTTGCCCCATAAAGCCTCAGTAGCCGAACCCCTTCACAGATTATTGGACAAACAGTCCCCGTGGCATTGGGGGCACAAAGAAGACCAGGCGTTCAACGCCGTCAAATCACTACTCACGTCAGAGGCGGTGCTTATCCAATTCGACCCTAACCTTCCTTTAGTACTGGCAGCAGACGCATCCCCTTTTGGAATTGGGGCGGTCCTTAGTCACAGGCTTCCAAATGGCGCCGAGGCTCCCATCGCCTTTTTCTCAAGGACACTCTCGGCCACGGAACGCAATTACAGCCAGATCGACAAGGAAGCCCTAGCAGCTGTTGCGGCCGTGAAAAAGTTTCACGAATTCCTTTTTGGCCATTTTTTCGAACTGGTTACGGACCATAAGCCCCTCCTGGGCCTACTGGCCGGGGACAAACAGACCCCTCAGGTCCTCTCCCCTAGAATGACAAGGTGGACACTCTTCCTAGCGGCCTACTCCTACAAACTTATTCACCGCCCGGGCAAAACACTGTCCCACGCCGACGCTCTCAGTCGCTGCCCCTTACCCGCTCCGGCTGAAGACCCCGCTCCTGTCAACGCCATTTTCGAGATCACCCAGTTGGACCTGCCCATCACTGCCCTGGACATCGCCGCCAAAACCAAGGCAGACCAAACGCTCGCCCAGGTGCTCGACTGGGTGAGGAGGGGGTGGCCGGGTGGCATCGTTGATAACAAATTAACACCATTTAAGACTCGCATGCAGGAGCTGTCCAGTCTGCAGGGTTGTCTACTATGGGGCACTCGAGTGGTCATTCCGACCTCGCTGCGTACCCGAGTCCTGGAGGCGTTGCACGAGGGACACCCTGGCATCGTGAGAATGAAAGCATTAGCACGCAGCTACGTGTGGTGGCCGGGTCTAGACGAGGACATTGTCAATTGGGTAAGTTCCTGCAGCATTTGCCAGGAATCCCGTCCTGCTCCCCCCATTGCCACCCCTACCAGATGGGAGAGCGCCAGCGGCCCTTGGTCTAGAATCCATATCGATCTGGCCGGCCCCTTGCATGGGAAGATGTTCCTAGTGGTCGTGGACGCTTATTCCAAATGGATTGATGTAGCACAGCTATCCACGACCACCACACTAGCAATCACCAACGTGTTAACGCGCCTGTTCGTTACGCACGGACTACCCGACGCCATTGTCTCCGATAATGGCCCACAGTTCGCATCAATAGAGTTCAGCCGTTTTGCTGCCAACCTGGGCATCTGTCACATTTTCACAGCCCCATTTCACCCTGCCAGTAATGGGTTGGCGGAAAGAGCTGTCAGGACCACGAAAGAAGCCCTCGCCAGGTTCAGCAGGGATGACTGGCATCACAAACTCTCACGGTTCCTGATGAGCCAGCACTCAACCCCCTGTTCAGTCACCAATAAGTCCCCAGCGGAGCTCCTGATGGGCCGGCGCCTGAGGACTGTATTGGACAGACTTCACCCACAATACTGCCCTGACTCTCCCCTCGCTTCCACTGCAGGGGTTAGACATTTTATGTTACAGGAGCCGGTATTCGCGAGGAATTTCGCTGGGGACCCCCTATGGATTCCGGGCGAGGTCATCGCCATCACCGGGCTGAGATCGTATAGGGTCAGGCTGGAGGATGGTCGCGTCTGGAGGAGGCACATAGACCAACTGCGGAGGCGCCACAGCACCCTTGCCAGCAGAAATCCAGAGTCACCAGACGAAGGGGAACCGCCCCATCCGCCTCTCAGCCTCATCGCACCCAACGTCCAGTCCGCACCAACAGTCGTTCCGGTCAGCCCGAACTCGGACAACAGCACCCCGAGAGTTGACCAGCCTGATCCAGCCCACGGGAACTCGCCCCCAGCATCCAACCCTGTGAGTCTCGAGGATGCCCAATCCGGAGAGCGCGTTGGCGACACGCTGCCGGCTCAACCGTCACAGACTAATCCTGAACGGACAGACAATGTTCCCGAGCTGCGCCGTTCCGGGCGCCAACACAACCCCCCCCGTCTACCTCAAGGACTATGCGTGTTCGCATCTGGGGGGAAGGGGTGTTATGTCCTGAGGACTCTAGGAGTTCTCACTCAGGTCCACTCACTTTGTGTGGGCGTTCTTCCCCCTTTCCTCATTGGTTGATTCTCCCCAGCAGCCAGCTATAAAAGCAGGCTGCGGGGTCCAACCAGTTGCTGATTGCTGCGAGCCAGTTCCAGGCGTGGCAAGCACGGTCAGCCCTTTATTGTTATAATAAAGTATTGTTGCACTCATGCTCTGGTTCAGCCTCTCATTGCTCAAACTTAACACTGGCCATCTTCCTTCCTCAGCTTTAGTTTAAAGCCCGTCAGATAAGCTGATCCAGTCATTTTCCAAATACATTCTTCACAGTTCTTGTGAAGTGCAAGTCATCCCTTGACAGACGCCCTTCTTGAAGGTAATGCAGACCTTCCCTGAATTACCTTTTCTCTATGTCTAGAGAGATATAAAGAAAGAAATTTCACCTTACTTTATAACAATATAAATGCTAATTCAGTTTCCTGGCAAAGGAATTACAAATTCTGAAAACTAGAAGCTGCATTTTGTTCAGTATCAACTGATGAGGGAAGTCTACAAAAGAATCATAATGAAAGATCAAAACATATAACATTAATAAAAGTCTGATAGTAAGCAGAAATTGAAACACCCTGATCATCAACTGGCAATTCTTTTGAAGGTAAAATAAATTCTTGAACTGACCCAGAAAGCTAGATAAATGCTTTTAAAACTGGCACTTTGAAAAGTAGAGGATTTAATAGACATTACTGAAGTGTAGTGGAATAACATTGTTATTTCAATGCAATAACAAGAATTAAGGGATAAAGCGTATTTCAAAGGAATGCCATCATACACACACACACACACACACACACAGTGTATATGCTTGTACACAAACACACATATACTTATACACACATACACACACACATAAGTGTGTGTGTGTGTGTGTGTATGTATGTATGTGTGTGTATATATATATATATATATATATATATATATATATATATTACACACACATATGCATACATACATATACACATACATACATACATACACAGAAAGGTACAGATGCATTGAGAATTTTATCATGAGTGTTCAATCAAGAACATTTAAATAAAACTATAAGGAAGAGGAAATAGCAAATGTATTATTGAATGTACTATAGGCTATCAAATTTGACAGAAGATCTCTGATTGATTAATAATGTCCTTCTGGACCACATTACAAAATTTTCTGGGAGAAGGAACATAGTAATTGGAGATTTTAACTACTCGGGCATCTTTCAGGCAAGACTGCAAGGTTCCCAAAATCCCTAATTAGTTTTGCTGACTTGTTTCATTTTTTAGAACATAGAAAAGATGGAAACCACTGTCTTGGATCTCATCCTAGCTAATGTTGAAGAGATAAAAATAATGTGAACTTTGTGAACATGATTATTACTTGGCTACCCATCTACCAAAGGGAACTCTGAGCAATGAAGAAGAATAAAAATACAACACAGTTATCAAAATAGAGGGAAAGGCCCATAAGATTCACAGTCATAAATTAGAAAAAATGCAGCATGCTTATACATGCACCCTATGCAAAATATATACAAGAGTTACACTAATATTGAAGAAATGGTGGAATAGAATCATTAAAAGAAAAGATGCTAAAGGACGGACAAAATGAAATGTGAATGATAAAAATTAAAATAACGAAGAAACAGTGGCAGATAACAGTACAGTTATCTCACATTGAGTTGTCCTGCACTGAATTGTTCTGCAGCAAGTTGTCCCACAGTGAGTTGGCCGCAGCAAGTTTTCCCACCTTGAATCTGCTGTGGCAAGTCAGCTGTGGTGAGCCGACTATAGTAAGTCAGCCATGGCAAGACAGCCACAATGAGTCGGCTGGGGTGAACGAGTTGTCCCATTCTACCTGCAGATACCTATACACATCTGCATCAGATAAATATTTGAGAGCTCAAAAAAAGGGTAAGTGGTAAGATAATAATATAATATAATAATAAAATGTTGTCGATGTCAATATTTCCCCAAGTCTCTGATATTATATTAAGACATATTTCATAGATCGCTGACCTGAGCATAAAGTGGACATAATCTATAAAGATATCAATGTTATCTCTATAAAGATAAACCATTTTTTCCACAATAATAATATTATTAAGAAACAACAGACTTAGATCTAGAATCTTCTAGAAAATAAATATTTATAAAGCAGTCAAGATCATAGTTCTTTTAAAACTTATTCTGTTTAGATAATGATTAGAATTTTGAGTTTAGAATGTTCTAAAATTTAGAAAGTGTATTAATTGTGCATAAATCCCTATATCAGGAAAATATTTTTTGACTACAGTCAGAACTATTTCCTTTCCAAATTCTTCAATTTTCTGGTATTTAGAGTATTTACAGTTTCAATCAGCTATGGTTGCATATTGATAACCATATGAAATTATTAATTTGTAGAAATAGGCTTTGTAGAAACAATTTGGAACCAAAATATGCCCTTTATTCTGAATTATTCCACCCTTCTGAGTGCCACAGGGTTATAATGGTTATATTGAATCCAAATGTTCATCCAATTGAAGAGAGAATATTCTACACAGGACTTCTATCAATTTAATAAATACTGTAAAGCAACACAGCCCATAAGAATAGGACCACTGCCAGTTGAATATCACATAGTAGATAGGAATGCAGTGATATCTGTGTTCTCGGTGACAGAGGAAATAATTTTTGAAATAAATAAATTCCCAAATAGTTTAATATAATTGAATGGATTTGTAATTAGGTCAGTAATTTATGTACAGTAATTTATGTACAGAAACTATTGTATATAAGGCAGAGTAACTACAATATATGTACTGTATAATCTACCTCATATTAACTGGACCCTTAATGAAGGTACAACTGAACCCACACATGCAACCTTCTACAATGCAGTAACAAATCTGGGACTAGAACAACTAGTAACCAACAACACTAGACTTAACAACTGCCTCGATCTCATCTTCTGCACTTGTTTAAATTCAATTTACGGAATACAAATTAAAGAACCCTTTTCCAACAGTGACCACAACATGATTGACTTTTGTCTCAACATACGTCCACACAAAAATCATCACAATGACAGAATCCCCAATTATAACTTCAAAAAAGGCAACTATGATCTTATAAACAACGATCTCTCATCCTTTGATTGACAATTTCTATTCATTGGATGCAATACTGTAGAAGATCATTACAACATATTTTTACTTGAAGTCAAAAGAGTTATCAAACTATATGTACCAACAACAACTCCCCAAACCAGAAAAAAATAAATTACCCATAACAATAAGGAAGCTTCAATCCAAAAAGAAATCACTTTGGTGGAAAAACAAATCTGGTCATGTTGCCAACTTCAAAAGCCGATACAAAAATTTATGCCACCAGATAAAGACTGAATGCACCAATTATCACATTAAACAAGGGGAAAACGTTCTACACACCAATTACACCCACTCTACAATTTTGTAAACAACAAACTAAAAGACTCAAGGTCCATCCCACCCCTGAAAGGACCTAATGATAAAGACTGCAACGACAACACCATTAAAGCCAACCTCTTTAAGACATTCTTTGGCTCAGTATTTGTAAATAGCAATGGATCATGCCCAGTATTTCCTAGTTGAACCACAGACAACTACAATGATCTAATACATATCGATTTTACAGAAGACAATGTTGAAAAAGCACTACGCAATCTAAAACATCTCTATCTATTGGACTGGACGGAATATGTGCCTACTTAAAAAAGCTATCCACTGCCATAGCCGAAACTCTAAGCATAATCTTTAAAAAATATTTCAGGACCAGCTCCTTGCCAAAACTATGGTCACAAGCCACGGTCATCCCCATCTTCAAAAAGGGAGACCCCAGTCTAGTTGAAAATTACAGACCAATATCTTCATGCTGCATCACCTGTAAAGACATGGAATCAATTATTAACCAATCCATCATCTTCCACTTAGAGACAAACAACCTACTCTCTAATAAACAATTTGGTTTCAGAAAAAAAACTATCCTGTAATCTGCAACGCTTACACTGCAAAAACATATGGACTACACAACTCCATCAGGGCAAAGCAATAGATGCAATCTACATAGACTTCTGTAAAGCCTTTGATTCTGTGGTACACGACTACTACTCCTAAAACTAAAATCTTATGTGTCTCTGGACACCTGCATAACTGGATAGAAGCATTCCTGTCAAACAGACAACAAATGATCAAAATTGGGAGCGTCCTATCAAATTCTGTACCTGTCAAGAGTGGTGTCCCCCAAGGCAGTGTTCTAGGACTAACTCTTTTCATACTCTACAAAAATGATCTGTGATCATATTAAGATCAACTGCGTTCTCTTTGCTGATGATGTAAAGCTATTCAACACCACAGACAATACTGCTACCCTTCAAAAAGTCCTTGACTATGTATCAGAATGGTCAAACAAATGGCAACTTCAAATTTCAACAAATAAATGCTCTGTCTTACATATTGGCAAAAAAAATCAGAAAATAAAATACAAGCTGAATAGTCAAGACCTTGTTGATGATCCAAGCTCTGTAAGGACCTTGGAATACTCATCTCTAATGATCTAACTGCTAGAGCCCACTGTAATTACATAGTCAAAAAGGCATTAAGAGTTGTTAACCTAATCCTACGTAGTTTTTTCTCTGGTAATGTCACACTACTAACTAGAGCATACAAAACATTTGCTAGACCAATACTCGAATACAGCTCATCAGTCTGGAACCCACATTAGGTATCTGATATTAACACAGTTGAGAAAGTCCAGAAATATTTCACAAGAAGAGTTCTCCACTCCTCTACTCGTTGTAGAATACCTTATGCCACCAGACTTGAAATTCTAGACCTAGAAAACCTTGAACTACGCTGCCTTTGGTCTGATCTAAATATAGTATATAAAATCATACATTGCAATGTCCTACCTGTCAATGAATACTTCAGCTTTAACCATAACAATACACGAGCACACAATAGATACAAACTCAAGGTAAATCCCACCAAACTTGATTGCAGGAAATACGACTTCAGCAACAGAGTGGTCAATGTCTGGAATACTCTACATGACTCTGGTTTCTTCCCCAAACCCCAAAAACTTTAACCTTAGACTGTCTACTATTGACCTTACCCATTTCCTAAGAGTTCTGTAGGGGGCGTGCATAAGTGCACCAATGTGCCTACCGTCCCTGTCCTATTGTTTCTTTTTATTTTTCTTATATGCATCCATTTCATGCATACATAATTATGTTTATACTTATACCTACTATCTTGTAAGCAATTGACAAACCAAATAAATGAATGAATGTTCCAGTTCAAATCTTTTTGAACGGGGTACTCATTTCAGGAAGCTTTTTTGCAAACTGTATTTAAAATCTGGCTTCCTGGTTGGTTTCCCTGGTATACACTTTGTTTTCTGCCTGGCCTCTGAATTCATTCCTTTTGGCAAATGTTTGATTTTATTGATCTTTGTAATGATCTCTGTGTTCTATTGTGCTGACCAGACTTTCTGTAAGGGAAATGATGGACTAAAAGGAAAAAATAGACTTTTTACTATTTATGCCTCAACGGGCTGCCATCTTTTCCAAATCTCTCCATTGCTTTCTCAAGATAGAAAAGAATGGGGATAGATCTGAATGTACCATCTCATATCTTGTATCCCTCAGTAACATGTCATTAGCACACTATTCATCTCTGAAACTGCATGCAAATATCTATCATAGTTCCTATGACAGTTCAAAACTATCTCATAATGTCATCCCAGTGCAGTGTATTTCAAACTTAGTAACCTGTGCTGAATGGAGATTTCTAGGAATTAAAGTCGACGAATCTTAAAGTTGCCAAGTTTTAAAAACTGCCTAGTGGTTTACTCTAGGGAAGAACATGACCTGATTTAAGGCAAAGTCCTTAAATGCCTTGGATGAGTTTTAATTTTGAAGTTATGCTGAATGTTCCTTTAATGTTAAATATTTAACATTAAGTGCCCAGAATCTGAGGCATAGGCAACACACAGATTGTAATGAGAAAATAATCAAACAGTGAGGATCCATGTTTTATTGTGTCTTTTAGACTAGCATCGCACTGAATTTATTACTGACAGTTGATGGTAAATCTCAATTCACGCCATTTAAAATAGCATCTATTTTTTTCGTTATTTGAAAGAAAAAGAAAAAGTTGGCAAATATCCAAGATTGGACATCAATGTTCACTTAAACTAAATGTCAACAAACTGGAATTAGCTTATCCTTTTAATTGCACTTTTATCAAGTTCAGAATAATCAATGTGGGCTGTTTGTTATATATCTGGTTCTGAACAGTTTTGGTAATAATAGCAACAGAATATGTGAGAGTGCACTAACTTTCCTGCTTTTAGGACCTTTTTTCAACCTCCAAAAATATTTGGTTAGCCATGTCCAGAGGGATATTTACATTGCATTTGCTATTGTATTACATTTGTTGAATAAATGTACTGTATATTTTCCATTTTATCCCCAGCTTTTCTCTTAAAGTGTCTTTCTGAGTTCAGCACATCTTGTCTAGTTATTTTATTGGGTCCTGTAATAGTATGAAATATTAAAGTTGTCTTCTGTGATTTTGTCAACATTTTTAAGTTACCTTCTATTTTTTTAATGCCATTACCATGAAACTCAAGACACTGCTGAAGAAGTTTTGTGTCATCTGTCTCACTAATCAATGACTTTTTTTGATTATGACATCTCAGTCCCAAGCTCAAAAAGAAGCTTTTTGCATTGAATGAAGTTAATCAATAACTAGCATGAAGGACACTGCAGGGTATTGTGCAATGGAACAGAGAACAGCTTTTACTAAATGTCATTTCATAACATCTCCCTGTGGTAGTCCAATCTATGTTGGGTCCAATAGGAAGTCATAATTCAATTTCTTTTTGAGGTGCAGTGGGCAGATTGTAGAAATACACTAAGTACTGAATGAAAAAGAACGAAAAAGCACATAGCATCACATGAAAACACTTTATGTGATTCCTCTACAATAAGTTTGGTGTGTTTATTATTACATTTCTGAATATAAAAGCAGTATCTTTGTTATATCATTCCTCCATAAAGAAAAGGGTACTGAACTTTTTTACAGCTAAATGTCATTGTGAATTTTCTCAAAAGAATGCAAATTTGCACCACAGACTATACATATTTGTTCTAAATAATGCTCCTTTCAGTTTGGTTAGACTTACTCCCAACTGGTATCATTTCAACATAACATTGAATTAGTTATATAAACAAGCTGAGGCATTTCTCTTTCCTTTGGCATGGCCACCAGGAAGAGATAGATTAAAAATGAAAGCAAAACTTTACAAATGTGATTAGTGACTATAACAACACTGACTTAAGTTTGTGCTAGTATATATGGGTGTTGTATTTCTGTACAAATAAATAGATCTTGTTTATGCATTGAACAAAACTACTATTTCATAGATGTTAATTACTTAATTTGCTAAAATACAGTACAGCCCATAAGCAAAGAATATGCTGTCAGCTCTGGAAGCCATATTAGAACCAGAAGTTTCCACGCTTGCCACATTCCTGTCCTGGGAAAGTAGGAGGGCGGAATTTTAGAGTGTTGGTAATTAGACATAATAGCATTCTTCTTTTTGGTCAAAGTTATGCTATTCCTGCACCTAGAGGAGGAGTGGTTGAAGGGATGTCCCAAGTTGAGCTGGTTGGTGATTGGACCATGTGATGGACTGATGGGTGCAGGGGTTGGGTTTTGAATTTTGAATTACTAAGGGGAAACCCAGAACTCTCAGATTCGGGTTTTCCCAGATGTGCCAGTATATCTACTCTAATAAAAAGAAACTTTGAGAAAATGCCTGTCTCAGAGTTTTTAATTGCAGTTGGGTTTTTCTGGAACCCTGATATATGCTCTACCAACAGCAGTTCTTTATCCTTTATGAAGAAGTGCTGTACATCTTATGCTACAACCCTCTCTCATCTACAGCTATAGCAGTGGTACCTGGCTCAAAGGCAGTAACTGTGAGAGGAATCTTGGAGTCCTAGTGGACTAGGGGTGTCAAACTCAAGGTCTGGGGGCAGATCTGGCCCTCAGGTGCTTAGATCTGACCCACGGGGCTGCCCTAGAAACAGCGAAGGACCGGCCCAGGGTGCTTCTGCCAGCAAACATGGAGTTCACGAGGGCTGTGCGTGGCCCTCCTGAGCTCCATGTTCACTGGCAATGGCTTGCAGGAGGCTGCCATAGCCAAAAATGGAGCTCAGGAGCCCATTTTCTCCGGCAGTACTCAGGCCACCACAGCCACCCCTCAACATGAGTGATGCCATGCCCACCCTGGCCACATCCTTCCTGCCCACTCCCAAAGTCAAACACAACCCTGATGCAGCCCTCAATGAAACTGAGTTTGACACCCCTGTACTAGACAAGCAATTAAATACGAGCCATCAGTATGCTGCAGCCACCAAAAAAGCCAGTGCAATCCTAGGCTGAATTAACAGAGGGATAGAATCAAGATCACGTGAAAATACCACTTTAGAATGCCTCGATAAGACCACATTTGTAATATTGAATCCACAATATAAAAAAGATGTTGAGACTCTGGGAAGAGTGCAGAAAAGAGCAACAAAGGTGATTAGGGGGCTGGAGGCTAAAACATATGAAGAATGGTTGCAGGAATTGTTATGTTAGTCTAGTGAAGAGAAGGACTAGAGGTGACATTATAGCAGTGTTCCAATATTTGAAGGGCTGTCACAAAGAAGAGTGGGTCAACCTATTCTCCAAAGTACCAGAAGGCAGGACAAGAAGTAATGGGTGGAAATTAATCAATGAGAGAAGCAACCTAGAACTAAAGAGAAAATTCTTATCAGTGGGAACCAGTGGTGGGATTAAAATGTTTTTACTACCAGTTCTGTGGGCATGGCTTGGTGGGCGTGGCAGGGGAAGGATACTGTAACATCTCCAGTCAGAAGTGATATTTGGCAGTTCTCTGAACTACTCAACATTTCCGCTTCCGGTTCTCCAGAACTCGTCAGAACCTGCTGAATACCACCTCTGGTGGGAAAAATTAATTTATGGAACTAGCATTCAGAACTTGTGGGTATTCCATCACTGGACATTTTAAAGAAGAAATTGGACAGCCCTTTGTCCAAAATGGTATAGTCTCCTGTTTGTGCAGGATGTTGGAGTAGAAGACCTCCAAGGTCCTTTCCAACGATGTTATTCTGTTCTGTTCTGTTCTGTTCTATTGCATTTTCTGGTTTTCAGGAATGAAAGTCTATTCAGTTGAACAAGATTGAAAGGACAGGGTAGAACAACAACAAAAAACAATATAATGGTGACCAGCATGCTGATGGCTTAGCAAATGACAGTGTTTCTACAATGTTTTTTTTTCATTTATTTATATATTTATTTATTGGAATTCTTTAAATTGCAAAAATATTTGCAAAAATATTTGTGTTTATGTTTTAGAATAAAATGAGAATTCATTGAGCTTTTTCAATGACAAATTCTATTTTAAAATTAGGAAGAGGCTCATATTACATGCAACAAGAGCAATCTGTATCCTGCATTCTCAAATACTAACACATAGAAAGAGAACTGGAAGAGAAGAGACAGAATAAATAAATTATTAAATCTACCTTATAGTATTTGCAGTGGTCCAAGATATTAAAAAAAATGATAACATGCCCAATCTGTAGAACTTTAAAATCAACAATATGGTCTTGGATAAATAGTATATGTTATTTCAATATTTGAAAATATTTTTCAGAAAGTAAAAAGAGCCAAGGTATTTTTTTTAAAAAAACTTGGTTACCTGAAATTGTTTTCAACCTCAATAGTACTAAGCTGTTTAATTGTTGTTCCTGTAAACCAGGTATACACAAAACATTTTTTTCAAGTCAAAATCTGTATTTGATCTTTCAACGATGTGCCAAGGGAGTAAGTAGTTCAAGGAAATGGACAACATCAAGACAAAAGTTACTTTTAATTTAATTGAAATTTAATTAAAGTTGTTCAATGAAATTATTGTTATAAAGGAAAAAAGTTTTTCTTTTAGGGATGGCAGATGAAACATGGGATGTTTTTTAATATATAACATCAGCTGCAAAGTTTACATATGTATACATTGGAAAAAGCAGTATATACAATAGTCTAATGGAAGAGTGGGTTTTGAAACTAATGGAGCTAGATGAGATAGTGAAATTGACCGTTTTTCTTAAAGAGACAATAACTTGAATAAATTTCTTGTGACTTAGAGACCACTGTTTGATTGCTTATAGGTTAAGGGGAAAAATCAACTTTTGCTTTGGCATTTAGATTAAATCTGATCTGACTAGAGAAATATTATGATTAGAGTTAAGATCGAAGTTTTTATATATATATATATATATATATATATATATGTATATATAGATATTCATATTTGACAATTTACTATATGTTACATTAAAATTTGGAAAACAATGTACTGATAATACAAATATTTATTTTTTGAGTGTTGACTTGGCATTTAAAAAAATTTAAATGTTGAATATTTATTGAAAAAAATTGGAGGTCGCTTTTGTTTAATTTGTTTGCTGTATTTTATGTCACTTTTGTGGTAAGTTTTGGAATGCCTCCATGGCTAGTCACAGGTTCGCCCCCTCCCCATTAGCTGTGAATCTTTCCAAAGGAAAATGAGTGGATGGTGCTATTATTTATATAGTCGCTAGATGGTCATGGATTCTGGATTTGTTTATGAAATCCTAGGAACACTCCTCTCTACTATTCTAAATGGGTACCCTCCAAGCCTTAGATAGCAGTTTCTAGGTAAAACTTTTTCCATCCGCCAAACTTTTGACATTTACCAGTATACATTGCTTGGTTAATCAATTTTTGTTTACATCTTTAGATCTTGCCATCTGCTACATTTCAGCTGTTGTGAACTGATGCCAAATCTTCAATGTAGAGTCAAATCCATCCGATTCCATTATTGCAGTATTGGGATGCTTTCTGCAGAAAACAAAATGGTTATTCCTATGCTTCATTCCTGCCTAACTCAGAGATAGCCATTGCAATTAACACTGAGAATACATTAATGTTTATATCAGTCCTGAGTCCATACATTTGTACTATTATAGCTTTATTTGCCTTGCCATTCTGATTTTTTTTATAATGACATGCCACAGAGCATTGCAAAATTGCGGCTGACAAAAATACATCTTTGAATATCAGTAAGCCACCCTGTATTTGGGGGGGATTTATTTGATAAGCATATCCTGTTAAAGTAGCAAAAAGTACCCCCCCAAAAAAGCCAAAATCAGAAACACATGCATACTTCGATGGTGTATTGTCAGTAGGCAGAAAGCATTTAAAAGATCCCACAATTAAAAAGAAGAAGGAAAAAAACCATTTAGCAGAGGAAAAGTATGAAAAAACATAAAATGGAATTAAACAATATATTGTTTCCTTGATAAATCAAAGTAGAAAGAGGTGATACCTTTTCTGTGTAGATCAGGATGGGTAGAAAATAAATTATTCTGAGACCCTCATTGTTAAAGATAGAACAAAGGCAAAAGATAAATTAATGCAATTGAAGCTGCTATGAGATGCCATCAGCAGGTAGCAAACCTGGCTAGCCTCAGAAAAGGCTACGCAGACACAGACAAAGTTGACATCAGGAAAATCCCAGAGCTGTGAGCCTGACCAGGATATATTGAAGAAAAGATTTTTGAAAAGCCATTTTTAAATATTTACCCAGAAAATTACATGGATGTTTTTGAGAACACGTAGAGGTATAGTCCTCAAGATACGAATAATCACCTAATGGCCAAAGTTATGTCAGACTCCCCAAAAGCTACATTTGACCCCTTTTCAAAATTATAGCCGCTGCAGTGCCCCTAAAATCATTCACCAAGGATGATGCAGCAACTGCCAGGCTCCCTCTCCCCTCTTCCACTCTGCTGGGACCTAGCAGCACTTTAGCCTACACCCTTCCCCATGCCCGTCATCCATCCCATATTTACCAATTGAAGATCTCCAGAGCTCATGTTGCAGAAGAACGGCAGGCCATGCATCCCTGAGCCATAAGAGGGCAATTTGGTAGCTACTGCCATTTTGTCCCACCAGCTTGTGGGTGGAGAAAACTGGCAGCCGTGGGACAAACTGCTCCATTTTGCTGCCTTTGCTACCTTGCAGCCAGTCTGCACAGTGCTGTAGAAGCTTTCTGCAGCCATCAGAAGCTTTTGCAGCACTGTACAGATCTCATTAAAGCAGCAAAACAGAATAATTTATCCCTGGGCCATGTGGTGGGTGACCAAAAAGTAGCCACAATTTTGTCCTGCCCACTTGCAGAAAGCTTTTACAGCACTGTGTGCACCTCGTTAAGGCAACAAGATGGAGTGGTTTGTCCCTGAGCTTCATGGAATCAATCCAGAAGCTTCTGCCATTTTGTCCCACCCATTTGGGAAAGAAAAAAGCTTCTGTTCAAAGCATGTTAAGACAATCCCAAAGGTGCTTTTTCAAGAGGCAACTGGACTTTCTGACAACAGAGTTGATATGTTTGGTGAATGTTTCAATTTCTATGATTTCTGTGGACAGATATATCAAATTCACACAGGAAGATGCTAAGGAAAATAGTCTAGCCTTCCTGGATTGTGCAGTACACATTAAGGAAGACAGAAGCTTTAACACTGAAGTTTACAGAAAACCCAGTGACACAGATCAATATTTACATTTTGATTCCCATTACACACTGGAGCACAAAATGAGAGTCACGAGAACCCTACACCACTGAGCTGAAGGCCTGTCTACCAGCAAAGATGGGAAAGAAAAAGAATGAAAACACATCAAGGAAGCCCTCAGAATGTGTGGCTATCCCAAGTGGGCCTTCATCAAATTTCAAAAAAGACCTTAAAGGAGCCCGTCCATAACAGACAACAAAGAGAACAATAAATGAAGCAACACTGTCATTCTATACATTGCAGGAATATCAGAAAAGCTCAGAAGGATCTTCAGCCAACACAACGTATGTGCACACTTCAAATCCAAGAATACAGAAAGGCAGAAGCTTGTCCACCCTAAGGACCACACCAAGACACAAACCGAGCAATGTGATATATACAGTACAATGCAGTGAACCATGTGCAGATCTGTACATTAGGGAAACAAAACAACCACTTCATAAATGCATGACACAACATAGGAGAACAAACCCATCAGGACTAGATTCAGCAGTCCATCTGCATTTAAAGGTCATTCTTTTGAAGACAACTGAGTTCATATTTTGGAAGAAAGGACCGCTGGTTTAAAAGAGTGGTCAAAGAGGGCATCTATGTCAAAATTGAACAGCTCTCTCTCAACAAAGGAGGGGATAGACATCATATATCTCCAGTCTACAACACAGTAGATTTCAACAATTCCAAGAAGGCTCCATACCCCTTTGCACCAATGATGACAGAGATAAACCTCCTGGTTTTTCTCAGACAAACCTAACAACTTGCTAAAAGGGTGCAAATGACCAGCTGTCTGCAAGGAATATAAATCCTTCCATTCCCCACCATCCAGTCAGAGCTGAAGAAGCTTCTTGGATGAGAAACGAAACGTCTTCAAAGAAAAACCAAAAAGTCCAGTTGCCTCTTTAAAAAGCACCTTTGGGACAACCATGATCTGGATGACATGTTAAGACAGCAAAACAGAGTGGTTCTCCTTGGCTGCATGGCTCATTCCTGAAAGTGGCAGCAGTACTAGAATGCAATTTAGAATTGGAAACATGGCGGTCACTTCTGGAATCATGCCATGTGGCTGAGGGACAAAATGATGCACTCTGCTTCACTAATGAATGAGTGTACAACCTTTTTGGAAATCTCCAGGGTCACATGGCGTAATTCCAGAAGCAGTCACCATGTTTCCAGCAGCCAAATTGTATTCCGATAGCTGTAAATATTATGACCCCTTCTAGGTCTTGGAGCTCTGCTAAAACTATTTGAGAAAGAGGGTGTTTGGCATAATGGAGTGGGAATCATGCCTAAGGTCTGGGGAAGCCATCTTGGTGGAAGTGGGATAAAGCCTGTGACGAGCCGATGAGTGAAAAGCAGAGCACGGGGTATCCTGGTGAATGGTGGAGGCTTAGGAGGGGCAGAGCAGGTGGGCATGGGCCTGTACTAAGCTTCCAAAGGCCTCCACCACACTGAAGTACTCCATGCACTACTTAACAACCTACACATTCATTTAACAACTGCATTGGGAAGAGTAGGGAAAGAAGGATCATTAAGTGAGATACTTCACAACAGCTGTCACACCATGTGGCCATAATAGGCAGGCGCCATAAAGGTCATATTTTGAGGACTACCTGTACTTTACCTAATGCCACTAGACCAGTGGTGGGATTCCAAAAAAATTACTCCCAGTTC
Source organism: Pseudonaja textilis (assembly GCF_049901715.1). Classification (NCBI taxonomy): domain Eukaryota; kingdom Metazoa; phylum Chordata; class Lepidosauria; order Squamata; family Elapidae; genus Pseudonaja; species Pseudonaja textilis. The sequence continues at coordinate 42,351,625 of NC_141990.1, forward strand.
TGTGGGCGTGGCTTGGTGGGCATGGTATAGTTTGGTGGGTATGGTTTGATGGGTGTGACGGGGAGAAATCTCTATTCCATTTGCTGGTTTGCCGAACTACTCAAGATTTCTACTACCGGTTCTCCAGAACTGCTCAGAACCTGCTGAATACCACCTCTGCAGTAGACTTTGAAAATACTTGTACAACAGTCATCTTTTTCCTAGCCAGGAAGAACTGCTGCAGTTGTCTAGGGCTTCTCTCCTAAAAATAAACTGTCCAGCATATATGTCATAACTCATTAGAAATCATTAAAATAAACAGATGATGTGCATATAAACCTTCATCCATCTTATTTCAGCATGAGTTATACTGTATGCAAGGGCAACTGGATGTTTCTGTAGAATGTCTTCTTCAGGGGGCAGAAAGTGTGCTTTTGATTTATACTCCCCTGATAAAATTCCCAATGGGGAAAAAAAACATGCAAGAGAGTTCTGGGTCAGAAATCTCCACTGAAATTACAATGATGTTTTGGCCAAACATTCCCATGTCATTGTGATCCAGAACAAGAAACTAAAAGAAACAGTTCTAAGGAAGGCATAACTTGAAACAAACCCAAAACTTTAATCCGAGCTATTTCCCCCCGTCTGCAAGCCTTCCTCAGCAGCATATCAGCACATCCCCTTTCCTTGAGAAGTCTCCATCTAGACATAAAGAAGGCATATTGCCAAAAACTGGCGAGGTGAGAGTAGAAGCTGAAAGTCATTGGACAAATTAGCATTGTGTGATCTTAGCTTTCAAATGACCTCCTTGCTGTAAAAACAAGATTATGTAAGTGTTCTGGTGGAAAGTGCAGCTGTTTTACAGCACTGCCATCTTGAGGTTGGTAAACAGAGGATTGGAGCAGGAGACTGTGCTCATTCTCCTCATAACCTTTACAAATCAGTGGCCAGGATGTAATTTGTGAGACTTGCTGGTCAGTCCTCTCCATAGCTATTTAATTTAATGGGGTCTGCTTTGACACAATTCTTAACTTTTTCTGGATATTTGTTTAGGCAGCAATCAATGCTCAATTCTGACTTTGCACATTTTCTTTCAGAGCAGTGCCTAGTGCTGCATAGATTTCTCCTCTGTCTCTCACTCAAAAAATAGTTATTTGTCAAATGGCAAATACAATCTCTTTTTCTCCAGTGAATTGTTCAGAATAGCATATAGATGTTAGCTGTGGGACTGGCACAGGGCCTTTTAAAATAATCTCTAGGAAATTGAAAGGGCTGAATGTCATAAATCTCTCCGCAGTCTGCTTGATTTTGAAAAAGTGGGCCTTATTTCCTCTTTTTAATTTAAGTGATTTTTAAATATCTTTGGGGACTATTATTTTACATGTTCAAGTGCTATTGAGCTTGGTGGCACAGTGGTTAGAAAGCAGTATATAAAGAAAATTTGTATAAGATGTTTTACAGGTGGCACTTACTCCCAACAAGAATAGCAAGAATGTTCAAGAACAAATCTGAAAAATGTTGGAAATGTCATCAGATACCTGGCTCATATTACCATATGTGGTGGACGTGTATGGATGCTAAAAGATATTGGACTAAAATCCACACGTGGTTGGAAAAAATGACAAAAAAACACATAGACTTGAAACCAAAGATATTTTTATTGGGAATTTTACCTGAAATATACAGTAAGGAATTGAAATATTTGATTGTAAATGTATTAACAGCGGCTAGGATTGTATTTGCTAAAAACTGGAAAAATGAGAAAATACCAACGCAGGAGGAAGTTATTAAGAAAATAATGGAATGTGCTGAAATGAGTGACATTTGAAATCAGAGAACAAGAAGATAAACAATTTTATAAGATTTGGGGTTTATTTTATCAATGGTTAGACAATAAAATATGGTAATGAAATATGTAGAATTTTAGAATATAAAGAACATATAAAGATGTATTATCTTTATTATAATCATAATATAATTATGGGATAGATTTGAGATGATAATATGAATTGTCATAAAATAAATAAATTAAAATATGGATTATCCTGCATAATATGAATGAATAATAGTGTAGTCAAATGATTGATTAACAATTATATTAATGTATTGAGGAATATTTGATAGATAATATGAGAACATATGCAAGTAATTGTAAGCGATGACTATGAAGTGGATGCACCAAATAATTTATAAACCAACTGACACACTGTATGTACCTAAGTGGAAGATGGCTTGATGTTTTTATGATGTGTTTGTATAAGTTTATCTAAAAAAATAATAATAATAAAAAAAGAAAGCAGTATTATTGCAGGCTAACTCTGCCCACGACTAGAGTTGGATCTTGATGGGTTCAAAGTTAACTCAGCCAGCCATCCTTCTGAGGTCAGTAAAATGAGGAGCCAGATTGTTGGGAGCAATATGCTGACTGTAAATCATCCAGAAAGTGCTGTAAAACAGTGTGGTAATACTTAGGCTAAGTACTATTGCTATTGCTATCATCCTACCAATTGTTAGGACTATTATAATCCAAACAAAATCATCAGTTGATTTACATCATAAAGTTAATTTATACACTTTTAATTTATATCAGTGTGTCTAATGTATTTTGTTACAAAATGGGTTACCCTGCAATCCATGAGCAAAAGGGTGTCTCCACAGAGCAACAGTTTTTGAACCAAGGTATCTCAAAGGGGTTAATTTACAAAATCCGGGATCTATGACTCCTGTGGAATTAAAATTTGGCAAATTTTATAAAACATTTTATGACATAAAAATAATCATAAAACAGTTTATGAAATAATACAAAATGTCATAAAAATTTCCTGTGCTGTGCTATATAGTTCAGTAAGGGTATTTTCAAGGCAATATATTCCTGAATCAGAGGTGGTATTCAGCAGATTCTGACCATTTCTGGAGAACTCGTAGCAGAAATTTTGAATAGTTCAGAGAACCGGCAAATACCACCTCTGTCTGGAGATTTTACAGTATCCTTCCACTACCACACCCACCAAGCCACTCCCACAGAACCGGTAGTAAAAAAAAAAATTGAATCCCAACTTTTCCAATGAAGGTAGTTCTGTCCTTGTTGAAGGTATTGAGGAATATGGAAAGAAAATATCTACGAAAGGATGACCCAATGGGATACAGATTGTCTATTTTATATACAGGAACTGATTATATTGCTATTTTTATTATACAATACTATATTTTAGTCAATAGCACTCTCCATCACCCCTGAAATGCTAGTTTTAGGTCAACACCTATGACACACAATAGTGTGTCTTTTATCAGAAAGGAATGCCAATGGGCTCAGGAGAAACTGCCAGTGACTCCTGTTCCTACTTTCCACCATTTGCCACTAAAACAGATTGCATTTCTCTGCCTAATGTAAGAGCCAAAGAAGATTGTGAGAACAGCCAGCAACAAGCTGCCATTTAAAGTTTCAGTAGTGAGTTCCTAAATGAATGATGTAGTATTGTAGTATCTTTCAATAGCATTGTCAGAAACTTGCAAGAATGAATCTAATAGATCCATTTTGAAAGTGTGTAGCTCTGAGCTCCAGTTCCAGCAGCTGTTCAGAGGTGCTGGGTTCTATGATCAGGAAACACTTTTCCATCAGTGGGCCATAGAGACCACTTTATAGTTTCTACATAGCTATAAATGGATTTAATATAATTTATCTTGAATTCTGTTGACCCTTATCTAACATTAATCAATGAGAAAACGTGCTTTGCATGTGAGTCTCACACACACACAGGTAGGACATTTCTGAGTAGGACTCAAGCTACCACATGAAACAAGCAGACTGGCTGGATAGGCTGAGTCACGCTAAGATAGTTTAGTGTGTTCTAGAATCATACTGATAATACAATGGATAATAATAACTGGATAGAAGCATTCCTGTCAAACAGACAACAAATGGTCAAAATTGGGAGCGTCCTATCAAATTCTGTACCTGTCAATAGTGGTGTCCCCCAAGGCAGTGTTCTAGGACTAACTCTCTTCATACTCTATATAAATGACCTCTGTGATCATATTAAGAGCAACTGTTCTCTTCGCTGATGATGTAAAGCTGTTCAATACCACAGACAATACTGCTACCTTTCAAAAAGATCTTGACTATGTATCAGAATGGTCAAACAAATGGCAACTTCAAATCTCAACAAATAAATGGTCTGTCTTACATATTGGCAAAAAAAAATAAATCAGAAAATAAAATACAAGCTGAATAATCAAGACCTTATTGATGATCCAAGCTCTGTAAAGGACCTTGGAATACTCATCTCGAATGAACTAAGTGCTAGACCCCACTGTAATTACATAGTCAAAAAGGCATTAAGAGTTGTTAACCTAATCCTACGTAGCTTTTTCTCTGGTAATATCACATTACTAACTAGAGCATACAAAACATTTGCTAGACCAATACTTGAATACAGCTCATCAGTCTGGAACCCACATCAGGTATCTGATATTAACACAGTTGAGAAAGTCCAGAAATATTTCACAAGAAGAGTTCTCCACTCATCTACTCGTTGTAGAATACCTTATGCCACCAGACTTGAAATTCTAGACCTAGAAAACCTTGAATTATACTGTCTTTGGTCTGATCTAAGTATGGTATATAAAATCATATATTGCAATGGCTTACCTGTCAATGAATACTTCAGCTTCAACCATAACAACACAAGAGCACACAATAGATACAAACTCAAGGTTAACCGCACCAAACTTGATTGCAGGAAATACGACTTCAACAACAGAGTGGTCAATGTCTGGAATACTCTACTTGACTCTGTGGTTTCTTCGCAAACCCCAAAAACTTTAACCTTAGACTGTCTACTATTGACCTCACCCCTTTCCTAAGAGGTCTGTAGGGGGCTTGCATAAGTGCACCAATGTGCCTACCGTCCCTGTTGTTAGGGATATACCCTAGCAAGATCTGCAGGGCAGTCAGGCAGGCAGGCAAAATACGTAAGATAAGTGTTTTTGTAGCTTACACTCAGTAAACAGAGGCACAGTGCTAATTAAATAGTTTTATTCCGGCAAGAGTTAAAGCATAGTCAAAACAGTCCATATATCATTCACTTAGTTCAGTCCGTCCAGGGATTATTCAGTTGCAAATTCCAGTGTCGAAAAAGAGAGGTCAGTACACTTACAAATGTCAGTCCGGTGATATATCTCCTCGCAGTAGAGAGATATGAAGAACACAAAAACTCCTCTCTTCCTTCTGCAACTCTTCAGTAGGGAAAAGAACGCAGCTAACAAACCATGCAATGTAATCCAATCCAGTAATTGTCAGTAATTGCCAGCAAAACGTCAGGGAATCGTCAGCAATCAATCAGGTTGTCTTGCTGCCTCTTATGGTGGTTTCACACCACACCCAAAATTACATGCTTTACATTTAAAGTGACACACACTTAAACTAACAATCCTAGCTTATATATATTATTTTACCCAAACTACGTTAGGTGACCAATGTTATACCTAACATTCTCCCCTTTTGGGTAATATAATAATATATATATCTATTTACAACCTTAACCCATAGTCATCACAACTCTCTTTGTGTTTAACTGCACCTTGGGCTTTTGTGAATTGATCAGCAATATTTTGTTCAGTCATACAATATTCCAATCTTATTAAACCATCCTTTACAGATTGTCTTACATTCAGATATCTAAGATCTGTATGCTTAGATCTCGTTTTTACAGCAATATTTGTAGCCATCTGTATGGCTGCCTGATTGTCCTCATACACAACAATGGAATCATTAACAGTTAATCCCATATCCAACAACAACTGTTTATACAGAATTAAATCAGTACATAATAAAGATAAACATGAAAATTCTGCTTCCATTGTGGACATACTTATGTGTTGCTGTCTAATTGACCTCCAACCAATCAATGCTTTTCCTAGTAGTATAGCCATTCCTGAAGTTGATTTCCTAGTGTTTATATCTGTTGCAAAACTTGCATCAGCATATGCACTTAGAATCAAATCATCTTTTGGCTCCAAATACAATGCATAATGCATTGTCCTTTTAAGATATCTTAAGATACGTTTTGCTGCTTGCCAGTGTCGTTCATCGGGTTCAGCGTTGAATCGAGCCAATTGATTAATGCTATAGGCAATATCTGGCCTTGACCAATTACTAATGTACGATAGACTGCAAATTAACGACTGATAGATAGTCTTATCGAATTTTGAACTCTGAGCATCAGTCCGGCAAAATTCCTGACTCATTGGAGTTTTTGCTGGTTTACAAAGTTCCATCTTATATGTTTTTAGTAATTGATAAATCTTATCCTCTTGAGATATCTTATAGCCACTGTTGGTTTTATTTATTGTCAATCCGAGATACTTTTTTATCTCTCCTAATTGCTTTAATTTTATCCTCTTTCCTAATAATGATATTATTTCAGTAGCTTCATTATTAGTTTTTGTAATTAAAGCAATATCATCTGTAAACAACAATAATAATGACACTATTCCATTTGTCTCTCTTTTAAATAAACATGGATCAGCTAAACCTGCTTTAAACCCTATATTGTTTAACTCCTTAACAATATATTGGTTCCATTCATAACCAGATTGTTTTAATCCATAGAGACTCTTTTTAAGCTTCCAACAGTCATTATTAGTTTTATCATCCTTAATCCCTACAGGTTTCTTTAGGTATATAGTGTGCTGCAATGGTGCATGCAGATAGGCAGTTTCTACATCTAAATGATTTATGATATAGTTTTTCTTAGCTGCCCACACTCAAGGTTGTTGCTTTTAGACTCGGTGCAAACACTTCATCATAATCACATGCAGTTTGATTAAATCCTTGAGCTACCAACCTAGCCTTATGGGTAACAGTCCCATTTTTACCTGTTTTTAATTTAAATATCCATTTACAGCCAATGGACTTTTCACCTGGAGGTAATCTAGCATTCTCATAGACTTCCATCTGTTTTAATGAATTCAGTTCCTTTTGCATTGCTGTATGCCAGTTCTCCTGATCCTTTGTAGGATACAATTTTAGTTCTTCCACAGTGGTTGGAATTTTACTAATCTGGCACACCACACTTGCCTGATACCTATCAGGTGGTCTACTCTCTCGTGTTGACCGTCTAGGTAATACAGGACTTACAGGTGGACTCTTATCTATCACCTGTTCCTGGTCATCTATTTCTTCTTCACTTATTTCTTCTTTAATTGGTCCTATTTTCTCTTCCTTTACTTTCTCTTTAATTGGACTTTTCTTATTACTAGTATGGTGGCTCGGGCCCCTGTAGGTTTCTATAACTACACTTTTATTCGAATCTTGTTCCAATTTTTGCCATCCTACATGTTCCAGGAATTGAGCACTAGCACTACAATAAATTCTAGTTGTGCCCTCTTCCCAGAACCTGTAAGATCTATGGTTTGATTCGAAACCTACAAAATATAATCTTTTAGCCCTATGCTGTCCCTTATGTCTCAGCTGTGTGGGAATATGCACCCATGCTGGTGCTCCAAATGTGTGCATATAGCTTAGGTCAGGTTTTCTACCATGCCACCGTGTGAATGGTAATTCACCTGTTGTTGAGTTAACAACATTATTCAATATATGATTGCCACACATTGTTGCTTCTCCCCACAAATTCTCAGGTAATCCTGATTCTGACAACATAGTACGAGCCATTGCCTGCAGTGTTTGGCCTCGCCTTTCTATAAAGGAATTATGTTGTGGCCTATATGGTGCAGACCTTTTATGTTCTACACCTGCCATCTTCAGTCTATTTTGGAATTTATTATTTATAAATTCCGTACCATTATCAGTTACAAGAGTTACTAATTTCCTTTTAGTTTTTCTCTCTGCAAACTTCAACCAATTAAAGAAATTCTGATATGTTTCCGTTTTACTCTTCATTAAATAACAGAAACCATATCTAGAATAATGATCCATTATACTTAATATATAACGAGCACCTCCCACACTTGGTTTTTTAGGACCTATAATATCAGCAAATACGACCTCTAGAGGCTCCTTAGTCTTAAATCCATTAATTCTATTTGCTGGTATTACCTTGCTTTTTTCTTGACTGCAAGCATTGCAGTGCAAATACTTACTGCAAGGCTTCAGTTTTATACCTTTAGACAGTTCAACCGTTTGCTTGAGCATTTTAAAATTTATATGCCCTAAACGTCTGTGTAACAAATGTATGCATTCATCATGAGGTTTAACGTTATTATACACTGTGTTAGCCACCTCTAATTGATTATCATTTAACACATACAATTCACCTTTTAAAGTTGCAGTCACTTTTTTACCTTCCTTTTCTATTATGCAGTTTTCTCCCCTAAAGGTAACTACATAACCTAGTTTAATCAAAACTCTAACCGAAAGCAAATTAAACTTAAGTTGTGGTACATATAACATTTTTACATTTTCTTTTATGCAAGAACAATATGCAGTACCTTGACCTCTTGCTTTCAGTTTCCAACCATTAGGTAACGATATCTGCTGTGAACTCGTGGACATCTTAATAAATCTTTTCTTATCTTTCGTTATGCAGTGCGATGCTCCACTATCTACCACCCCAAAATTATTATTGTTCACAGTTTGGTTGCTATACATGGCTAACTCTAAGCATTTTTTATCCTTTTGATGCCTTTTTGCATTCTGGCTGGCATTGTGGCGTTTTGCTTTCTTGCAGAATCTAGCCAAATGTCCTTTTCTTCCACAATTAAAACATTTTCTAATTGTGTAGGCTGACGAAGATAATTTCTCTTCTTGTGGTTGTTCCCTTCTGAGTTGATCCCTTTCAAGCCTTCTCCTGGCTTCTTCAATTAATCTGCCAGTAATATCAGTTAATGTGAGGTTATCCTTTGGCAACACTTCCAATGAAGTTACATAGTCATCATAGCTCTGATCTAATGAAGACAAAATTATATAAACCTGATGCAGTTCAGTGAAGATAAGCTCTTTTTCATGCAGCTCCTGAAAAATCCTCTTCATAGTGTTTATATGAGTCAACATGTCTCCATTCTTTTGAAGATGTGTTCTGAACAGCTTCCGTGTAAGATTTATATGAGCTCCTACACTGTCTCGAACATAAATCTTCTTTAAATTCTCCCAGCACTTAGCAGCTGTATCTTCTCCACGAATATGGACAAGCTGCTGGTCACAGAGTGTCAGTCCTATTATACAGAGAGATTGTTCATTTTTTATTTTATATTCTTGTATCTTGTGGGCATCATCTTCATCCTCTGGATCCCAGGCATCTACCTCTGGTGGGTTTTGAATTATATTCCACAAACCTTCTCTGCGTAGAAGTAGGCTGCATTTCATAGACCATGAAACATAGTTTGTTCCATCCAGTTTGGATATTAGAGACAAACTTGGTAAACTGACTTCTGCCATCTTTCTCTGGATATTAAACTATAATTAATAAAACACAGCTGTCTGTTTACAATATTGTGTAACCACACTAACTCTCACTTTATATAAGCCTGTTATATCCTGGTTAGTCTGACTGTGCAGCTGGGCCCATAACCAGTGTTAGGGATATACCCTAGCAAGATCTGCAGGGCAGTCAGGCAGGCAGGCAAAATACGTGAGATAAGTGTTTTTGTAGCTTACACTCAGTAAACAGAGGCACAGTGCTAATTAAATAGTTTTATTCCGGCAAGAGTTAAAGCATAGTCAAAACAGTCCATATATCATTCACTTAGTTCAGTCCGTCCAGGGATTATTCAGTTGCAAATTCCAGTGTCGAAAAAGAGAGGTCAGTACACTTACAAATGTCAGTCCGGTGATATATCTCCTCGCAGTAGAGAGATATGAAGAACACAAAAACTCCTCTCTTCCTTCTGCAACTCTTCAGTAGGGAAAAGAACGCAGCTAACAAACCATGCAATGTAATCCAATCCAGTAATTGTCAGTAATTGCCAGCAAAACGTCAGGGAATCATCAGCAATCAATCAGGTTGTCTTGCTGCCTCTTATGGTGGTTTCACACCACACCCAAAATTACATGCTTTACATTTAAAGTGACACACACTTAAACTAACAATCCTAGCTTATATATATTATTTTACCCAAACTACGTTAGGTGACCAATGTTATACCTAACACCTGTCCTATTGTTTCTTTTATTTTTCTTATATGTATCCATTTCATGTATTCATAACGATGTATATACTTATACCTATTATCTTGTAAGCAATTGACAAATCAAAATAAATAAAATAAATAAAAACAATCATATGGTAAAATCTATATGTTTTATCACTTTCCCTTTAGATCTAATTCAGAATCTCACTTGGTCCAGCATAAGACATTTTACTGAGAAGTACAGCAAATTCAAGTACTCCTTGTTTAGAAACCGCAATTAGGACTAGCAATTTGGTCACTAAACAAAGTGTTGTTAAATGAAACCGTAACTGTGCCTAAGATCCTATTCATTTTTCCTTTGTTTTACAGACCTGTGAAGATCATAAATGTAAGCATTGAACATAAACCTATTGTTATCATTCTGTAACTGTAAACATTCACTAAACAAGGATTATCTGAATTACTTTTGTTTTTCCAAGGATATGAGCATCGTTCTCAAAACTACTTTGATACGTGAACTTCAAATTGTTCCTTAGCCTTAGAAAAGAGTTAATAACTTAAGCAATTAACCATTGGTTTCCTTTTCATAATAGTCTAAATTAATGTCAAAGTCAGTTTTCTATCTGCCAAATGATATGACCTGGCCTTGATTCAAGCTTTTAAGCCAAGACAGGACATTTATTTCTTTTTTATTTGGCTTTAAAGCAGCATATTCAGATGTGTTGGATGATAACAACTATTGGAGAAATCGTGTCATACTTTTGTCTTGGCCACCTTGGCTAAAAGTTGGATTAAGTCCAGGAAAATAAAGGATGTGCGATAATTATAATAACTGCCAACTATATGTTGGGAGCCAAGTCATTCACCTAGCAACTAAACATTCACCTGTGCTATGTGACTCTTCCAGCTAAGAAAACCTCCTTCTCTTTTCCTGCAGGCTCCAGACAGATAAATGGTTATATCCTGGCAGGTGATGTGGAGGAAAAGGAAAGGTGACACAGGACAGTTCAATTACAGTGATAAAGCGATGAGCTGTAATTATGGGAGAGTCAAATTCAAAGTGAGGCTTTAAAAGAAGGTCAAACAGCAAAATAGGATTTATCTAGAATTGTGTCTTAGCACATACTAATCTGACCATAGGTGCAATTTGGGGACTGCTCCTTGTCAGATGGAGCTCTCTTCCTATATAGAAGATGCTAAGAAGTAATTTTACCTTATGGCACTCATACTCTGGGGATAAAATCTATAGAGACATTAGGTTTGCCCTCTGTTTTAATGGACAGAAAGCCTCTGTTTTTGACTGCTCCATGGCAGGCAATAGCATTTCTATCCATGAATAAGCAGTGCTACAAAAATATTAGGAACCTCAAATCAGAGGCTTTCTTTTGTTCTAATCATAGGATGACTGATCCTCCTTGTTTCCCTTAGCTGATTTCCTATCAGCTCCCGAGCAAATTATCTGTCCTTTTTCCTCCCCAAAGCCAGCCCTTCACTGTCTTGACTTCCATCTTTTTGGTATAGTCCTAGCTGTAACTGTCACTCCTGCATGCCTATGACAATTCTCAGTCATCCAGGTCATGGTTGTCCCAAAGGTGTTTTTTTTCAAGACCCAATTGGACTTTCTTGTTTTTTGCTTCTCATCCAAGAAGCTTCTTCAGCTCTAGTTTCCTCTTGGGGGGCGGGGGGGGGGAAGCACCTTTATTACCCTTGCAGTCCCACTGCTTCAGATATCTACATTTTCTCCATTTTCAAAGGACTAATCTGTAGCCTTCTCTATTGCCTGTCCCAGAACGTATTGTGGATAGTATATTTTATTTTTCATTTCTTTTCAACCCTTCTTTCCATGAAACCTCATTGTTCTACTGCAAACTGCAATAAAAGCAGTAGTAACTAAGGAGGGTAGTTAGGTATTCTGGAAGCCTAGTCCAAAACAACTGGATGGCTTCATTTCCTGTAAACCTGTCTCTCTCACGCCCTCTTTCTATTGTTTTTCCATTTACCACCATGATATTTTGCAAACAGTAGGAACCACTAGACCAATTACAAATGCTTCATGTTTAGCTATTAGTACTTTTAGGGAAAAAAATATGTTGGTCTATTTTCTGAGCCAGGTCCTGGAAATAAACACTCTGGGCAACTGGTTTGAGCAGAGATGCTATTCAACCAGTTCACACCTATTCGGGCAAACTGATAGTGATTATTTGGCATGGGTTGCCAAACCGGTGGCAATCCCTGGCTGGCCACGTCCCCAACCCGGTGGCCCAGTCACTCACCTGCAATCGCTCTCCTAGCTTTCCATTCGCCACGTCCTCTTTCTCCCTGGGGAAAAGAAAGAAAGGCATGGACGCTGCAAATATTGCTTTCCCTGTGTGAATTAAAGTGTCTGGAGTGAAAAAGAGTGTGGTCTGACAGAGGGGGTGGGGGGTGAATCGAGCCTTGGAGCACTTTTGCAACATAAAAGAAATGCATTTTGGAAGCAGGTCTTTTAAAAACTTCTCCAAGGATTCCCCATGGACGCTGCAAGTATCACTTTCCCCTTGTGAGTTAAAGTGTCTGGAGTGAGAAAGAGTGCGGTCTGACAGAGTGGGTGGGGAAATCCACTCAAGCCTTGGAGAAATTTAAAGGAGCTGCTTCCAAAATGCTTGTCTGTTAAATGCTGTGTGTGTGTGTGTGTGTGTTTGAGAGAGAGAGAGAGAGAGAGAGAGAGAGAGGAAGGAAGAGAAAGAAAGAAAAAAATAGGAAGAGAGAAATAAAACTCTGTGCTATTATTTTTAATTGTTCCATTATTTATCATGTGTTAATATTTTACACTATCCCTACACCTAGAGTTATTTTTTTGCCTTTCTTTTGCCCAGGGCTACCACATATTTTTCAGGGTTTACATGCATTCAATGTCAATAGTCCAGAGCATAAAATATACATGTGTTTAACAAGAGTTGAAAGGGACCTTGGAGGTCTTCTAGTCCAACCCCCAGCTCAGGCAAGAAAACTGAGGATGCCAAACTCTGAGTAGAAATCCTGTGAAAAATGTCAGAATAATACTTAGAAGGGACCTTGGGGTGAACCCTGTACCATTTCAGAGAAATGGCTGTCCAGTCTTTTCTTAAAAACTTCCAGTGATTGAGCCCCAGAACTTCTGGAGACAGGCAGTTCCACTGTTTAATTGTTCTTGCTCACAGGAAGTTTCTCCTTAGTTTTAGGTTGCTTCTCTCTGTTCAGTTTCCATCCATTGCTTCTGGTTTGCATTCTGCTTCTTTGGAAAATACATTGTCCCCCTTTCTTTGTGGCAGCCCCTTAAAAGCCTGCTGCTTATCACACTCTTGAGTAAAGCATGTGAGCCATTTCTTCCTTTCAGTGGTCCATGAAAGTACATCTATAGTATGCAGATAATAAAGTAAAAAAAAGGTGAACAACATTTTTACAGAACTATAGATAAGTTGAGGCTGGGTGACAAAGAATGGCTGGGAGGGGAAGGGCCAGGTGAGACACCCCTTGATGTGAGTGACATTGAGTTGGCCACGCCCACCCAGTCACATGACCACCAAGCCATGCCCACCCAGTCACATCACCACCAAGCACACCCACCCAGTCTCATGACCACTAAGCCACACCCACCAAGTCACATGGCCACAAGACACGCCCACCAAATAAGCCGTGCCCACAGAACTGGTAGTAAAAAAATTTGAATTCCACCACTGTGTTTGAGGCAGAGGATAATTGATTTGACAGCAGAGTAGTCTGTATAGCTCTCAAAGGTGACCATGAATTGAATGGTGGGGGGACAGTAATTTTTATACAAAAGTTTGTCCTTTATCATATTTTTGAAGATATGTTTGGAGATGTGTTAATGACAGGGAGAAAGTGCCACTTTCTCACTCTGTGAGACATGTTAATAATTAATCTTTTGAGGTGTTACAATTTTGGGCAAGGACTCTGGCTGGGGCGGTCGGGGGGGAACCTATCTTTGTGTAATCAAAGGCTTTTTTTAATTTTTATTCTTTTAAAACAAAAATACAAAAATCTCATTTCCATTAACAGTTATTGTGTCATTGTATAGACATGTTTCTTATTTTGTGACTATACATTATTTTTATCCGTATCCTTTTCGTGTCTTGAGGGGATTATTTATGATTGAGTTAAATTGGAGTTTGTCAACTTCTTAATGGGAGATGAACTTGGTCAATGTGTTTGAATATGGAAAGATTTTACGCGTTTTTTTGTTCGATCATCTGGGGATTGCCTACTAGAAGTGGAGTGGACTGGCATGGAGTGGGGTGAGAGATATGGGTGGGGGGATTTGGCTTTTCCTGCCTCAGAACTAAAAATGCTACCAAGTGAAATAATTAACTAAAAAAATCTGGCCTTGGGATTCAGGGAAGATGGATGATCCAAAACAAAATGGATGAAGTTTGCAAGTAACCAAAGGCAGTTATTCAGGATCAAAGACTAAGCCAGAAATAGCATTTTTGGAATGTTTTATATGGTTGTGTATCAATCTTTGGTTGTGAGCCATGATTTACAGTACTAAATGAACTGCTTGGCTCTACTAGGCATACTAAGCCACAAACTGGCCAATCGCATTACTATCCATTGTTGTAAATCAGGGGTGTCAAACTCAAGGCCCCTGGTTTGGATCCAGCCCACAAGGTGCTTAGATCTGGCCTGCCTGGAAACAGTGAAGGAGTGGCACGTGGTGCCTCTGCCAGCAAAAACAGGCTCTCAAGCTCTGTTTTCAGCTGAGACAGCCTCCTTTAACTCTCTGCCAGTGAAAATGGAGCTCCATTTTCACTGGCAGAGAGTTAAAGGAGGCTGTCACAGCCAAAAATGAAGCTGAGGAGCCCATTTTCACTGGCAGAGCATTTGGGCCACCACAGGCGCTGACATTAGTGATGTTGAGCTGGACATGCCTACACAGACCACACCCACCCCAGCCCTCCAAGGTCAAATCCTGATGCAGCCCACAATGAAATCAAGTTTGACACCCCTCTTGTAAATGTTATGTTATGGCTACTATTAAAAGTACTACTGCATACTGTGCAGCTTGATTTTCTTTTGCAAATTTCTCATCGAAACACATGACCTGATCTAACCCTCTTCAGTAACTGAGAGACCAACCAGGGGTGGGATTCAAATTTTTTAACAACCGGTTCTGTGGGCGTGGCCAGCTCAATATCACTCACATTGAGGCACGCATCTCCTTGCCTGGCCTCTCATGACTATGGGGATGCTGCAATAGTCATAAGAGTGAAAAATGGTCATAAGTCACTTTTTTCAGTGGCACTGTAACTTTGAACGTCACTCCACACAAGCAAAGTACCAGCAAAGGAGGGGAAAAAAACTCCATAGATGTTCCTGAGACAGGAAGTCTAGTCCTGCCAAGAATGCAATAAGGGTTAACGGAGAGGCAGTTTCTGTAAGCAACACCAGAATGTTTCCTTCCTTCCTGCCTTCCTTACAGGATTAGGCCAGTAATTTCTTCTAACAAGCAGTTCTCTGAACTGCTTAGAATGTTAACAACCGGTTCTAGCGAATAGGTGCGAACTGGTAGAATCCCACCCCTGAGACCAATGAGATCATAGCCCTTAGATGATGAAGCTGAGCAAATGAAAAACTGATAACACAACACAACCAGCATGATTCACGTGTCACCAAATTGAGTAGAATAAGCTTTCAGAAAGCTCTCTCTCTATATATATACATTCTATTTCCTATTATCATAACTGAAGATAAGAAAAATAAGCTAAAACAGGAGAGCTGTGCGTACTTGATGAACATAATCAAAAAAATTATTATACAAAGACAGTTTGTTGCAATAGAAACTATTTGGGAACTTGTAAGATGTTCCCTTTAGGAAATACCGACGCAAAAACCATCTTGAATATTTTTGCAGTTGGCTATCTCTTCTCTCTCTCTTATCTTGGTATTTCCTGTTAAGTACTGATCTGATGCAATATTGCCCAGTTTTTTTCCTAAGTATTGGGGTCACCGAGATTCTATAAAATTATATTGTTTAATTACAAAAAACAGATTTAAAACAATCCTAAGTGTTAAATGCATCTTCAGACAAAGAAAATGTATCTGAACATTCCTAAGTGATTTCATTTTTTTACCTTCTCACTAGATAACAATACTTACATTGCAGCAATCAGTGTATGATATAGATTTAGTCTATGGAAGATAGACTGACTTCCTCAGCTGATGCATGAATGGAATGATTTTAATTTGGTGCAACCAGAGGTTTTATAATCCATCCCCTGAAGTAGAACCTGATGCTAAGTATCCTTGTCCAAATTTTCCAGAATTTAACTCCCTTAATAACTTCATCAATAGGCCTTCTTTCTTTCTTTCTTTCTTTCTTTCTTTCTTTCTTTCTTTCTTTCTTTCTTTCTTTCTTTCTTTCTTTCCTTCCTTCCTTCCTTCCTTCCTTCCTTCTTTCCTCCCTCCCTCCCTCCCTTTTCTTTCTTTCTCTCTTGAGATGATTTCATTTGCAAAACCATCAAAAACTATTCTGAATGTTTTCAGTTTTTCCTACAGCAAACATATAAACAGATGCATCGTGGTTTTTACATTTCTTATGAAAACTATAGAGCAATAACATATGAAAATTATCCAACATTGTTATCTCAGTTGTGGCAAAATATTATTCTCTATTAAATTTGCAGCCATTTCTTTGTAAGTACTAAGAAGTCACTTGCTCTCCATGGCATCCAATCACCACGGCAGGGATCTCTAAAATCTGGAATATACTTATTTCATAAAAGCAAAATGGTCCAACCTCAAGTCTTTGTTACTAAATTTGTGCATATGCTTTTCAGGCATGAGAAGCTACTGACTAGGCAAGCTGATATTGGACAAATCCCTGATTAGACCTTTTATAATGTTAACCATCCCTACTGTGCTGGAATTGATTAGTTACATTTAGAGAAATGCTATTCGAACAGTAAGTCATTTAGCCATCTTCTCATTTTCGCACATCATTCAGCATCCTACTGTCCTATGGCCCATTCTTTCCTCCTGTCTTACAACAGCCTACACAGCATGTCCCCTGACATTGTTTGGTATAGTTTAAGATGGCATGGAGAAGAAAATGGCAATGTAAACAAGTGGTGATCATTGTTACTAAAATGGTTAGCAATGCTATGGCAATTATTGTTCCATGGAGCAAGGAAGGAAAAGAAGTAATGATGGTTCAATCAATGCAATAAACTACTTGATACTGATAAGTTTAGAATGCAGTCCAAGGACATTTGGATCCTAGCAAAAGGCTTTGATGGAAGAAGATTCAGCACCAAGCAGAAAATATATTGCGATGAGGTTGAAACAGGTTTTTTAAAAATAACACAAAAAGTAACACATTTCAGGCCTGTTGAAAATGCTGTCCAAATTGTGATATAACTCAGTACCAACTATCAAAATTGGCTTCATGCTTAACATAATTCATATTTATTCCTATGAATTTTTGAGTGGGTGTTTAAAGTATCAGTGTCTTGTATATTATTTGTCTAGCAAGGATTCCTTTTTCTGCAAAAAATAGTATCTGTTGATAGTCAGGATTTTGCCATTTCTGCTTTTTTTAATGAGTCTTAGCTTTGATAGCTGAAATCATGCATTGGCATGAAATGTTATGATTAATATTAGTTTATAAGCAGAATATGCCCATTGACCTGTAAGTACTTGAAAATGGAAAGTTCAAAGAAACCAGGACTAATAAAAGCAATGTGCGATCACTGGAATCCTGACACAAAGAGTTATCCAGTAGTAGCAGGATTGTGATCATTAGTAATCTAGGCATACTAACTAGTTTTAGGGCAAATCCAAAAGTAATTAGGAAATGATTTGGTGATGAAGAATTTTGTCTATAGAATTGGAAGGCAAGATTTAAACTGGACAATACCTCTGCTTGTGGCTGCTTTTGTATAAATGGTCCTTTGGATTGGGGCCAGAGATCACTACTTTTTGAGATCCAATACATTACATTGTTTGATTCATTATATGTATTTTAAAAAGGATATTTGAAGAACTAAGAAGGAACAGAAATTCCTATCTGGCTTCTTCTTGCCCTATTGAAGAGTAATGTTTCTGGCTGAAAATGAATTTGCTTTTCCTTTGTCCCTAAGCAAAATATAGTTTAAGCTAGCATCAGCAGGGATTATTTGTATATGAAAGAAATAAGCAGAGCTGTTGCCAACTGCTTCCAGTGCCTGCCAAAATACACGCTGGGTGTTATTGCTGATGTACAGTCTTCTCTGTTGTGACACTTGAGTTCTGAAATCTTTGTTTAAAATGGGATGAAGTAAAATAGCCTGAGTCTATATATAGGAGCATATGGAATATGATAGGGAATCATCTGAATACAGAAGAAAATCAAAAAGACAAAAATGCCAGCTTCCACAAATAATCCATAAAATATAAACATTTTAAGCAAGTAACATGGAAGAAATCAGTGGTAGGATTCAAAAATTTTTTACTACCAGTTCTGTGGGCGTGGCTTGCTAGGCGTGGCAGGCAGGGGTGAGGTTCAAAATTTTTAACAACCAGTTCTGTGAGTGTGGCTTAGGTGGTGAGTGTGGCTTGGTGGTCATGTGACTGGATGGACATGGCTTGGTGGTCATGTCATTGGGTGGGCGTGGCCAACTCAATATCACTCACATCGAGGCACGCATCTCCTTGCCTGGCCTCTCATGACTATGGGGATGCTGCAACAGTCATAAGTGTGAAAAATGGTCATGTCACTTTTTTCAGTTCCTTTGTAACTTTAAATGGTCACTCCACACAAGCAAAGTACCAGCAAAGGAGGGGAAAAAAACTCCAGAGAGGTTCCTGAGACAGGAAGTCTACTCCTGCCAAGAGTGTAATAAGGGTTAATGGAGAGGCAGTTTCTGTAAGCAACACCAGAATGTTTCTTTCCTGCCTTCCTTACAGGATTAGGCCAATAATTTATTCTAACAACCGGTTCTCCGAACTGCTTAGACGATTCTAGCGAATAAGTGCAAACTGGTAGAATCCCACCCCTGGTGGCAGGGGAAGGACACTGTAAAATCTCCAGTCAGAGGTAGTATTTGCCGGTTCCCCAAATTATTCAAAATTTTCATTACCTGTTTTCCAGAACTGGTCAGAACCTGCTGAATACCACCTCTGGAAGAAATTGATGGTTAGTTCAAAAGGCTTTGCAACCTGTCTTTTGAGAATTCCCCATTGATCACAAATGAATTTATTTGTGGAAGAAAAAAAAATAGAAATTTCCTTTTTTAAAATGAGAATAAAGTAAAACGTAGACCTTCTACTGTGGCTCCTGAAGATGTGCCAGCTTGTAATTGTGGAATGATTTTTTTTTTTACCTGTTAGCTGAGACATAAAGCTATATACCAGTGATGGCTAACCTTTTTGTTGTTGTGTGACGAAAGTGCGCGCGTGCATGCACACGTGTGCGTATGCATGCCTGCACCCATAGTACAATGCGTGTGTGACCCCCCTTTGCTCCCCTGTCCACCACGCACGTGCACCCATCTCCGGCATGCCCACCCATCTCCTGCATGTGCCCCACCCAAAAATCATCTGGCTGGCAGAAGACGCATGTGCATATGCAGTGGAACTGAGCTGGGGTGACGGCTCACATATCCGCAGAAATGGCTTTGCGTGTCACTTCCTTTGACATCACGGCTATACATCAAAGATGCTGAACTCTTTTGGACCAAAGAGCACAACTCACACTCAAGGGTCATGCTGGAGGCCAGAAGAAAAATTCAGCCTGATTTGATTCAATCTAATTGTTTTAAAAAAACTTTGGCTAGGGATGAGAAAGTAAAGTGGCTGTTCATGTACATGCATTCAGAGACGGCTTGGAACAGTTTTGAAAGGGCCACATGACCCTCAAAGTACCCCTTTGGAAGGACTGAAGATTGCAAGTCTAATTGGTACTATAAGGAGAGGTGGCTGTTTTCCCAGATGTGCATGTGTAAAATATTCTGGAGGGCTAATTCACTTATAATGCAGCTTTTTAATCCAAAAAAAAAAAAACACCCAAAAAAGTCCAAGAGAAAATCAGCCTCTTTTGATTAACAGTGATCTGGAATTTAGAGGAGACCATAAGACCAACAGCTTGCCCATCCCTCATGTAGGAATTAGCAAATCAGGGATGATAGAAAGCTACAGTATTTATTTATTTAGATTTAAGTGCTGCCTGATTCCAAATAAACTCTGGATAGTTCACAATATAGTAACCAGAGGGGCTATTCAGCAGGTTCTGACCAGTTCTGGAGAACTGGTGTGGAAATTTTGACTAGTTCAGAGAAACAGCAAATACCACCTCTAACTGGCCCTGCCCCCATCTATTCTCTGCCTCCCAAGTCCCAGCTAATCAGCTGGGTCTTCTTTTGTTGCTCTGCACAGGAGAACGGAACTGGAAAGCAGGTTAGTGGGGTAGGGAGGAAATGGAGATTTTGCAGTATCTTTCCCCTGCAACACCAACCAAGCCACGCCCACCAAGCCATGCCCACAGAACCAGTAGTAAAAAAAATTGAATCCCATCACTGATAGTAATCAATAAAAACACCATCCAAAACAATTAAACAAGTTGGAAGCTGGTTGCTCAATACAAAAAATAACAACATATTGATTGAAGCTTACTTACCTCTACTTTGATATAGTAAAAAAGAAGTATTTTAGGAAGTGAGCCAAAAATATTTTAGGAAGTGAGTTTGTGATACCAGAATATAAAGCATACTGCCTACCTGACAAATTAACACAGAGCAGCAAAGTTAATGTGAGTGGATATCACTGTCACATACTATAAATCTCAAATCTATTTATCTATTAGGCTCATTGGATGAATTTGAGGCAGAAATTGTCCTCAGACATTTCAAGGATATATTTCATATTGTTAAATCATTTTGTATAATTAATTTATCAACTGAATATAATAAATATTTTCTCTCTATAACAGTGCATAAATCTGTAGACCATGTTATTATTCCAATTGAATCATACTGCATATTTGTAAATACTCAAATACTTGCACAAAACAAATATGAACTCAATAGATGTAATGAATTAAATAAAATAAATGTTTTAGTTGGTATATAATGTCTTTTTTAGAATAAGTTCCACTGTGCCATCCAGCACATAAATTAGAATTTGAGTTTGGCATTGTTACAAAATAAGAACTATGAAAAGGAGCTTTCTAAAGAAGTAAGAATAATACAGAATTATATAGGCAATAATAATAGGCTAATAATTATTATACTAATATATCAGCCATTTTAAACCAGATAACTAATTTAAACAAATTCAAGCCACAAATAATAGCTCAAGTAAGTCTTTCTCAATAAATGGAAATCTTGTTTTTATTGCCTGCAGGTTCCAAGCCATTCTTAAACAGGATTATTATTATTTAGCATATGGCATACAGTGTCAGGACACACAATGCTAGACACACAATGCAGTCGTGACAGCCTAGAATGCTAGTTTATTCTGTTCAGTGCTTAAGTGCTTATCCTTGATACACCATGGGTTGGTGAACTAGCTTTACATCAGCTAACTAGCGACACTCAGGTTGCTGACTGTTCTGGGCTCCTCCGCCAGTCTCACAGCACCATGTGTCACAATGCCTTGTGTCCAGGCAGGTCCAGTGTCTCCGAACACATGAAAGCGGTGAGATTTTCCCCACAAAAGTAGTTTCCATTTATCTACACACAATGTTGCATGCTTTTGAACTGCAGGGTGGGCAGGAACTAGGGATCGAGTGACAGGTGCTCACGCCATCTCACAGAGGTGGGCTCAAATGGCTGGAGTGCAGACTATTTCTGGCTGGCTGGTTCCAGTGTCATTAAGCATCTCTGCCTCTCTGTCCCCACTTAAACAGGAAATATTTGGTAACTCCTCTGAAAAGTATTGTTTTGTTGTTATTGTTGTGATGTTACCAAGCTGCAATAAATAGCTGCAGCATATTCATCTCCTGATGAGATGGTGCTCCTCCCATAAGCCGTTCTTACTTCTGTCCCATTTTTCTTTTGCATTGTCTGTTCAGTACAGTATTCAGGAGCTGCTCATCATGCTTAGCTTTCCTTTTAAGGTTTTCAGATGAACTTTTTTTGTAGATATAAATATTGTAAAATATTTTTTAAATGACAACTGAAGAAATCAATATGATCTTTTGTGGGCAGGGCTCAGAATTTTATAGCTGGTCAAATAAGGACCCACTTACTGTATTTCATCAGGAACATAAGTTGCCCATTTTGTAAGATTTCAAAAGTGATTTGCCATTGCCTGCTTCTGAGAAAGAGTGACTGACCCATGGTCATCAACACGTTTCATGCCTAGGGTGGGACTAGAATTCCCAGTCTCCTGGTTTCAAGTCTGATGTTTTAATCACCATACCGAACTGTCTTTCCATTTAAGGAATTAACCATTCCTTAACCATTTCTTTGACCTACATCTCTTCCTTTCTATACACATTGTACTATATCAGAACCACAAAATTGTTTCCACACTTAAATCTTAAAATAGTTCTTTAAATATCAGTGGGAGTGAGAACATTCCACTGCCTCTTTCAAAGTGGCTCTCATAACTTTCCCTCCCAAAAGTGGGTGGATCATTCTTATAAGCAGTTTCATGCTTCAGAGATCTCGAAAGTGTTACCTGCACTAGAATTAATCAGATTTATTGTCCTCCATATGCAGATCATATGTCAATTCTTGGTGTCTGCCTATGTGTTTAGAGATTGCACAGATATTTTATCACAGGCCCAAGCAGGATGCAGAAAGGAAAGTGGCATTGTCAGCACATAATCCTTTTTGATATTGTCATGGCCCCATTGAAGCCTGGGTCCAAGGAGGAGGATAGACGAAGCTAGGTCCAATGGAACGATGGTCTCTCTGGCCTGGGAAGGATTGCCAGAGAAGAAGAGAGGGAGTAGGATGACTAAGCAAGGGGGGAGGAGAGGGCAGGTAATGGAGGAGAGGAGCAATGGAGTTCCAGTGCGAAGCAATTATCTCCCCTCGATCCTCAAGCACGGAGTATGGAGAAGAGGCAGAATCAGCACAGGACGACTTGGGGGAAGGCCCCTCTTCACAAGACTCACCTGAGGAATGAGATTTAAAGAGATGCCATTGGGAGGGGCACTTGTTGAGAACAAGCGTTGCCTTTTACCAGTCTGTCATGCCTTTGGTGGACACTGACTCTGAGGAAGAGGAGGAACAGCCAACAGGAAGTGTAAGTGTGGCTCCAGAGGTGGTGGAGGAGGCTGGGGAAGGGCAGAGGCCAGCTGAGCAGTCAGAGGAGGACTCAGGCCCATCCTCTATCCATCCTAGGGCACGCAGGGAGGAGAGGATCAGGGTAAAACATGGTCTGCTTGGGAGGGCCATGATCCTCTTCATGGGTTGCAGATGTGAGATTTGCATAAGAGTTTGGACCTGTGCACTAACAGACGCAGGAGACAAATTAGTGTTTTATTCCTAAAGAAGGTTTATCTTGGTTGGCGTTCTTCCAATGGACTGTACCTGGTTATCTTCCTGAAGTTGGCTGTACCTATCCTGGTCTGTCGAGGAACTTTATTCAGTGCGGTTTGGTTTTGGTTTTTGCTTCATTATCGGCTCTTTGAATGTGAACTGTGTTTCTTGCCTTTGAAAAGTTATTTTGAAAATAGTTTACTTCTCCACTGTGGACAATTAAACAGTGAAGCCAAGTTGAAGGCATTAAAGGACTTTTATTTACGTTTTGGTTTTTGTTATATTTCTGAGATACTCTGGGTCATCACACAATCTCATGTGTTGTTACCAACGTCTGGATACTTTGCTTGCCTTGCTTGCCTGGCCTGGCTATGTGTGGGTTCACAAGCGACACAGTTCTACTCCGGGTTGTGCTGCAGTCCCAGTGAACTCTTCCTGTGACAAGGACTCATTGGAACCAAATTCCCTGAACTGTGGCTGCTCTTAGAACTGTGCTGTTCCTCTGGATTAACAGCAACTAGACACGAACGTGGAGGTGTGTGTTTAGACATTGGTTCCTGGACTTGGGGTGAAAGGTGGGACTTTGGGGGGAAAGTTGGAGCAATAAAGGGGAGTTCCAGATGTTCTGCTTTTGGGCCCGGTCCCAAGTCATCACAGATATCCTTTATGTGCTTTGCTAACTTCAGCTCATTCTGAGCTTTGCCTTTGCTGACATAGCTGCAGAGTTCAGCTATGTATTACTGCTCTGTATTCTTCTTTTGTGACCTGACACTCTTTCTATTTATTTTC
Organism: Pseudonaja textilis; assembly: GCF_049901715.1. Lineage (NCBI taxonomy): Eukaryota > Metazoa > Chordata > Lepidosauria > Squamata > Elapidae > Pseudonaja > Pseudonaja textilis. Next base: position 42,375,924 of record NC_141990.1, read on the forward strand.
AGTTCTTCATTATAATGTTTTGTTTTTAATATAATGACATTGGAGGGTTTTTTTTTGCTGCCTTTCTTTTTTATATTTTTTGTACTGGGCTCTATTGGGTTGAATTTTGTTTTTTTAAACAAAGTAATGTGATAAGGAAGGAACTAGGCAATAAAAAAGTAGGTCACCGTGATAATTTTACTAGACTGATATATAGAATTGAAATTAGCAAGCTTGCTGTATTAATTTATTTGGGGGGTGGGCTCTAAGCTTTATTTCCATTAATTGCAATAGGATATTTCTGGCATTCTTTTTAAAGAAGTTATTTCAATTTGGAAGAATATGTATGAATATAAACATTTAAAATAAATATTTCCATTTGTCTGCTGTTGACAGCTAGCTATATAATCAAGCACTCCTATCAATAAACAAATTTACATGTAAGTCTTTTAATTAAAATTATTAATTATTACAATTCAAAAATAGAAATTAATACAAACTACAAACTAAAAAATACAAGTTAAAAAAAGAAAAAGAAACTATATAAAGAAGTAACTTAGTAGTTTATCACCATCTTAAAATCAATGAATACTCTCTACCTTCCATATTTCATCTCTTAACTATAATCAAAATCAAAGGGCCTCATCATTCATTCGTTATTGGCAAAAGTCAATTAAAGATTATAGGAAATAACTACATATCCATCTGATCCTGATGAACTAAGCCAACTCTATATTCCTTACCTGTACTCTTAACAATCTTGGTTTTTAACCATTTTAAATAATCTCTTAGAACTTGATTTCTTTTCATTTCTTTAGTCCCTTCTTAGAAAATACTTCAAGACAATAATAGGTCTCTTTTGTACGTCCAGTAATAAAGTTATCCAAACAACTATTTTGGTTTGATACTTGTATGGTCCCTTTAAGTATTAAAATATCAACTAGTTTCATTTATATATCCAAGATATCATCTTAAAATCAATTTCTATGTTCTGTATTGAAAAATATCCTTCAAAACATTCACCATTAAAGTATTTTGCTGCCTTCTTTATTAACAAGTTTAATTTAACCATTCTTCTCCTTTATTTTCTTTTAATTCCCTCCAGAATCCAATCTTCAAACTCCCATCCTATTAGGGTTTTTCCCTTCAAAGAACCCAAACAAGCATAGTTTTCCACGTGAAATATTTTTGTAATTAATTTCAAATTTTTATTCCCATTCCACCTGGACTTTAGTCCATTTTTAACTTCCCAAAAGAAACATGCTAAACATCCTTTTGTTATTTACTTTAAAAAAATACTTTTCCAAGTTTTTGAAATTGCATTTCAAGCTTCTTTGTCTAAGGAGAAGGAGACCCACCCAGTGAATGTAATAAAAACTTGCCTTTCTGAAGGGTCTTAATATTTCCAAAGCAAGAACAAATAATTCCAAAAGTAATTAAGAAATGAAGCTCAGTTGAACTTTTTGTCCAAAAAAGTCTGCATTATAACAGTGAATATAGATAGTATTCTACACCTCCCAGCCACTTGACTCATAAGCCAACCACAAAAGTTTGATTTCTGCAGTTTACTAATAAGGAGCAGCTGCCATCCTACTTTAGCAGGGATGTCTAGCTTGCCATGGTATTTACTGGAAGTCTCACATATGCATAAATGACAATTTCCACATTAGGCTTACCAAATTAAAAAATAATGTGCTGAAAAAAAATTGAGTATATGACTTTTAAATAACATATTATCCATGCTAGGTGGGGTCTTGATCGCATAGGTCATGGATCACATGTGATCCTCCAATTCATTTTCATCTTGTAACAATACATTGTAGGTAGTTCACTTTCTTCATTTTGGTTCACCCTGCACTTTTGTATCAGGTGTTTGAAAAGCTTCAACATTGTGGCCTCAGGCGATTATCTAGGTTTCAACTAACAATTGTGACAATGTGATTTTGAGAATTATGGAGTCAAAATGCTGTTTGTTCTCCAAGCTTGCTGTTTAATTTCCAATGTTTCATCACCAGGCTAGTTGACATCTTCAGTGGGACTTCAGTGGAATTCACCACTTTTATTGATTTCATGTGGTCAGTGGGTCATGGACCAACTGGTAATGCTGTGTGACCTGTCATGTGACCAGCTGGTTATTGTGGATGAAGGTCACCAAGTGAAGAAGTGGTCGGTGCTGTTGTTGGTTGGTCACTCTATTGATACATCTTTTATGGGTTTATGGGCTGGCTCCAAATTGACATGTTTGTTGATAGGTCTGTGATTGAATACCAGGTTTCAATGAATTTGCGTGCATGGCATGTGGTGGCCAATGATTTTTATTCTGTCCCAGTTGAACTGGTGCTGCTTGATGTCAATGTGGGTCAAGATCAGAGATTTGTGGTCATGTCAGTTGACAGCTGTTCGTGGATTCTTGTTTTCAGTTGTTGTCCTGTCAGAATGCTATCTGCATGTTAAGATGAACTGAGCTAATGACAACAAGAAAAGCAAATCTGGTGAAACATTTGCTTAGGAATTAAATATAATGCATAGCATGGATAGTTAATACAGAATTGAAGCTTGGTGTGAATGTCATGGTAGTAAACTATGACAAATGAAGCCACATCTCCCAAGCAATGAAAATAGTTCCTCTCTCAACAAGACTAGAAGGTACCTGATACAGACAAGGCTAGCCAGATAAGGTGAGATTGAAAACCTTGAACATTTAAAATGAAACATTTAAGAAGAAAGACAAAGTTGTTACTGACAGAACTTCTTTCTCCCAACTGAGGTCTTTGTTTTTAGTGAATTTGCCAAATTGACAAAGATTACATGGGCCATGAGATCAGTAACAGCCAAATTGATATGAACCAAAACCCAAAATAATATTTATCAGTTTTATGTGATGAGAGCATATTTTTCTTTGTCCACATTTTCATTATTATCTGTTTTCTCCTGCCAAAAGAAAAAAAAACAGCTATATTTTACAAATACAATACAGTATTTATTTGGCAAAGGAACATGCCACAAGTTAAATATAAAGTGATACAGGATGCAAAGGAAAAAAGAGGATTGGGTTTATCCAATTTGAAATTTTATTTTGCAATTTGTTGTTTGGTTTTGATGAAGGAGTGGATGCTGCTGAAAAATAGAACAATTAGAAGGACATGATCTGATATTTGAAGGATATGTGGTACAATAAAGTCAAGCTTAATATAGATTTCAAAAATTATTATATTAGATGTGCTACATTAAGAATATAGAATCCACTCTGCTCAAAACCATTTTTGTGGTTCTAAAGGACAAGAAGCATTTTATAGACAAGAAATAGAAGATAGATAGATATAGATAGATAGATAGATAGATAGATAGATAGATAGATAGATAGATAGATGATAGATAGATAGATAGAATACTTTTATTGTCATTGCATTGCACAAATACAATGAAATTTGAAAGCTACACAAATGGTTAACATATGGTTAACATATTGTGAGATACCAAAATTCTATCAAAAGAATATAATAAAATCAAGAGAACCACTGATGACAAAGAAAAATACAGTTGTCAATGGTTTTTTTATTATCAGAAAATTTAAAGTAGGTAAAATATAACACTGAATATTGAAATACTGATTTTGAAACAGAATTGTGTACAAATGATGATTGTGTGATTGCTAAAACATATAAACTTTTATTTATATTTGAAACAGAAAAACAAGTTAAGGAGCATACAAGTGGGTAAAAAGTTTGGGCATAATATACAGGTGGAAAAAGGTGAAAAAATGTGGCTGCAAGGACTGAAATTTACACTTCGTAATAGTCTTAAAGAGAATGTTTATAAAATGATATACTGTTGGTATATGACGCCAAAAAGTATCTTGGATGTATAAAGGTATGTCAAATTTATGTTGGAAATGTGAAGAAAAGGAGTCATTTTATCTTTCATGGTGAACGTGCAAAAAAGCTAGAAAGTGTTGAATTCAGATTCAGATACAATAGAGTTAATTGGAGATTTTATACATTAATGTTTGACTGAAACAAGAATGTTTCCTCTCATTGAACATTATTTCTACATATGGTAACTGCATCTAGTTTGTTGAATGCACAAAGGTGGAAACATTTGGCAATACCTACGATAGACAAATGTTCAGTGAAGATGATAGAACTAACTGAAATGGCCAAACTGAATTGTTTGATTAGAGAAAAGACAATATCTATGTTTATTGGTGACTTAAAACCCTTTTTTGCATAAAAAAGAAAATGACGAACCTATGATTTATTGTTTTGATGATTAGATAGGATCAATTATAAAAAAGAGAATCATGATATAACTTGAGAGAGAGAGAGAGAGAGAAAGAGAGAGAGAGAGAGAGAGAGAGAGAAAGAGAGAGAGAGAGAGAGGGAGAGATGTATAATTAGACTGCTATAAATATCACAAGCCACTTTGTAGCTTTCTTCTTTCTTGTCTATTTTTATGCTACTCTTTTTCTTTTCGTACTTTCATTTTTTTCCTTGTGTTTTTTCCTTTTTAATTTTTGCTGTATTTTAGTTTGTAACAGTCTTATTCTTGTGATCAAATTTTTCAATAAAATTATATAAAAAAGAAACAGAATATACAGTAGTTACACTATTGCATGAGAAAGCAAGAAACATTTTTTTTCCAGAGTAAATGTTATGAGATAAAACAATTAAGGATATATCTCAGAGCTTACTCTACTTTGTGAATTCAAGGGTTTACTGGAATGAATCTATATTATGCTTCAATGACCTTTTAACTAAAAAAACAAAACTATTGAAAATCTATTTTTTCTTTAAAGCGACATGACCAGCTGCATTCATATGTTGATCAGAGAATGAAGGTCAGTAGCTGTTAGGAATTTTCTTTCAAAAGCCAAACAAGCAAGTCATCTCAAACTCTAGCAATTAATTGAATTTTCAAGCATCAGTCCAGAGGTTAAGAGCTTCTACTTTATACTCTAACTACCAGTTCCAACATTGCTATATTCCAATTACAATGAAAGATAAATTGACACTTTCCTGTTATACAGCACGGATAATATATGTAAATACATTCTTTTCCAGACTTGAAAGCATAACTTCAGCAGTTATTTCTACTTAGAAGCTTCAGAACTATCATAAACAACAGAGCTACAGACCAAATGAATAATAAAGGAGATAAGAGGGGAAAATCTCTTTTATTAGGCCATATGTTTTTTATAATGGGATTATTATATGTGGACTAATACATGCAAATTACACAAAGAATAAAAGTCAGTGCTCAAACACTTTTCCAGTCAGATGCCTTCCATATGTGTTATGACTAGAATTTCCAGAATTGTAAAGTTTCCTGACTAGGAATGCTGAAGTTTTAGTGCCAACAAATCTGAGGGGCACCAGGCTGAGTAAGGTTACATTAATACATAATCACTTCAGATGGTCTTGAACGAAGGCCACACTTGCATTTTTCCCTTCCACCAAAGATTACAGGGCAGTAGACAGCTGTTAACTTGTTTCCATAAAAAGCACATTAAATAGGTCAATATTAAGAGCTGAGCTGGCACAGTGGTTAAAATGCAGTACTGCAGGTCACTTCTGCTGCCTGCCAACTGCCTGCAATTTGGCAGTTTGAATCTCATCAGGCTCAAGTTTGACTCAACCTTCCATCCTTCCGTGGTCGGTAAAATGAGGACCCAGATTTTGGGGGGCAATATGCTGACTCTGTAACCTGCTTAGAGAGGGCTGTAAATATATAAATCTAAACGCTACTGCTATTGTTTCTTCTATGGTTATGCAGGGATTTCCAATGCTCCGCCAGCTATATCGTACTGGCTTCCTCAGAAATGCACTATCCTAATGAGTTGCATTAAACTTTTATAGTGGGATTACCAGGAAGAGGCAATATTGCAGGAAAATTTTTGAAACTGAGCATAAATGTGGCCCATGAGTGGCTAGTTGCCAGCCTATGTACTACAATGTGACTTTAAAATCAAATCACCTGTAGCTGCAAAGATATTAATGCAATCAGAAGGAGAGACTGTTCAGGACATCACCTGAAAAAGCAGTGTTTCCACTTCTTGCTGGTCCTGAATGCAAGGAAAACATAGGACCAAGCTCTTAAAGTCAAAACATAACTTTGTTATCTCTAATCAGTAAAGTAGTCTGTCTAAGAATGCAAGCATTGCTTCCTAAGCTTTGCTGTATGAGTGCATCCACTATACAAAAGATCACAAGGAATTTGAGTTGATGTGGAGATAATATTTGTATTTGTTGGTGGCTCTAGAACTCCTGATAGGACAAAGAACTAGAAATATAAAGTGAACATCTATGTGTAGATGAAAATATCCATGATTGGGGGAGGAGCTGTTCAGCCCAAAATTCTCAAATGAATCAAAGTCTGTGAAGCGTAATAGCTTGCCATGTCTTTTTCCTAAGATGAAAAAAGAGCTAAGATGATGCAGTGGTTGGATCTTGCTCTGCCATGAAGGTTATTCGGACATTAATTATCTCCAAATGTTACCTTGGCAAATTGTTGTGCATATGTTATCAGGGAGACCTGATTCACTGCCTTGAGTTTTTTTATGTTAGTTGGTTTAGATATTAATAACAATATTTTATAGATCATTGTCAGACTCACGTTGTCATGGCAGCATCATGTGATGTATTGAAACTTTTTTCTCCTTCTCTAAACTGGGCATGGGTTTGGCCAGCATATGATGCATCCATCCCGCAGGCCAGGAATTTGACAGCGCTGTTATAGATGACCAAATCATATGTGCATTTACATTGAAGCTCTTTAAATAAATCGGTAAAGATTCTTAAGGATAATTAATACACTATATCACATATTCATAAAATATGCTGCTTCAGCCTCACCAAATACAGGACATAGACATCTAAAAAGCATGTGAAATGATTCTAGCCCAGACTAACCTGGATGCCCATCGCTAAAAGAAGATTGCACGCAACATCATTGTTGACCTTCTGTCATCTGTTCTGCGGTCATTGTCATTGCTTACCTGCCCTTCTTGTTTTCTAACAAAACTCATATCTTTGAGGAATGCATTGCTTGTTTCCTTGGAGATGCATGATGCAGAATAGAAGATGAATGAATCAGTTTTAGTAAAACTGATAAGTCTTTATCAGGCAATAGAAAGGTTGAAGACGTTGGCTTTGGTGAACCCAAGTTTTCCCCTGGGTTCTTCCATATGGAAGATGGTTCATAGAGTATGGGGGAAGGGTGAGCATTCATGTCCTATATTGGAAACTGCCTTATTACTGTCATAAGGTAAGGTAAAGGTTTCCCTGCACATGTGTGCCAGTCATTTCCGGCTCTAGGGGTGTTTCTAAACCGAAGAGCCAGCATTGTCTGAAGACATCACCATGGTCATTTGGCCAGCATGACTAAACGCCAAAAGTGCACAGAGCACTGTTACGTTCCCACCAAAGGTGGTTCCTATTTTTCTACTTGCATTTTTTACGTGCTTTCGAACTACTAGGTTGGCAGAAGCTGGGACAAGTAACAGGAGCTCACTTCATTACACAGCGCTAGGGATTCGAACCACTGAACTGTCATAAGGCACTCCTAAATTTAAGACCTTCCCTAGGAAAAGCAAAGAAGAAAAACCTTCATTAATACATCCATGGAATTTAAAATGAACCCTTTCTTTTAAAGGGGCAAAATATTTGAGTGGTTACAGGGCAGTCCTTCCTTTTCTAGCCCATTACAGTCTGCTTTGACTGCAACAGGCAGAAATAAGCCTATTTCCCTGCTCCCTAAGCTTTTTAACTGAAGATGCCAATACATTTCATTCATACTTAATACTAAACTGTAGTCAGCGTACAAGTTGCACATAAAAACTTGTTGCATGAGTGTTATTGAAGGGATAAGAGTATTGCCATACAGTTTTAAATCCTGTCTGGTCATTGCTTGAGTTAAAAACCTAAAGGAGGGCATAAAAAGCAGTTATGATATACAACAGAATCTCCAAAATAATCTTTTTGCATGCAATGCGTTTTTCTAATGAGCTCAATTTGAATACATGTAACTTTCTATGTTTGGAACCAGTACAACTTCAGTCCCAAATTGAAACAAAAACACACATTAACTGCCTGATGTACAACCATATGCTAAATGGCAAGAAAATTACAGTATTTATATCACAAACCTTGGATTAAACAAGAAACTGATTCTGAGAGTAATTGTACCATCTAGTGGTAGAAGTTGCTGACTAAGGGTGGGGGGAGTTGCATTCCATTTTTTTCATTGTAACCATTCCCTTCTCCCACACTAGATTTTCTTTTTCTGAGTGTTATGTCTCCTAGTTTTATTTATTATATTATACATTTAAAATATATGCATGCACTTAAAACCTTTATTGCTTTTAATTTTAATTTGTGGCTGAAGAACAGCTCCAAGAACAGCTCCAAGATGTAGTTGTTTACTTTGATTTTTTTTTTATTATGTAAAGATAGAACCTAATAAGAATTGGAAGGGAACTTGGAGGCCTTCTAGCCCAACTTCCTGCCTAGGCAGGAAACCCTACACCACTTCAGACAAATGGCTATCCAATCTCTTTTTAAAAACTTCCAGTGTTGGAACATTCACAACCTCGGGAGGCAAATCGTTCCACTGCTTAATTGTTCTAACTGTCAGGAAATTTCTCCTTAGTTGTAGGTTGCTTCTCTCCTTCATTAGTTTCTACCCATTGGTTCTTATCCTACCTTCAGGTGCTTTGGAGAATAGCTTGACTCCCTCTTCTTTGTGGCAGCCCCTAAGATATTGGAGGACAACTATCATGTTACCCATAGTCCTTCTTTTCATCAGACTAGACATACCTAGTTCCAGTAACCATTCTTTATATGTTTTAGCCAGTGGTGGAATTCATTTTTTTTACTACCGGTTCTGTGGGCATGGCTTGGTGCGCGTGGCAGGGGAAGGATACTGTAAAATTTCCAGGTGGTATTTGCCGGTTCTCCAAACTACTCAAAATTTCTACTACCGCTTCTACAGAACTGTTCAGAACCTGCTGAATATTACCTCTGATTTTAGCTTCCAGTACCCTAATCATCTTTGTTGCTCTTCTCTACACTCTTTATAGAGTCTCAACATCTTATTTACATCGTGGCAACCAAAACTGAATGCAGTATTCCAAGTGTGGCCTTACCAAGGCATTATAAAGTGGTATTAACACTTCACGTGATCTTGATTCTATCCCTCTGTTTATGCAGCCTAGAACTGTGTTGGCTTTTTTGGCAGCTGCAGCATACTGCTGGCTGATATTTAAATGGTTGTCCATTAGGACTCCAAGATCCCTCTCACAGTTACTACTATTGAGAAAGGTACCACATATTCTCTACTTGTGCATTTTGGTTTTCTTGCCTAAATGTAGAATCTTACTTTTTTCACCATTGAATTTCATTTTGTTAGATAGCACCCAATGTTCAAGTTTGTCAAGATCCTTCTGTATCCTAAGCCTATCTTCTGGAGTGTTGGCTATTCCTGCTAGCTTGGTGTCGTCAGCAAATTTGATGAGTTCCCCAACTATCCCCTCATCCAAATCATTGATGAAGATGTTGAAGAGTATTGGGCCTAAAACAGAGCCTTGGGGTACCCCACTGCATACTTCCCTTTGTGTGAATTCAGTTCCATTGAGGACTACTTGTTGAGTGTGGTTGGTCAGCCAATAACGAATCCATCTAACCCACATTTTTCTATTTTATCAAGTAGTAGTTTATGGTCTACTTTATCAAATGCCTTACTGAAGTCCAAGTAAATTATATTGACAGCATTCCTCTTTTCCACTAATTTTGTCACTTTGTCAAAGAATGCAATAAGAGTAGTCTGGCATGCTTTGTTTTTGACAAACCCATGTTGGCTTTTGGTTATTACTTTGTTTGCTTCTAGATGTTTGCTGATTCATTGTTTGATTGTCTTTTCCAGAATCTTCCCTGGTATTGAGGTCAGACTGATAGATCTATAGTTTCCTGGGTCTATCCCTCCCCCCCCCCCCCCCCGCTTTTTGAAGATGGGAGCTAGATTAGCTCTTTTCCAGTCCTCTGGCAGTTCCCTGATGTCTACCGGTTCCTTCAGAACCTTGGAATGTAATCCATCTGGTCCTGGTGATTTGAACTCGTCTAGGGTAGACAGGTGCTCACTTACCATTTTCCTCCCTTTTTTAACTTGTGTTCCTAATCTTTTTTTTGTGGTGCTATTTTTGATAGATTGGATTGTTTTTTTCCTCTGTGTAAAGACAGAAAATGAGTTAAGTAGTTCTGCTTTCTCCCTGTTGCTTGTCACCTTCTTGCCATTTTCTCCCAGCAATGGACCAATTGTTTCCTTGACTTTTTTCTTGTTTTTAACATATTAGAAGAAGCTTTTTGTTGTTGTTATTTTTTACTTTTATCACAACCCTTTGTTCATTGTCAGCCTTAGCTTTTCTCCCTTTGTCTTTGCAGGCTCAGGCTATTTGCTGATATTCTGCCTTAGTTATGTTTCCACTTTTTATACTTGTCCTTCTTGTCTTTCACTTTGTCAGAGTTCTTTATGCAGCCATGCTGGTTTCTTTTGAGACCTGTTATTTTCCTTCTTTATTTGGTATTGCACTAGACTGGGCTTTTATAATCTCACTTTTCAAAATTTCCCAAGCTTCTTGAGTTGTTTTCCCCTTGAGGATTCTCATTCTTGGAATCCTTTCCAAATCTTCTCTAAGTTTATTGAAATTATCTGTATTAGATATCACAAACCAACATTAGCTCAACAATGAGAATGAGAACAGTGAGAATCTCTAAAATATTCTTCTCATTGGCAAATATGTATTTAAATCATTAAAAATATGGCCAACTGAGTTCCTGGCAGTATGCATTTATATATTTGTATCTGAATAACTTTTTAGAAATACATAGCATGTTTTGTGTATGAAAGTAAAGTGAGTAGTTACAGGCACTCTTTAGGAACTGGCTGTGGAATAACCTTGATAAGTTTATTTGTTTAGTTAAATCGATTTCTAAAGCCATGTATCTCATAAATACAACTTGGACAGTTCATAAGGTTTTAAAAAAAACACACTAAAATATATTTCTCAGCCAACTAAAATACAAAGTGGCTGCTGAAGATACCATACACCAGTGATGTGGGATTTAGTAAATCTTTTGGCTCCCACACTTGGAAAAACATCCAAGTTTTTAGGAGTTTCTAAAAAGTGAGTAGAGTTGGGGCCGGCCATTATCAGGCAGTGTGGGGTTCTATAGGGTAAGCATGCTCTTAAATCCTGATAGATTTATTGATGGGAAGTGGAGCTTCCATCTCCTGCTTGACCAATGGTATGGATGGAAACTTATGAGAGTAAGGCCATCCTTCAAAAACCCTGGCCCCATGCCATGTCGGACTTCATAGGAAATAATCAGCACTTTGAATGTGAACACTAAGCCACATATAGTTTATTTCTGATAAATATATAATGAGATATCACACACACACACACACACACACACACACACACACACACACACCTATCTCCACCATCACCACCATTGCTCAAATAGTGTAACCAGGTTTCTTGCAATTGCAAGCAATTTTAACAGACAGTTCTCAGGTTACGTCTACATGTCTAGCAACTGTTCACAGTTATCATGGCACTGAATGAGAGTGACTAAGAACTGGTCTTTGAAGTTTCAGCCATTACAGTATCCCCATAGTTTCATGATTGTAATTCAGCACTTGGCAGTTACAAATGTTGTAGCCTCACGTGGTCATGGGGTTACATTTGCAAGCTTCCCCACCAGCTTTTCACAAATAAAGTCAATAGGGAAGTTGGGAGGGAGGGGGTCACAAGTTGCTCCCATTCCCACCACTTTTTCGGCCACCTGCGCTCCATGCACCTTCCAACAGCACTCACCGAGCTGCTCAGACTTGGGATTTTGACAACAATAAAGATTGCTGAGGTTGCCATTGCTCAGTCATATGGCATGGAACATTGTGCTTAATAGTCTCATTGCTTAATAACAGAAATGCTGTCCGAAAGCAAATAGAAGACATATACATGGTCCCAGGATAATGTTACAGGATTCAATCTGGGTTGGTTCCTGGGACCATCGGTTTAGTCTTCCTCTGATCTCAGTGACCAACCTAAATTGGATCCTGCAGAACTTCCAGTCTCAATTACTCTCATAATCTTACAACTACCTGTATATTGAGCCAAGTGGTGTTGTATCTATGCTTTGTATAACTGCTTTGTGTTTCAGATAATATCCTATACTCTTATTGGAAAGGATTATTAGTTTACCCCATCTTCAACCTACTGAGATGCTGTCATAGCAGTATGATAGCTTAATTAGTTAAACAAATTGCTGGGCATTAAACTTTTGGGAGGCAGCTGAAGTTACCCACAACGGAAAGCACTAGTGTACAGAGAAACATAGCAATTCTTATTTTTTTAAAAAGAATATTTGCCCTGAGGAAGCAAAAGAAGACTCTCAGTTACTGGGTAGCAACTAAATCCTAATTATCTGACAGTTCTTTGTGCTCAGCTAGTGATCACAAAGGGAAGGCATAACATAGCTGGTTGTTCTCTGTAAGCTCTAGATTAAAACCCATATAAATATGCCTGCGTTCTTAGCATCCTGATGTCTAAATAAATCTGAAAATATTTGAAACAGCCTGGATGAATTGTAGACTCAATTTAGAAGGGCTGGGAAATGTTAAAAAAAAATGTGTGACCAACCACACAAGGGTTGCATTATATACAAAATAATAATTAAAACCTTCATGGTGGGGTAGAGTCACTCAGTAAGGTCCACACAAAAAAATTGTGTTGAAATCAACACTCACCAGAAAACACTAAAAACAAATCCTAATTTCAGACCAGTAGCCTGTCCCTGATAAACCCACAATAATCACTTGAGACTCCCATTCATTTCTAACAGGAACCAGAAGGTAGACATTTCAAAGCTACTTATAAACTGAGATGTTGTACTGACTTCCACAAATCCAATCCAATTTGAGAGTGAAGTCACTGGTCTCTAAATTTGGTAAACTAATAAATAAAAGCCTGCGTTTCAAGTTATTCTGCTGGAAGGATTGGCATGAAATAGAGGTAACTGGACAAGAAATTCCTCAACTACATCATTACAGCAGCTGATAGAGACATCCCCATTAGAAGCTCCAGGTACTACTTCAATTGTATACCAGAGGTGGTATTCAGCAAGTTCTGACCAGTTCTGGAGAACCGGTAGCGGAAATTTTGAGTAGTTCGGAGAACCGGCAAATACCACCTCTGACTGGCCCTGCCCCCATCTATTCTCTGCCTCCCAAATCCCAGCTGATCAGCTGGGTCTTCTTTTGTTGCCCTGTACAGGAGAATGGATCTGGAAAGCAGGTTAGTGGGGTGGGGAGGGAATGGATATTTTTGCAGTAACCTTCCCCCAGGAGTGAGAAGGGAATGGAGATTTTCATTCCCCTATCATGCCTACCAAGCCATACCCCCCAAGCCATGCCCACAAAACCAGTAGTAATTTTTTTTTAATCCCTCCACTGTTTTATACATCCTCTTTTCCACCCTTCCATTGCATGGGATGTTAGTTGTTAGAAACAAATCAATAGAACCCATTCAACTCTGACTGTACAATGTTTTTTAAATCCAGCTAGAAGCCTGTAAAGAAAAATTAGGTCACTTCCTTGCAAGTTGTTCGTTATCAATTGCCCTGCCACCAAATTTTAGGGTTTTCTCATTGCTTCAGATGACATTTTTGCCATTAAAATATATTAAGCATTGTCTTATATTGACTTACTAAAAGAAAGTACTCCTGGAGCTACTATTGGGTGCTAGGACAGATATTAAAAATCCTAAAGTGATATTAAATTATACATTTGATACTTCAAAAGGAGGGAAACCTCAGAATTAATGGCTCCTTTCCATTCAAACGAACGCGTTTCTTTACGTTGTCTCTCCTATTTTGTCCATTTTAAGCTACAAGTTGGTTACACTCATCAGTTCCAAGCAGATGTTCATATATTTCAAAACCTCCTTGATTATAGGCAAAGAAAAAAGATATATCTATGTGTCTTCCGCAAACTACAAATATTCAGATTATTTCATTTGTAGGCATGGGAACAAAACATAGCCTTGCAGTACACTCTAAGACAAATTGACATGTCAGAAGAAGCCTGCCAATGCTAGTCCATTATAACCATCTACCAACAAGTAAACATATCAAAGTGATTCCATTTAACAGCTGTTAAATAATCAGAATCTACCACCATTTACACATTTAAAAGTATGGATATGAACTTTTGGCAGAAAAAAGAATTATGGTATATGGTCATGTAAATCCTCTGAAACAAATGGTTTAGCATGCACAGATATGCATAATAATCTCTTTCTAAATTATCAATTACATTCCTGTTATGCAAAGCTATTTTGGAAGCTGATTTTGGCTGTTTCTGCATGCATAATTACTTTATTGAGATTCACTGTTAAAAAGACAGCTTCAAAAAGGGGGAAAGGTTGTGAGCTTTTATACGCATGGGTATAGAGTCCTTGGTAGCCTTAAGCACCACTAATTAACTCCTGCACAATGTGAAGCTATAGGTTTTCATACTTTCCAAAAGTTTGAATTTCTATCCAAAAGCACAGCTCAAAGCAACAACTGTTAGTTAAAGCTATTCTGAAATCAGAGTGCATCTGAAGTTGGACAGTTGGATGTTAGATAAGGGGACTTCATTGTGTAGCAAATGGAATGAAACTCTGTAAATGAATCTTTCTTTCTGATTGCTAATTATCAAAGTAATCCAAGCATATTTAAATAAAACCAACAACAACAACAAAATTTACCAAAAAGAGAATATTCATTCACATGAATAATAATAGAGATGTGACAGATATTATTGGCCAGAGCAATTTTCTGAACAATTTGGTTTCTCAGGAAAGATATTGAAAAAAAATTAGAGCTGACCAAATGGTTTATTCAATACACTAAATGGATTACTTTATATCTGTCAGCTGCACCTTTCAAAAACATTATTGTAGTTTAAAATAAAATATAAGCAAATGTTTCACAATATGAAGAAGAACAGCTTGTCAAGAACATTTGGGATTAGACCCCAAAGGGATGACCCTAAACAGTAAGGGAGCCAAAAGAGAAATTAAAATACACACATACACATGGGGGGGGGGGGGAGGGAGGAAGAGAAAGAGAGAAAGAAAGAGAGAGATTTCCAAAAAAAACCAAGATACTATATTTTACAAAGAAAATGTAAATGTGAGCAAGGGAACCATATGTTTTATGTCCATGACCCCTAAATTCAGGGTTATGTCCCCACTCTTGTTTTCTAATATTCTTCATCTTTGAACCACACTTGAACTATACAGAGGCAGCACACTTGCTCTTCCAGATAAACCTTGCTTATTAAGCTAAACTAGAACTTAGACCTTTGCGATCACCTTATAAGCAACTGCGTCCTCTTCGTGGATGATGTAAAACTATTCAACACCACCAACAATGCTACTGCTCTTCAAAGTGACCTTGACTATGTGTCTGAATGATCAAACAATTGGCAACTCCAAATATCAACCTACAAATGCTCTGTCCTACACATTGGTAAAAAAAAATCAATACACCAAATACAAACTGGGCAGATATGACCACATTGATGACCCTCACTCTGTCAAGGACCTAGGAGTACTCATATCTAATTTCTCCTCTGGAAATATTGAATTGCTAACTAGGGCATACAAAACCTTTGCTAGACCAAGAGTCGAATACAGCTCATCTGTCTGGAATCTGCACTGCATATCGGACATTAATACAATTGAGTGAGTCCAGAAGTATTTCACAGAAGAGTACTACATTCCTCTGCTCGCAACAGAATACCCTATATCACCAGGCTTGAAATTTTGGGCTTGGACAATCTTGAACTACGCCGCCTACGGTTGGACTTAAGCGTAATACACAAAATTATCTGCTACAATGTCCTACCAGTCAATGACTACTTCAGCTTCAACCGCAACAATACAAGCACACACAACAGATACAAACTCAATGTTAACCGCTCCAAACTTGATTGCAGAAAGTACGACTTCAGCAACAGAGTGGTCAATGCTTGGAATGCACTACCTGACTCTATTGTTACACCCTCAAACCCTCACTCCTTTAACTTCAAACTATCCACTATTGACCTCACCCTATTCCACTATTGACCTCACCCCATTCCTGTAAGGGGTGTGCCTAAGTGTACCATCCTGCCTCCCATTCCTGTCCTATTGTCCCCATTTAATTGTACCTATTTTCTGTAGTCTTACTCATGTTTATACTTATACCTATTATTTTGTAAGTGATTGACAAATCAAATAAATAAATAAATAAATAAAACTTTCTCTGATACCTGCATCATTTTAAAATGATGCTTAAAAATCAAGTTCTGGAGTTCTCAACTAATAAAACATGTAATTTCATTGGGCATGTCTTATTGCTCTAATGTCCTTGTAAGGATCCATCAATGTCACCTGAACTGCTCTTTCTGAGATAATTTTTTTTGTCCATAGCACTCAGCGTTTTGATCAGCACTAAGTGTCAAAAGGCTCAGTATAACTAATATAGCAAGTACGTTATTCCATGAAATGGTATTTCTCAGCTGCTCCCATGAGCAGAAGGATACCCAAGGATACCCAAGCCCCGCTCCAATAGATTACCAGATGGATTCTAAGTCTCTCAGACATTTGGGAATTTTCAAAATTCTAAACTAAGAGAAACTTTTCTAGGCATCCGAGGGGCCTTTTTGTATTACTGTAATAGAGAATGCTACTGTTCATTACAGTTGGTCTTAAGATCAACTCCCTCTTCTCCACATCTCAACAGCTAATCTAAGATTTTCTATGATTGGCGGTAATGAATAGTTTGGAGGTGATTAACATTCACATTTCAAATCCATATCCCAGACTTACTTTACATACACACTTTCAAGGGTCACATTTGATCCAAGAATTTAGTAAATACTAAAGTGATTCCTTGGATTTCAGATCAAAAGGATATATATTATTCTTCAAATATTACTGATAGTGATTACATTTGCTCTGTTTGAAACCAGACCAGAATTCACAACCAGTTCTGCAAAATATTTTCAGCAGTTTTCTGCCTCCTGCACAGAGGTGGATTTGAAGCTGTACAGATGCAGATAGATAACTC